>NC_086343.1:41619643-42219643 GCF_032445375.1 Bacillus rossius redtenbacheri | reverse complement strand
CCAGATGCGCAAGACTGGCATGAGTTTTCAAGAAATGATATAACCACAGAACATGTTTGAAAAGCAGCATAATTATAAATCAGCCCCTTTGCATTACAGTTATTATATTGAGGAAAATACATTTTGTGGGAACTAATAAACAGTTCAGTGACTGAGAAAATATCATCAATGTTAGATATGATCAACAGCGTACCAAGCTGCTGAGTTGGTCGATATTGTACTATTAGCCCCGCCTCGAAGCTTAGTCGTGTCCCGACTAACCATTTCGTGTTATTATGATTGTGTTTTGATGCAGTGTTCACCATTTCCTTGCCTTGAACTTATACTTGCAACATTGCACTTATTCACTGTCACAATAAAATAATTCACCTCCCTTCAATAAGTTGACAAAATTAGATTTAAATACATATGCAGAACTCACAGTCTACTTGACCAATCACTTGCAGCACTGACTGCAAAGGATGCTTTCATAGTTCTGTCTGGCCGTTCATTAATATGATAACGGTAGTGTGCAAATTAAAACAGACCGAGATGTCTGACTGAATTTAAGTCTGCACAGTACTGTATTGTAAATTAAAACTTTTCTGAAACAAGCATTTGAAAGCATCATGGAGAAATACGTAACGGAAGTTAAAGACAAAAGTTCTTAAAATGCTTGCTTACCAATGTTATTTAAGTTCAAAAAAGCTAGCGTTCCACTAGTTCTTATATTTTTTCATCTTCGTTACATGATAAAGTTATATTATTTCAATGCTGTTTACGTAATGTATTGAAGTGACTCAACTTAAAGATTAAAGCAGTGTTAATGTTGTTAATCTTGCTACTCTTTCGCCAGAAATTGTAATCTCCATCATCAGTGGAGCAGTCATGGTACAAAGAGTGGGTAGGTATACCGTGTAGGTCAGTGGTGAGGGCATATAGTTGAATACGTAACAATCTAGAGCCACTATGCTGCCAGGAACATGGCAGATTAGATTTTGTCCATTATCACTCCTCGTTAATATGCCGCTCTGTGCGTTCTATAATGGACGTAAAGTTTTTATCATTTCTGAAAGACGTTGTGTTTGCGAAAATATAAATGTGTGTAAGAGAAGAGACACTGTTAACGTGATCACAGGTTATCACATATTGTGATCGTTGGAACGTTATCAACAGCACTCATAAAAATTAGAGTTGAATTTATTGTTTAATTAACTTGCGTAAGCGGTAGTATTTCTTTGGTTTATTTATGTTAGTTCTACCTTTGCATTACAATATCAACGGAATGTTCGTAATATATATATACACACACACACACAAACTCATGCCGTTACAAGCTTTTGGATTCAAATGGTATATAGTCTATCCCATGAACGAGTGTAGGCCTACTTCTTTACATCTCGTAAAAGTAATTTTAAAAACTAAACGTAGTACCTATTTTATATTCGCAAATCTATTATATAACTTGCCACAGGGACGATTAGAGGTGAAACGATGTAAACAGCAAAAGTACACAGCGTAGTTCACACAGGCATCTTTCTTGTATAATACCTGCTTATTCACTTAGGCTTGTAGGGAGCGTTTGTTGTGCGAGTGATCACAGAGCATATTAGTGTCTAACATACAAGGACTTGTTTACTAGCTAGTGCAGAACAGTGACAGTTATATTTTTTATAATATTTCTTATACAAGTCGAAAGTAAACGAACAGTTTACGAATACATGCAAATGTTGTTATACGAAATAACTTTCGGAGAACAAAGTAATTGTAACTGGGCGCCCGTTGTCATCTGCATGCCCTGAAGGATGCAGATGCGACGGAATGAGAATGGCGGGGGAAACGGGAGATTCCCGGCAACGTACAAATGCAAAAAAATCTCGGATCGCCTTTCGAAGAAATATTGCCTGTTTTGCATCATGTCGCTAAAATAATGACGTAGTCCTCTTAACAACTATATTTACATTTTTGCCTTTATTATTTTCCCTTATGCCTAAACAATTAATATTGAGCGAATAAACTCCAACTGGTTCAAACACAACTTCCAAATATGCATTCGAAATATTTAAGGGTACACATTTTCGTACAATAATGTTCGAAGTGTGTACTGACCACTATTTGGTTGGATGCTAGGTTCACCATAGGCTCATTCACGCAATTTAACTACCACATCATTAATTCTACATTTTGTTACAAATTATTTGTATTATTTATGTTAATACAATATCATAATTTTACCACATATATTTACAATTGGGAGGTTTTTGCTAGCAGACTGACTATTGAAATAATGATGTTTTGTTTTCGATTTGCTCTGCAACTAAAACACTAGAAAAAAGTCAAATGGAATTGACAACAAAAATGCATTTATTTACACACCGAATTTTGGTATGTTACTTTACTACTCTAATTAAGGATGATAAGCTGAGGTCGCAACGAGACCTTTGCATTTTTTTATCTTTCTTTATCATGTGCTTATTATAACACAGAAATTGAATTAAAGTTTATGAAATTTTATGCCCAGAAAATTTGTTTAACGTATTTCGTTTACAGCAAGACTACAGACTATGTCAAACTATGTCAATATATTAAAATTGATAACTGGCACGATGGTGTACTCTGAAAAATTACGATTTTAAATAAAAACAATGGTTAAACCTAACATGGTAATTTTCCATTTAAAACAATATGACGAGAACACTAAAATATTGTCAGCATACTTGTTATGTTACTTAACAAATACATCGTATTTATTTGATGTAACTTTGTGTTAAATCCATGCAAAACTAATGATAACAATACATTTGGTTCTACAATATGTGATCCAATGAATTACATCTTTGCTTAACATGTTTCTTCACCAATTTCAGGCCAACCACACATAAGGAAAATTCAGTTTGGTGTTTACAAACAGATTCAGTTAAAATGTCTTCCTTGCGTATTTACTTTTACAATACAAACTTACAACTATGTACTGAAAATACTTTCCTCCCCTTCTTTTTTCAAATGCACATTTGTCGATGTTTTAAGATTTCATGGAATACGAAACAAACGTAACATTTTAATAATTTATTTTGAGTAATATTATTATTTAAAATAGGATTTAAACAATGCTCCCCCAAAACTGTTTACACATAATTTGCAGAGCTAGACGGATAAACCATTTTACCTTTGGAATGAATTTTTATATTTTATGTAGTACACATTACTTTTAATCCTAATTCTATACGCAACTTTTCACGAAATTTCTTTCACAGTATATTTATTACTACTGACACGATTTACACTGATTTTTATTAGGTAAATTTCAAGTAAATACTACCTTTTGTAGCCGAACCCACGGTGCGAATTATGGGAAATTTTTATATAGTTTTTTGTTTCATGGTCCATAGACCTCAAATACAATTTGTGGACACGATAACTGCCGCAATTGTTTTACCAATCACTTCTAAACTGATAAATAAATTCTGAAAGTGGAAAATCTCGATCAAGTTCGTTAATAGACAATATCTGTGGTAGTTGTAGAATTGGGGTAGGTTTTTCGAAAACCCGAAAAATCGCCATAACTCCCATAATATGAGAAATATCATATTTGTTTGAACGTATTAAAATTTGTACAATTAATGCAATGAATTTTGGTCTTAGATGATTTTTTATACGACCAACCATAACTGCAGGTTGTTGATAAAACAAGGGTTTGAGGACAATAAAAAATCATAGCTCTCAATGTAGGCACATCTTCGGATCTATGTGATTTTTGTATTATTGTTATGATTTTTGTCTAAAACGTTTGTCTAAAACATTTTTGGATTAAAGAAACGTTTACTGAAAGGGGTCAAAAAATAAGGGCGAATTATTAAAAAGAATTTATAAAACGCCCTTAGTAGAAACACTACCAAATCCGTTCAAATTTTTTGTTAATCTTTTAATTTTTATCTAAAAATGAAGTCTAAAACATTTTTTCATTAGACGAAATGTTTTTAAAGGGGTTATATAAATATGGGTTGGATATAAAAAACCATTTCTCCCTTAGAAGAAACACTATCAAATCAGTTCAAATTTATTGTAAAACTTATAATTTTTATCTAAAACTTTTGTCTAAAATTATTTTTTACGAGACGAACCAATATTGCAAGGGGTTAAAAAAACAAGAGTTGGAGAACGGAAAAAAAATCATAGCAAGGGCACAACTTCGGTTCCGTACAATTTTTGTATTAATTTAATAATTCTAATCTTAAACTTATGTGTAGAAAATTTTTTGATTACACAAACAATTGCTGCAAGGGACTGAAAAAAGAGTGGTATAATTTAAAAAAAATTACAGTTCCCTTCTTAGGCATACCATAAAATCAGTTCAAACTGTGCTTAAATCTTATAATATTCATACAAAACATTTTGTCTAAGAACATTCTTGATAATACAAACCATTGCTGCAAGGGATTTTGAAAACTTTGGTATGGAATATGAGAATAATTAAAAGCTCATTATCATGTACTCTATGGAATTAATTTTTGGTTTTGTTTACATATTTAGTGTTGCAAATATTTTCCTAAGTAAATTTTATGTTACAAACCATTACTGCGTGGGGTGGGAATACAAACGATAGAAATCTAAAAATGTTATTACTTTTTTAACAAATATTTTTATAAAACTTTAGAAACTTTTCCTAAAACGTTAAGCTGAAATAATTGTTGATAAAAAGAACAATAAAAACCGAAGTTGGGATTATAAAAAAACAAAACATAACCTTAAAAAGTATAAATTTAATCCAATTTTATTTTTATTACCTTTTTTTAATATTACCTTAAACCTTTGTCCAAAGGATATTTTTGTACGACCACGTATTAGTGGCAAGGATGAAAAGTAGTGTTTGAAGGTTGAAAACAATTACATAACTACTTAGTAGGTACAATATTAAATTCGTTTAGACATGAAATGCTGAATGCATTGAGTTGAGAAAAAACATTAAAAATAGTTTCACTGTCTGGAATGAAAGAAAATGTTTAGTCAGACATTTTTTAATATTGGATCAAATATCTATAATAGGATGTTATGTACATTAAGTTTTTAAAATGTTCCAGGACTTTGAAATCTACGTACGCCTGTAGGCTTTGTTGAAATAGATTTTTTATATCTATTTACAGATGCACACGAGATAGTAACATAAATGAATCATCCAGTGTCAACAAGTTACCAATTCCAAATTAATATGTTTCAAAAGGTAATATAAAAAAAACTTTCATATATTATCTTCGAAAAATTCTTTTGACTTTTTTTTAAATAGATGTTTCCTAATGCATAATGATGAACACAATAAAAACAAATTTAATTGGAAAATTAGTAAATTCACTTTGAAAAAGTTAATGCATAAAGTGGCTTACTTACATTCTGCACTTAACAATTGAAATGTTGTTAGGTGTTTTACATTACCTGGAAGACATATATTAATATTATACAAATTGAAACCAAATTACAAAATTTGGATCTTCGTTTTGCAGATGACGTGCCATATAACATGAATATTTTCTTTGAAATTCTATCCAAATCGGCTGCAACAAAAGACCTAACTATAAAATGTGTTCAACAATATTTTTGGTTTAAATTACAGAATTTTGGAACAGATGTTGAAACTTATACAATTTTTATTTCTATAAATTTAGCAATATTATGCATGCAGAAAAAATTCTCTTTTCTTTATTTAAAATACTTTGCAATGAAAAATTAGATACATCAAGTCACGGTTAGGTTTTTTAAGGCCTCCTAGGTTTATTATATATATATATATATATATATATATATATATATATATATATATATATATATATATTTAAATGAAATTATTTACATTAAGAAGATTAACGGATGTTATTGTTGGCAAAACAGTTCACAATTATACTGACAAATTTGACGTAGTTTGACTAAATGGTTTTTGATTTATGGCCAGTTGAGTTTGACAGATTTTTCGATGCGCGTGAGCATGTACTGCACGCGCTAGCAACTGACGATCAAAAATAGCGGACGCGCATACACACTTCCATAGAGTAAGTAAAGGGAGAGGCGCCACTCCCATAGTAATGATCGTTTGCTTAAATTTGTAAACAAAACCCTTGCGATCATACCATTTCTTTGCAACTTGACAACGAAAAAATTACAGCCAGATACAACCTGAGAAAGGTTTAGCGCGCGATAGTTGGCACCTATGTAGTTGCCATATTTTATATTTTTTCGATAAAGGCTACTGATATTGTAAAATTGCTTTATGTTAGTACTTATAATAGGCCGTTAAACTATTTCCACAATAGAAAAAAATTTCCGCAATAGAAAAAACTTTGGTTCAAGGTGGATTCGAACCCGCGACCGCTCGACTAGAAAATCAAATTCAAATTCAAATTCAAAAGCTTTTTATTGACATGTTTGTTTACATTTTACATTAACAATGGTTCGCATAGTGGAACGCCAGCACATTGTGCTCTTTTTCCATATATTACATACATTTTACAACATTTATATACATTTGCACGTGATAAATAACTGTTATTGGAGGAAAAGTTGCCTTTATTCGCACGACCACCAATTATCTTATGAATGTGTCTTCAAGTGTATATGTATTATTTTTCTGCACTAGTAAAGTTGAAATTATACAGCCAGATTGAAACTGATGATCGTTTTGTAATTAATTTTATTTCTGTTTATTATATTTATTTTCCATTCCGTTATATATTTTTAATTTTCAACTTCAAAAACAGTAGCAGGTAATATGGAGAACGACAGGCCAACGTGCTCTAATTTTCGTTTTCGGCAATATGCCACGCAGCATCTAGTTTTCAGTGACATTTTAAAAATATATACTTTTACTTTCAAATCCCATTATTATCACGAGACAATACAATACAATATGTAATTATAACAACTGGATATGTAATAAACTAAAGAGATCAAAACTTGTAATATTTTTTTTTCCGATGTTGGTGAAACATGGTATGATCCAATTTTTAAGGATTCAGTTTGTCCTATCTACTGTCACCCCCCTGCACACTCCTTGCGCCTTACGCATCCCAGCTACATCACAGGACGAGATCGCTCCCCCTTCCCCCTCTCCAACACCCTGTTTTGCTCTTCATAACGGCCCAACCGCTCAAGCCAGACACAGTGGCGGCAGCTAATCCTGCTTGATTGACAGCAGCTACCCAGCTACGACAGTGCACTCTATGAAAATTTGCTGGAACTGTTTGCAAGGCTATTCTGTGAACTCCGTGGCTCCTCCTCGATTTTGTCGTCTCCGGCCTGTCGCGCACTCTTAATATGTTCAACATTGCTTCCCAAAATTATTCAAAACACTTTATTTAATTCGGAGATATAATTATTTGTCTTTAAAATATACTTACCCCCTTTTCACACCTTACGGGGTTGATCTTGTCAAAAATAATAATTTTTGTTGTTCGTATACATAAGTTTATTATTGGTACTAAAATTAGTTCACTGCGTTTGTTAAAATTCAGAGATATAATTGTTCATGTTAAGAACATACTTACCCCTTTAACACCTCTTAGGGGATGAAATTCGCAAAAAATAAAAAATTTTGTTGTTACATTTAATATGTTGAACCTTGGTAACCCGAAATCATTCAAAACACGTTATTTAATTCGGAGATATAATTAATTATTTGTCTTTAAAACAACCTTACCCCTTTTCACCCCTTTTTTGATAGAATTTTATAAGATCATGTCTTCCTTGCTTGATTCTTAGTTATAATCTATCTTTGGGCCAAATTTTATTCAAATCCGCGTGGTAGTTTTTGCTGGAAAGAGTAACTGTTGTTAAGTAGCGTTCCTTGGAACTGTCTTTCTGGTTGTGTCTGTTTCGCCCATGGAACCATGGCTGAAGACAAACACCTAGAATAGGCACCTAAGCTTCATGAGGCGTGTATGTGTGTTTCTCCCAATTAATTTATCTTCGGTTTTTTGTAGTCTATTGAAAATTTATAACAAGACGTTTTAAGTTTTCACATTTGTCTTTTGTATATTTGGTTGTTGGTGGTTTACAAACACTATCCACACGTTGTCCACTTAGCCCCTTAAATAAAAAAACTGCAATAAATTGCAAGCTATGGATCTCTCCCTAAAAAAATATATATTTATACAAAGAAAATATTCTAAATTGGAGTTTATATCTAAATATCATAATATGTTAAGATTTTAACACTGTAATAATTTTACTATACAAAATGTTATTCGACAACTATCCAGTTGACCAATTAAACTAGACTGACAGAGTTAGATAAAGTAAATTAAACATTTCATGAAGATTATGTTTTAATTTGACTCCCAAACCTTGGCTGCCAGTTTACAACCAAGAAATAATTGAAAATATTCATATGAATAATTGTCAAAAGTGCTTTCAAAGTGTGGTAAATGTTTTGAAGTTGGAACTGAAACACTTGTACATTTATTCAAGTAGAATAAACCTATATAAAAAATTAAATACTACGCCACAATCGCAACTTATATATGAATATATTCATATAAGTGGAAAATCCTCAATTTATATGGAAAAAATACAATGTTGAATACATTTTTGAAATTTCGAATAAACCAAACCTTTGTACAAATTATTTTTAGAAAAATAATAATTTGTAAAAAATAGTATAAAAGTAATATTCTTTCTACTACTTTGGTCCCATACTAATTAAACACAGCTGCCACATAAAAGTCAGAGGTTTTATATCCTTACTAATATATAAACGCGAATGTTTGTGAGGATGGATGGATGGATTGATGGATGGATGGATGGATGTATGATGGATGTATGGATGTTTGTTACTCTTTCCAGCAAAAACTACCACACGGATTTGAATAAAATTTGGCCCAAAGATAGATTATAACCAAGAATCAAGCAAGGAAGACATGATCTTATAAAATTCTATCAAAAAAGGGGTGAAAAGGGGGTAAGTATGTTTTAAAGAATTTAACTTAACTTAACTTAATTTAAGTTAAATTAAATCCAAACGTAATTTTCTAGGTGGCGATCGAAAGGGAATTTAGCCAAAATGGACAAAAATTTACAAACGCTTACATTATGGCAAGGGCCACCGCCTCACTCTAACTTACATTTTCTTTCCCCCGAGGTCGCGCACGTCGTACAATTTTAAGCCTAACTGACTGACTACATGCTGGATTACAAAACTACTCGAGCTCTCGAAAGAGACTAAGACAAGACCAGACAAGCTAGACGAGACAAGACAAACAAGACCGAATATTTGAATTTCCACAGGCCTTATAGCATAGGTGCGGAGCAGTGCGCATGCGCCGACTGGTGGAGGGGTGACGAGGAGCAAGCAAGCACACACTAGGAGGGGGAAGGAAGGAGGGGACGACGTGCCGACGCCCGCGCAAACGCGCGGTTTTCAAATGAAGCGGCGATCCTGACGCTTCAAGGGGTTTAAAATATGGTATTACATACATACTTATAATCTCTTGTTCTCGGTTGCAACTTTATTGGAAGAATAGCGTTTGGTATGCATGTTAACTCACATGAAAACACTTCAGAAGTGCTCAATTAACAGTGAACAACCTAGGCCCTATAATAATTTCATTATGTTGATGGAAATATAATTGAAATTACTGATAATTAAGGTCACATGTATTTCGGTATTTCACAAAACATTTTAGATACTCCACAGTGTTCCGGCAAATTGTTGTCGAGCAGCAGTACGCAGCAATATTCTCATTGGCCTTGTCAAATGCAGGAGGACATCTCTTACCAAACACAGCCAATAGCGAAAAGAAAAGGCTACAGTGTTATGTTAAACCCTTGACACGTAATGTATTCGCGAAATACAGGTGTCCGTACTGATAGTGAACTGTATATGTTTCACGTAGAGATTATCGTACAAATTGTAGGTATGCGGCAAAGACTAACATTTTATAATACACTGTAAATAAGTAATCTCAGTTAATGTGTAGAGTATACTAAAAGTTAGAAATAATGCTATATATAAAACAATGCAGAGTTATCAGCGTTAAAATATAGAAATTATTTTTACGAGGGCCTTTACTGGAATGTGTATTTGGTGTTGAATTCTGTGGCATGATTAGTGTTTTCTTATTGCATGTGTACGTTTGTTAATATCTTATAAAACATAACTTACTGTTGAATGATTTTCATTTTTAAGTGATAATATTAATTACACAACCTTTAAAAGTATTACAAATGTCTAGTCTACTTTAAAAACATTCTAATGTATACTTATATAATTTTAATAGGCTTTGAACGAACTCTCAAGATGCTTGGAAACATCTGTAATTATATGTTACATCATTCAAGCAGTTTCAGAGATCAAAAGTTTATTGAAATAACTCAGTCGAATTCATTGTATGTACATGTTTTTTGATACATTGAATTCAATACAAATTAAAGATGTTACTCAACAAAGCTTATTCTTATTAACTTATATTTTGTTTGTTCAGTACATAAAAGTAAAAGATTATTTTTTATATAAATAATGAGCATCTATGAACAATAACGTTTTATAAATATTTACATAAACCACATTAAATATGTTTTTTGAATAATTTATATTTACGATCACATTAATGGCAGTATTATATAATAAATGAGGTGATGAAATATCTTTAAAGGATATTTCCTCCTCTGTAAAGCAAATTTGTAATGCAGCCCTTTTATGTTAGTCTTTTAAGTTATTTCATCTTCTAATATGCTACAGAAATGTACAAAATAAAGTTTTGTGAGTGTTTTAGTCTTGTGTAGTGTTAAAGTGTAATGTAATTTATTCAATGTTTTTTTAAACTATTATTCATAAAGATACATAAGATAAATATTGATATTGGTAGATTTATTTCTTTGAAACATCGACAAGAGGTTCTCCATCCTCTGTTAAACTGTATGATGGTGCATTGTAAAAAATGAGGTAGTCTGACTTAAATGACATTGTATTTAGTTTGTGTGTAATGCATACACAATAAGTAAGCATATCAATCTAAGTTAATATCCTTTTATAACGTTACATGATGGATTTCATATACTTTTTAATGTAGAATAATAATGTTTTTCGCGGAATATTAAATCCAGAAAAAGAGTAATTGCCACGTGTGTAACAAAACAGAATAAAACACATAAACAATAGGTACATGCAACTTTTTATTTAAAATAAGCAACTTATTATTACATATATATTATTACAAACTCTAAGTTCATACAAATAAAAAAGTTAATGTGTATTTGAGTCAATAACTGCCAACATAATTGTTTATCAAACTGAGACTTTATAACAAATAAAGAATTTTAAAAGTAAATAACTACTTATGCTGTAAAAAAATTAATAGTTAACATTTTCATACAAGAGATACAAAAGATGGTGTTTTACTATCGCAACATGTGTAATTTTTAGAACTGCTGATGTACTTTTAATTTGAAAGACGATAGTGTATTTTGAAATCAACGTTGAATTTTTAGAACATCCTCTTACATTTGGGGAAGAATTAAAGGATGCAGAACAAACAACAACGTCCAAAAAGATTTATTTTTTTGAAACTCGTGTCCTGAAAGATTTTTCCAAACCAATATTTTTATAAGTATTGTACATAGTGCAATTAAGCGAGAATTGTTTTCTTTGCAATTGAATAAGTTTTGACATGGGATATGCTTGAAAACTTTCCATACATTAAACTATAATTGGTTATAATATTTATTTCGTATATATTTTCGTTTGTGACAATAAATGAAAACACAATAAAGTAAACGTATTAATGTATTGAGTTTTATTCTTTTACATTAATTGACATTATGTAAGTTACCTAGGTGGCAGTGGCTGTTAGTTGGCATGTCTCAAACCAATAAGATTTGAGTCGGTAGGCCTACCCACGAGTGTTGGATCACTTACAACGTGTGAAGTGTCTTGATTCAATTTAAATTGCAGTCCAAGGTTGTAAACATTATTTTAAAAACTCATTCAAAATGTTTGTTTGGAAAAAAATATTTTCTATACACTGTGTGTATTTAAAATTGGATTGTTGTTTTCTAATTACGTAGTATTTTGCTGGAATTTATAATTAGAATATTATTGTTTTTTTAAAGCGACTAATGAGTTTGAATTCATGTGGTAGCTCTCAGCATAGTGTGCGGTGACGAGGTCACTCACAGAATTTATTTTAATTCTGTTTATTAATTTTATCCTGTATTTGATTGTTATATGAGTTAATAATATTTTCATTCTTAATATTTTCCACAGCAACGATGAAAAGACTCATTGACAATACAATAATTGATTTCGAACCCAACAGGAAATGTAAACAAAAATGTGTATTTTAAAATTATTCTAACCTCAATTTATTTTGATTATTAATTTTATGTAATTTATATGAATATTGTTGATTTTAAATAAATTATAATTTATACCTCTTCAGTATACAGTTACTCTAGAATGCTTATTACTATTGTCTGGAGGCTGTTGTAGTTCAGTTCTCTCCAGCCAATCAGCAAGCAGCCTTTTATAATAACGATAGTTTTTAAACTAGTCAAAAATAATGTAATAAGGCGTAGCCTTTGTGGAAAATGTGAAATATTGTTGTTATATCGCTAAGGGTATAAAAAGTGTATTAATCTGCAGCTCCAGTGACTTTTGCGGCTATGTGAGTAAATGCAACAAAAAGTGTACTGAATTTATGTATTATTTCTTCGAAGGTAATTTGGGCATAATTTCACGCCATAGTCACCTACAGTGACGCCATTTCGTGTTAATGTTAAAGACTTGAAACATTCGTATCAAACTTAAACTATCAGTAGCTATAATTACTGTTAATATTGTTTGAGAAAGCTATTTAAAAATCTGAACAATAATTTTGAAAAGTGAAATTAATATTTTTTGACCTAAACCTTCTACTCAGAGGTCTTGTTTGAGATAGTTTTTAAGCCCTACGACTGCTATATAGCTACCTCAGCAATGATAATATTCACACTTATATTGTGGAGAATATTAGAGGAACTTCGGGTATTATGGAATACCACTTTGTTTTCCGAATGTAAAAATTACAATATTTAAATTATGGTAACCGGGATCGTGCTAGTATGATAGCAATACTATTGTACATAAGTCCAGTATATAAATCTGATATGTTTTCCTGTGAGACAGTTGATTTATAACTTTTATGTGTAAACTTTAAACTGTTGTATAATCTGTACGCACCATAAATCCAGAGTTTGTTTCCACGATTTTTATTCACAAGGACTACAGGGATTATATTTGTTTAGTATCGAAATAATATTTATTCTAAACATAAAACTAAAAAGTATTTATCTGTGAAGGTTATTTGACGAGGGTTTTTATGTGTTAGGTGAAAACTGTTCTTGTCTATTAATTCCCCATTTTGAAGGGTTTATGTTATGTTCTTTTATTAATAAATTAAAAGGTTGTGTTTCCCCAATATACAGTTTCTGTCTCAATTTCACAATTAATAGTAATAATCAGAATAAAGAATTTATATTTCTATACTTCTCAATAGAAAGTATCTATCATTATTATTATATTTTTTTTTTCTGAGTGAGACTGTTACTGCACAATAGATTCGAATTTTTCGTTGTTTTTTTTTTTGGCTGATGTAATCAAGTTTAGAACATTCACCCTTTATTATGTTCACTGATGAACGAATGACATCAGCTAGAAGCCTTTATGAAAACAAATGCTGTTTCTTTTGTTTTAGTTTTATTTAGAGGTTACTTACCTATTATATTATGTGTAATTTTTATTCCAGAGAAGTAATAATTCAGAAATAAATTATAAAGTTGATTATTCCGTCAGTTAAATAAGGGAAAGAGTAAGAAAAATACTACAGCATAGCTTGGCCGGTTGTACATTAGCTGTTTATTCTTGGGTAATGTTAGGCGAACTGTGATAACCGTACTGCTATCCAGCTCGGCTGTTTTCTTGGAGTGGGGAGCCGGAACTCGCAATGAACAGGGTATTTTCGCTTCTGGCATTCTGAAATTGAGTTCCACAAGAGGAACATATGTTTTTTCGCATTTGGTTAATGTGCATAAGTTGTTTTCTAACTTTGTGTTTGCTTGGTAAACTTTGCAATTTTGTCTTCTCCTCAGATTCATTGCGTCGTCTTTTCTCTTCATTGTGGTAGCCTTCAGTCGACTTCATATTAGAGAGGCGTTGTAAAAAATTAAACATAATTTTTGATTCCTTAAATCAGACTCAGCCCCCATGTTGGGCCTCGGGAGTCCTGACCGAAACTGCTACACAACCAAAAATACAGGTTTTTCCTGGTGTGCACGGCCATGCAGAACTTAGTCTAAATCGTGCGTAGAAACACAAGCTCAGACCGCAGCACACACATTTCCGCGTAAATAATCTGTATCGTTATGTTACTTCACCATAAAAATCTATTTGTAAAGCAGATTTTGTGGGTTCATTCAAATTTTACCGTTTTGAAACTTTCTCTAGCCCCGATACTAGAAATCCCTTTTATTCGTTCGTACAATAGTTCTGCACACAAAAGAGAAAGTTTGGTTAAAATAGTGAGTATTGTTCTCCTTGGCATAAAAAAAACAGTTATTTAATTTTATACTTGTCTGTCGTTGAGACAGAGAAAAAGCGATAGTTTGAGGTAATTCCGCTGCTCACCGTATTAAGGCGCCACCGTGTAAAGGAGGCGATTACAATGCCATCTCTTGTCGGGCAGTAAGTACTACTAGTTTTAAAAGTGCAGAAAATTTTTCTTATGGCTTGGCGACTTCATGGAGGTAATAGTCTATGGAGTGGAAGCAGGCGTACTTTTCAAGGGTAATTATTTGAAGCCTGTACCCGAAATAAAATCTTCGGACTGCGCATGCGCACGACGATTGTTTACACGTTCCACCACATCGCGGGTGGCAAAAGAATAGCAGACAGCAATGTAATTTGTATGACGCTTTAGGAAATGTGCGTGCAAAAAATTTAAATATGAAACTATTATTTTTATATTATTAGTAATAAAGAACCACGCAGGAGGGCTAGCATAGCTTTCACATTTAAACGGTATTATAAAAGTGCGTAATTAGGAACCATTTAATTACAGACAGTGTACGAACTGCCAATACCACATTCAAGTATTTACGATTCTGCATGTTTGTTTAATACAATGAGCAACTATAATACTTGGTTTTTAACATTGTCTTGATATTGTTTTTTACTGTGAATATTATTATTGATGTACTGCGACGACTGATGCGAAGTGTTATGAAATCGACACTATACTTTAGATTACAACCACAGAACAGTAATAAGCAAAACTAACGAATGTTCAATTCAAACGAGTTTTTGGATTCCACGAAATGCTATGCTGCAAACTGTAGTCAAATAAAACATTTTTTTTAAAAACAGTTAATGAGAAAATTGTACAAAGGTTGCGAAAGTGTAGAGTAAGTCACAGTGTGTGTTGCTGTTTACATGTAGATACATACTTCTCAAGATTCGTGCATTGTGAATAAATAAACACGCTGTTTTAATATTCCTTAAAATTTAATTTACATCAACAGTTGAAAGTGCTTAGGGTAGGCCAACATGATTTTATGCATAATTTAAATTGTTCATGCGCACATTTTTTTTGCTAATCAACTTACCTAGTCCAAATGTTTAATTTATGAAGCCACTGAATTCAATTAAATTCTTTGTTTTCCAGGAGACTACACTTTTACACAAATATGGTACAAGTAGTATAGGACTCGTCAGCAAAGTTATATTTCACAATATAAGTTACCTATTTGATTATACATAAACACTTGACAAGTGACAATAAACAAAGGGTAAAATTCTTGGGTCGCGGCTTTTCCGTAAATAAAATAATAAAATTCTGATAATACATTTTTTTAAACACTAATGACGTTCCTCTACTTTCCTTGAAAACGGCGTTTCTAAATTTCTACTGGTTTCCGAGATACTGCAGTTAGATATTACAGGGTCATGCCGTCAGGACCAAGATATCAACTTGGATACGTGATTATGGAACTTTTACTACATTATCAATTGGTAGACAAAACAATGACAAGCTTGTAGTCAACAGAATAAAATTTATGTAAAATATTAAGTTTAAGTGCATCTGCCTTGCATCGTACGTGTTTGCTCCGTTTACTCGCCATATTTCAAGTAACGACCGTTAAAAGCACATTAAATTTACATGTTCATAAATATAATATCTTACATATACATTTACTATTTACAATACTATTTACGTCGTCCACCAGCACTTAAAATTGGGTTAGGAAAATTGAAAAGCCAAATTTATCTCTCGCTGTATGAACGCACATTATACATTTACAAAAAGAAAATAACAGTTTCTTACTTGTGGAAACTTAATCCACCACAACTGCCGAATCTATTAGTGCAACCAAAAGCTGCACAAGCTTTCACCATCACGTATATTCAGCGAAAAATTAAAACGGTGCCATTCAAAATAATGTAATCATTCGCGTTTTTGCCACCTTTAGCTCTATCCTTGTCTTTCAACATCGTCTGCTAGGATGCTTCAAGTTTGCTTATACGCTTCCACTCCATAGACTATTACCTCCATGGGCGACTTATATAAGTTTTATTTATATTCAATGGCTTTACTAAACTAACTACCCGTCCACAATATTTTAAAGTGTATTAATGTAGCTAACCTAACCTAATAGATGATTATTATTACGAAGTCATAAATTTGTAATATTAATACCGATCATGACGCACAATATAAATTCGTCACAAAATACGTGCTCATTAAAAACGGCGTATGAAATACCACTAGGAAATTTGCATCCCAAGTCCCAAGTGGAAAAATACACGTAGTCCGTATTTTGTATTCTCCAATACAAACTCTCCAATACGAAAACCAATTGACACCAATACACAACAAATGACGGCTACAGATAAGGTAATTAAAATATATGGCTTCAATAATGATACTACACAAGCGTTAGCGTTAAAGCAAAGTAATAAATTTATCTAAAAACATGTTACAAATTGAAAAAAATAAATATTTATATTATAAATTAAGGAACGTCAGATGTTTCAAAAGAACTCCAAATCATACTCATGTACTTACACAATAGAGTAATCAATGTTCTTCGCCACCTCACGAAACAGGTACTACGGAGTTCTACATTAGGGCTATTTCTCCTAAATGAGTCAGCATTTCGTATAACCGGAAATGAATTTCGTGTCTCCGGAAAGGAATTTTGTACTTCCGGGAACTGCGTAAAAACTGGGAATGTTTGTAGCACAAAATAAAAGTATTGTCGTCTGTTTATTTATTAATTAATCTAATTTTTTAAGGAAAAGTGGTTAACTAGAGACAGGTTAGGTCACTTAATTTATAAACGGATATTTCTCCTAAATGAGTTGGAATTTTTTATCTCCAGAAATTTGGTTGTATAGAGGAAGCGCTAAAAAAAAAGCATTTTTTTTAGGAAGGTGGATTCAATTAGAGAAATACCCCAATATTTATGACTTTCTTCCCATCATTTTCAATTGATCATTCTCTAAAAGTTAATAAATAAGACATGCAAAATTTACACAAAACTTTGTAACTTAAAAGTGTAAGTATAAATATTTTTATCATAGTGACATAAATGCATAAACATTTTCTAAAGAGATACCAATATTTTCAAATAAGTTTTATAATAATTGCGGTGTCAAACTAAACCTTGAGAAATCATTCATCACTTAGAACAAGAAATAAACTGCACAATGTTATTGACTTGGTTATAGTAGCTCGAGAAAACACGGATGCCATCTCTCGGTAAATAAATTTAACAATTCTCAATATCGATTTTTCAATCGACTGCCTGTTTCCAGAGTGAGGAGATATTCCATTCGAGATAATTTTTCGGTCTAGTGCCTTTCGGTCTTGTGCCTTTCGGTCTTGTGCCTTTCGGTCTAGTGCCTTTCGGTTTAGTGCCTGACGGCAGGGTTAAGATATATTCCTAGCTAGAGAAATATTCCATTTTTCGGTCTTGTGCCTTTCGGTCTTGTGCCTTTCGGTCTAGTGATTTTCGGTCTACTGCCGCGTTCCACCTCCACTTTTGGTTAAATATTTACTTTTAATTACGAGACGCGGTTCTTCGCGAGACACTTCACTTCGCGTCGCGACTGCAGACGGACCGTTTGCGATTATCAGCGAATCGGCGAGACTCTGCAAGACTTTCATCCGGCCGCCACCGACGATGTAGTCGCTTAAATAAGGGATGCTATCCCTGTAATCTTCTTCAAGTAGTTTAGTCCGTCTGCGTAGTACAACGAATAGTAGTTATTTTCTTTTAAATCATTTTTTTTTTTTTGAAATGAAGAAAACGTCCGCGCCCAGCCGCGTATTCGCAGGATCCAGTTCCTGGCGGGCGACGCATCGGTCAATAGAAGCCGACTTCCCTGTCTGGTGAGTGACGATCCGCGACTTTCCCCACCTCCCCTTAACCTTTGTGGGCATTTTCTGCCCCGTATACTGTCTGTGTACAAGTTCTGATCAGTTTTGATTCGGACTGTTCCAGACAGGGTCCGAGAGCCGGACGCCGAATTGGCATTTTCATCTCCCTTCCTCTACAACACACAAGCGCCCTGGCATCATGTACCCGCGTGATCTCCGGGACACGAAGCCCCGAGCTCCGGTGCTTCTGTATCTTTCAACCTTTTTTTGAACTTTCCTAAATTACGCCGTCAGACGATGTTCATCATATTAACATAATTTCTGGACTTTAAGTACATACCTCAACTGGGATAGTTTAAATATATTTGTAATTTTTTATTGGTTTAGGTATTTTTAGCAAATGAAACTTTTTATAATTGAATTTAGGGTCAACCCATATTTTTTTTCCTAAATATAAATGAGATCTGTTTAAGTACTTAATTGATATTGTATGTTTATATTTTTTTTAATACCTGTTATAAATTTTTCCTTTAAAAAATTTGACGTAATTATATTCAGACGGAATCACACCTTGTTTCTGTTCATTTCTAATAACATTGTGAAACCTTAAAGATCCCCAGCACAATAGTTGAAAGTGTTCTTGTCTACACGTCTTTAAACTTCCTGGGTGTAGCTGCATCTTCTCTTTTCCCCCTCCACTTTCTTCTCTTCTGTGTAGTCAGCATTTTTTTTGTTGTTGTCATTTTCAGCTCTCCCCTCGTGTGCCACTGTGCCTGGCACAGGCATGAAGGTCTCCCAGCCTCTGCTGCTATCTTCATCCGTGGTTTAGTGTTGTAAGAGTCGAGTCTTGTTAGGGTTGTGCGGCATCAACGTCCAACAAACCATGGCTTAACTGAGTACTGATTTGGTTCGTGGTAGTTTAGCAGGAGGTGGCCTTATCATTAAATGTAATATCATTTTTAATAATTTTCTTTTTGACGTGACTTCTAATAAATCGATGAACACCGCATGCACGCATGAATAGTGTCTCGTTACGCACATTGTCCTGTTACGCTCATTGTACGCTTGCGCCGCATCTATCTCTCTTCCACTCGATTGGAACAACCATCGATTTGACTTTTTCGAGGCACATTAAACTTGAAACACTCCCATTCGTTTCCTACTTTTCTTATCATCGTCCTATCCTTAACAGAATAACACAGATTGGAAGAATTTAAATAGCAAACATGTATAAAATTATAGTTAAAATAATCTCTTCGTTAAAGTAATAAACATATTTGAATTAATGAGTGCAAATAAAAGTAAATTTATCAATTAAATTGTAGATTTCATTTCACTCCTTCTTTGTATCCATACAAAAACAAAATAGTGATAATTCTGAAGAGGCCCGGAAACCTCTTCGGTTATTAGACCTAAACGTCATGCCTCGCGCCTTCCCCCTCCCCTCTTTCCACTCCTGGGTCTGTGACGTAGCGCTTCTTTTCCCCTTCTCCCCGCGCTGCGATGGTGGCGCCTCCAGTGACAAGTCGAGGTGCGACCGAGGCTCATCGCCTCTGGGCCTTTTTCACCTCTAGCTCTCGTTGGGGTCGGTTGTGTGTTCGATTGCGATTGTATACTCTCTCGTTTGGTCGATAATGTATTTGGGTGCTTTGATTGTCCGCGAAGTGACTGTGGAACCTGCGTAAAGTTAAGCGTGTGTTTCCATACTTTAACTGTAACGTTTTTTTTTTTTTTGCTGTCACCTTTTGAACTTGACCTTCGCTCCTTGCATGGAAACACACGTCGCTTGCCGACCCGGGTGTTACAGGATGGTTTTGCATTGACATTCTGTTTAATTTTGTTCTGTGCCGTTGTAAAGTGTGGTTTTCATTAGCCTCCTGGCTGGCCACCCCTTCCCCCCATTTGATTACCCGGTATGGGGTCGCGGGCTCTACTGTTTCTTGCCCTTGTGCAGGGGGCTTATGTTACGTTACGTTATGTTGGGCCATGCCATGCCGATCCCAATATTCTAGAGGAGGAACTGGTCCGAGCGTAGGTGCTCACTTTAATTTAACGTTTAACTTTAATTTAACTCTTAACTCGCTCAGTAATATCGCTTGTGGCGCACTTTTTGTAACAAAGATAATATATGCATTTGTGTGTAAATGGATCAACGTATTAATATACGAGTCTCGTGTTCCTTATGATCCCTTCAACTTGTACTTTTGTAACAAAGAATATATAAATTGTGTGTAAATAGATCAACGTATTAATACACGAGTCTCATGTTCCTTATGATCCCTTCAATTTGTACTTTAGTAACAAAGAATATATACATTGTGTGTAAATGGATCAACGTATCAATATACGAGTCTCATGTTCCTTATGATCCCTTCAATTTTTAAGTACACCTCTAAACTAGCTGCAACAGGTTCTACTAGAAGAACCCCCCCCCCCCCCCCCCCTTTATATTGATTAGCAGGTTGAAGCGTCCTTCAATTCAATAAAAATGATTCAATTTTATTCATTAAAGTATGCAATTATTTCATCAATGTTTTGTTATGACGTTGTCACGTTAAACTATCGTCCGTAAACCAACTTTACAGACAACCAATTTTTTTTATATCTAAATTCTCTTTTGCATACCACAGTATACATATTTGTTCAGGATTCAGGTTTGGTTTAACATTGTAACTGGTGCTTAAAGTATGCAATGAGTTTGGATAAAGCAATGTAATGTTATGGTGTTTTACGTGCTCCTGGACGGTAATGAATTGTACATCCTACCTTTCGCTTGCTTTCCTGGGTCAAGTATTTTTATTGTATTTAGATTAAAAATCATAATAAATTCATATTTGAGGCTGACTCTTAAAAATTTGGTTGGTTCACATCTTGTTAACTTGAACTGTGGGTTCCCTTTTGAATTTGGCGCTCATGCAGGCATGACGAATTACTTACCCTGGGCTTGCGTTATTGCGCTTGGCAGCTAACAATTTTCATCATGGGTCTTTTCAAATTATGATCATAAAACCTTTTGATATCAATGTATAATTATTTTGTAACTTGTATCTAAAAATGTATTTATTCTTGAGAGAGTTTCACAGCACTTTGTCTAATGCTGCAATGTATTTATCCAAGGGTAAATTTTTGATGTTTGTAATATGGATAAACGTCATTAATGTACTTTCATGAAAGGACTCATGGAGCTGGGCGTCAAGTAGTAAATTATGAAATGTGTTTCAGTGTGTTGAATTAAATTTTTATAAAAGTTACAATGCTTCAGTTTTGTGCATATTTGGTGATATACTTGTTGCACTCCCTGTAGTGTGTTTAATCATCCAGTATTACATAAGAAATATTTTGGGAAATACTTGGGCTGTTAACTTTGATAACAGTTTGATATACTTTAAAGAAATTATCATTGTCATGAAACCTCTCTTTATGCATGATAACGTTTTGATTCTTAAAGGGAATATTAATGTTTTGATGCATTTGTTGAAATGCAGCATAAAGCGTCATAATAATAATGATCTTAAAGATTGCTATTTTAATAAAGATTCTTGGTAATGTTTTTTTTTCCTGATATTTGGTCTAATGTGGCCTGCAGAATTATTGTGTATTATAAAGAACTATTCATTATTGTAATTCTGTAAAGCATAGTACTTTACTCTGAATAAATTTGTTCAGGTTCAAATGGTGAATACAGTTAAGCCTCAAATTAGCAACTACATTCTTATTTTTCTAATCACTTACGTAACCTACATTACAGCCAGGCGCAATACAAGTGCGGGGCATTCTTCTCACCACTTCAACTTGACCAACAAATGTGGAAAACTTTTAAGGCATTTGTACTGAATAGGCATTTTACCAAGCTACCCAAAAAAATGATAATAATAAATTTTAAAAAAATAATAATAAATTAGAAAAAAAAATTCAAAATTGAGACGGTATTATGAATAATATCATGTATTACATGACTCTCCCATTGAGCACCTACTACTAGCGCCGCGAGACACGCCAAGGCCTGTCTGTGTGACTGTGGGCGTGACAATTGGTGAACACCACCCGCTCCATCCTCAAGAGCCACGGTCTTGGTGGTTAGCAGAGACGGGTGGAGAGGTGCCACTCACCCGGTCCAGGAAGGCAGATATGACGATCATGGGCTTGGAGCCGTGGCGAGGGACCACCTGGCCCATGATGCGGTCCAGCACTCGGCCGTCCTCGGAGTTGTTGCAGCAGAAGCTGGTCAGCCAGCCGTACTTCACGAAGCTCTCGATAGCAGCATTCCACGTGGCATCCTTCGTCTCTATGTACGCCCCTGTGTGCAGCATCACGTCTCCAGTGGTACACTATTACTTATCAATTCATATTATTCTTTAGTGGGATAAGGTGAATAACAATAAAACTGAAATAGCAGCTAATTTTATGTCACTACACCCAATACTACCGAAACGCAAGCAAAAAAAATAAAATGCAGTGAAATTCACCTCAATTCCCCTATTTTATCTATTGAAATATAGAATGTACTTCATAAATCTTTAGTTTAGGCTTTTATTTAAAAACCTGAAAGATTATTTACGAAGTACTGCTTTTGACATAAAAGTAAATAAAAGCAAAATATAGCTAATACCACACAGACATGGCTAAAGGCCATACAGAGAACCACCATAAGGAAGTTAAGTATAATGATTTTGAGCTTACTTTTAACACTGCACTTTAAATTTTTGATTCATATAAATAGTATTGGAAACACCAATAATGGGCTAAGTGCTAAAAAGTTTAATTGAATTATTCTTTTTTTTTCTTTCAAAACTTATTGATAAAGATTCCTGGAATATTTTTTTCATTCATTAACAAGGGTAAGATTCTATTACAATTGCAACATTTTTTTTTTAATTTCCTTCCTCTCATGAATGAAAAATTATATTTTATTCAGAAAAACATAGAACGTGTTAAATGCCATCAATATCTTTATTTAAAAAAAAAAAATACATAAGTACCAATGTAAGAAGTCTAAAGCTCTTTTAAGTAATTATTTTAACCATTTATGAGTGTAGTTTTACAATAATGAAATTATAAGTACAGTGTCATGTATTTAATTATTTTGATCCCATCATTAATTTTTTTTATAGAATACAAAGCAATTTTCGATTATTAATTCTTCAAAAAAATCTCTATTATCTTCCTTCAAATACAGCAGTATCTGTTGCCGATCTCTCTTCTTCTCACCTGACAAGTTGTTTTGACGCAGTCGTGATGGTAAAACCAAGTCCTTGATTATGTTAGTGGTAAACCTCTCTTACAAATCTTGCAGGGGGTCCATGCTTTGAGTTCATTAACATTGTTCTCGTCTTGTCAACTCCGGGTGTGGATTTTACAACTCTAATCTAACTGCACTTGGCGATATGTACTTAGTTTTGTCATGTTGATGCATGAATCAGCTGCTTGTTTGAAGTAAAAGAAGTTGTCAGGTTGTAGCATAGTTACAGCAAAGGATCATTCGGTGTTACATTTAAGATTAGTTTAACCAGGTCCTTAGGAACTTGACACTTTTCAACTCTATTACATTTCTCTATCTGGGCAAAATTCCTGTCACATGGCAGAAATGAATGGCCAGAGACCAAAAATTGTTTTTTTATCTCATCATACTTCCTGTTATCATCAAGTAAATCCAAAGAAAAACCATAATTTTATTCTTCATCTGGACAATGCTGTTATCGGACCAAATTGAACGTTTCCTTTTCCTCATTAATTATGTACTGCTGAGTGGTTTCAAAAAGCATGAAGCACTTTCATTACCGCCTCGACCACTCATACCCTCACGCCACCAAAACATGAGCCCCTTGTCACCAACATGGACACACAGATTGTAGCATGACAGCTGACATGAATATAACATCTGACCGTGAATTAAAGAAGGCAGAGGTAGACCTTGTTGATGACACATCACTAGTAGAGAGCTGAGATGATACAGTTTCCTGTTTCATCACTTATTTGCTTTCTCAGCTTTTCTGTGGTGTATTTCTAAAGCGTTTTTTTGCTGTTCTGTCACCAGGTTTCTGCTGATAGTAAGTCGTATTTGGAGCAAGTATCAGTGCGTGGTCGATGGAACAAAAGTTGCGGGAAATTTTTTTAAAGGTTCAATAGTAAAACTTATGGGTAATCTTGGAATTTGAAGGTCTTTCGTTGAAGGCATGGTACAATAAGTTGATATTAAAATCTTACCTTAAATACTCCTTGTAATTTTTTCTTCTCCCATAATGAGTCTCATCCCTTGGAAAAAAGTTAACATGCTCAATAGCAAGTTACTTTTTTTGGGCCCTATTACCACGCCTTTCTGTGAACACTACTGCACTTTTTATTTGGCTGACACAAGAGTTCCAATTATGAATTCAGTTATTGCGAAAACATGCACAAAAGTGTTCCTACATACATGTACCACGTCACCCTTTCTGTCTGGCAACGAAAAACAAATTGCAGCTTGTCGTCTGCTTTCCTTTCATTATTATACTAACCATGACGCCTTCTATTT
Organism: Bacillus rossius redtenbacheri; assembly: GCF_032445375.1. Lineage (NCBI taxonomy): Eukaryota > Metazoa > Arthropoda > Insecta > Phasmatodea > Bacillidae > Bacillus > Bacillus rossius. Next base: position 42,194,758 of record NC_086343.1, on the reverse strand, counting down.
CCAGGAGTAATTACCACCAGATCCACCAAGGAGTTTATCTTCACATTGTCTTTGTAAAACTTTAATAAATAGTCAAATATTAGATTAACACCAGTGAACAAGTAAATATTACAAGTAATTATCATGTACATACCTCCTTCCACCAACATGTTTTTACTGTTCACATAAGGTTTCCCTTCACTTCTTCGACATTTCCTTTCATCCAGCATTGATTCTACTGTTTTACTTATTTTTTCTCATTACACAATTTAATTCCATTATACTTACAATATACTATAAATAATTAAAAATCACAACAACATACTGAAAGCACAATCAATGCATGTATTATTCAATAGAATTATGTTTGAATCCACAGTGGTGTTGTTGCAGACAAAGCTGACATTCAGCACTAGGCCCGCTATAGCCTCACCAGCGGCCCGGCACACACCTCTCGTGCCTCTGTCGGGCCTTGTATGCACTACCACCATGGTCGTGGCACTAGGCACGCTATAGCCTCACCAGCGGCCCGGCACACACCTCTCGTGCCTCTGTCGGGCCTTGTATGCACTACCACCATGGTCGTGGCACTAGGCACGCTATAGCCTCACCAGCGGCCCGGCACACACCTCTCGTGCCTCTGTCGGGCCTTGTATGCACTACCACCATGGTCGTGGCACTAGGCACGCTATAGCCTCACCAGCGGCCCGGCACACACCTCTCGTGCCTCTGTCGGGCCTTGTATGCACTACCACCATGGTCGTGGCACTAGGCACGCTATAGCCTCACCAGCGGCCCGGCACACACCTCTCGTGCCTCTGTCGGGCCTTGTATGCACTACCACCATGGTCGTGGCACTAGGCACGCTATAGCCTCACCAGCGGCCCGGCACACACCTCTCGTGCCTCTGTCGGGCCTTGTATGCACTACCACCATGGTCGTGGCACTAGGCACGCTATAGCCTCACCAGCGGCCCGGCACACACCTCTCGTGCCTCTGTCGGGCCTTGTATGCACTACCACCATGGTCGTGGCACTAGGCACGCTATAGCCTCACCAGCGGCCCGGCACACACCTCTCGTGCCATCTGTCGGGCCTTGTATGCACTACCACCATGGTCGTGGCACTAGGCACGCTATAGCCTCACCAGCGGCCCGGCACACACCTCTCGTGCCTCTGTCGGGCCTTGTATGCACTACCACCATGGTCGTGGCACTAGGCACGCTATAGCCTCACCAGCGGCCCGGCACACACCTCTCGTGCCTCTGTCGGGCCTTGTACGCACTACCACCATGGTCGTGGCACTAGGCACGCTATAGCCTCACCAGCGGCCCGGCACACACCTCTCGTGCCTCTGTCGGGCCTTGTATGCACTACCACCATGGTCGTGGCACTAGGCACGCTATAGCCTCACCAGCGGCCCGGCACACACCTCTCGTGCCTCTGTCGGGCCTTGTATGCACTACCACCATGGTCGTGGCACTAGGCACGCTATAGCCTCACCAGCGGCCCGGCACACACCTCTCGTGCCATCTGTCGGGCCTTGTATGCACTACCACCATGGTCGTGGCACTAGGCACGCTATAGCCTCACCAGCGGCCCGGCACACACCTCTCGTGCCTCTGTCGGGCCTTGTATGCACTACCACCATGGTCGTGGCACTAGGACCGCTATAGCCTCACCAGCGGCCCGGCACACACCTCTCGTGCCTCTGTCGGGCCTTGTACGCACTACCACCATGGTCGTGGCACTAGGCACGCTATAGCCTCACCAGCGGCCCGGCACACACCTCTCGTGCCTCTGTCGGGCCTTGTATGCACTACCACCATGGTCGTGGCACTAGGCACGCTATAGCCTCACCAGCGGCCCGGCACACACCTCTCGTGCCTCTGTCGGGCCTTGTATGCACTACCACCATGGTCGTGGCACTAGGCACGCTATAGCCTCACCAGCGGCCCGGCACACACCTCTCGTGCCTCTGTCGGGCCTTGTATGCACTACCACCATGGTCGTGGCACTAGGCCCGCTATAGCCTCACCAGAGGCCCGGCACACACCTCTCGTGCCTCTGTCGGGCCTTGTATGCACTACCACCATGGTCGTGGCACTAGGCCCGCTATAGCCTCACCAGAGGCCCGGCACACACCTCTCGTGCCTCTGTCGGGCCTTGTATGCACTACCACCATGGTCGTGGCACTAGGCACGCTATAGCCTCACCAGCGGTTTGGCACACACCTCTCGTGCCATCTGTCGGGTCTTGTATGCACTACCACCATGGTCGTGGCACTAGGCACGCTATAGCCTCACCAGCGGTTTGGCACACACCTCTCGTGCCATCTGTCGGGTCTTGTATGCACTACTACCATGGTCGTGGCACTAGGCACGCTATAGCCTCACCAGCGGCCCGGCACACACCTCTCGTGCCTCTGTCGGGCCTTGTATGCACTACCACCATGGTCGTGGCACTAGGCACGCTATAGCCTCACCAGCGGCCCGGCACACACCTCTCGTGCCATCTGTCGGGCCTTGTATGCACTACCACCATGGTCGTGGCACTAGGACCGCTATAGCCTCACCAGAGGCCCGGCACACACCTCTCGTGCCTCTGTCGGGCCTTGTATGCACTACCACCATGGTCGTGGCACTAGGCACGCTATAGCCTCACCAGCGGCCCGGCACACACCTCTCGTGCCTCTGTCGGGCCTTGTATGCACTACCACCATGGTCGTGGCACTAGGACCGCTATAGCCTCACCAGCGGCCCGGCACACACCTCTCGTGCCTCTGTCGGGCCTTGTATGCACTACCACCATGGTCGTGGCACTAGGACCGCTATAGCCTCACCAGCGGCCCGGCACACACCTCTCGTGCCTCTGTCGGGCCTTGTATGCACTACCACCATGGTCGTGGCACTAGGCACGCTATAGCCTCACCAGCGGCCCGGCACACACCTCTCGTGCCTCTGTCGGGCCTTGTATGCACTACCACCATGGTCGTGGCACTAGGCACGCTATAGCCTCACCAGCGGCCCGGCACACACCTCTCGTGCCTCTGTCGGGCCTTGTATGCACTACCACCATGGTCGTGGCACTAGGCACGCTATAGCCTCACCAGCGGCCCGGCACACACCTCTCGTGCCTCTGTCGGGCCTTGTATGCACTACCACCATGGTCGTGGCACTAGGCCCGCTATAGCCTCACCAGAGGCCCGGCACACACCTCTCGTGCCTCTGTCGGGCCTTGTATGCACTACCACCATGGTCGTGGCACTAGGCACGCTATAGCCTCACCAGCGGTTTGGCACACACCTCTCGTGCCATCTGTCGGGTCTTGTATGCACTACCACCATGGTCGTGGCACTAGGCACGCTATAGCCTCACCAGCGGTTTGGCACACACCTCTCGTGCCATCTGTCGGGTCTTGTATGCACTACTACCATGGTCGTGGCACTAGGCACGCTATAGCCTCACCAGCGGTTTGGCACACACCTCTCGTGCCATCTGTCGGGTCTTGTATGCACTACTACCATGGTCGTGGCACTAGGCACGCTATAGCCTCACCAGCGGCCCGGCACACACCTCTCGTGCCTCTGTCGGGCCTTGTATGCACTACCACCATGGTCGTGGCACTAGGCACGCTATAGCCTCACCAGCGGCCCGGCACACACCTCTCGTGCCATCTGTCGGGCCTTGTATGCACTACCACCATGGTCGTGGCACTAGGACCGCTATAGCCTCACCAGAGGCCCGGCACACACCTCTCGTGCCTCTGTCGGGCCTTGTATGCACTACCACCATGGTCGTGGCACTAGGCACGCTATAGCCTCACCAGCGGCCCGGCACACACCTCTCGTGCCTCTGTCGGGCCTTGTATGCACTACCACCATGGTCGTGGCACTAGGACCGCTATAGCCTCACCAGCGGCCCGGCACACACCTCTCGTGCCTCTGTCGGGCCTTGTATGCACTACCACCATGGTCGTGGCACTAGGACCGCTATAGCCTCACCAGAGGCCCGGCACACACCTCTCGTGCCTCTGTCGGGCCTTGTATGCACTACCACCATGGTCGTGGCACTAGGCACGCTATAGCCTCACCAGCGGCCCGGCACACACCTCTCGTGCCTCTGTCGGGCCTTGTATGCACTACCACCATGGTCGTGGCACTAGGACCGCTATAGCCTCACCAGAGGCCCGGCACACACCTCTCGTGCCTCTGTCGGGCCTTGTATGCACTACCACCATGGTCGTGGCACTAGGCACGCTATAGCCTCACCAGCGGCCCGGCACACACCTCTCGTGCCTCTGTCGGGCCTTGTATGCACTACCACCATGGTCGTCGCACTAGGACCGCTATAGCCTCACCAGAGGCCCGGCACACACCTCTCGTGCCTCTGTCGGGCCTTGTATGCACTACCACCATGGTCGTGGCACTAGGCACGCTATAGCCTCACCAGCGGCCCGGCACACACCTCTCGTGCCTCTGTCGGGCCTTGTATGCACTACCACCATGGTCGTGGCACTAGGACCGCTATAGCCTCACCAGAGGCCCGGCACACACCTCTCGTGCCTCTGTCGGGCCTTGTATGCACTACCACCATGGTCGTGGCACTAGGCACGCTATAGCCTCACCAGCGGCCCGGCACACACCTCTCGTGCCTCTGTCGGGCCTTGTATGCACTACCACCATGGTCGTGGCACTAGGCACGCTATAGCCTCACCAGCGGCCCGGCACACACCTCTCGTGCCTCTGTCGGGCCTTGTATGCACTACCACCATGGTCGTGGCACTAGGACCGCTATAGCCTCACCAGCGGCCCGGCACACACCTCTCGTGCCTCTGTCGGGCCTTGTATGCACTACCACCATGGTCGTGGCACTAGGCACGCTATAGCCTCACCAGCGGCCCGGCACACACCTCTCGTGCTTCTGTCGGGCCTTGTATGCACTACCACCATGGTCGTGGCACTAGGCACGCTATAGCCTCACCAGCGGCCCGGCACACACCTCTCGTGCCTCTGTCGGGCCTTGTATGCACTACCACCATGGTCGTGGCACTAGGCACGCTATAGCCTCACCAGCGGCCCGGCACACACCTCTCGTGCCTCTGTCGGGCCTTGTATGCACTACCACCATGGTCGTGGCACTAGGCACGCTATAGCCTCACCAGCGGCCCGGCACACACCTCTCGTGCCTCTGTCGGGCCTTGTATGCACTACCACCATGGTCGTGGCACTAGGACCGCTATAGCCTCACCAGCGGCCCGGCACACACCTCTCGTGCCTCTGTCGGGCCTTGTATGCACTACCACCATGGTCGTGGCACTAGGCACGCTATAGCCTCACCAGCGGCCCGGCACACACCTCTCGTGCCTCTGTCGGGCCTTGTATGCACTACCACCATGGTCGTGGCACTAGGCATGCTATAGAGGTTTATGGTGATAGCAGTTAGCAGTTTTTCGGATCTAACTCAATAGGTACATTATTTTTTGGCACTGAGCCCATTGTTGTCCAGTCTTCATATATTGGCACTAGGATCAAATTTAAACCACAAAAACAATCAATTTTGTTTTTACAACTGATTAAAAATTTATGTATGTTTAGTAGTTCCAAAAACACAATTTCTTGTTTCAATATTTGAGTAATTTTATATGATATGCACAATACTTTAAAAATAAAACGAGAGCAATGGAACTTGTCAAAATGTAAAACAATAAAATTTTACTATAGACATCATAAGGTAGGTAACAGCTACCCTGATGATGGCAACTGCAACGTCAACTGAAACGTCTTTGAAATTCTTCGGCTTCGTTGAAGCTACAGCCCAGAAGCCAAGCAACTCTAGACAATGGTTTGAAAAGCCTGAGAGCTTTATTAATGTTTAGCTGTACTTTTTATATTCATGTTTATAAATTTCATGTGAACTAAGGAACATTAGGAATATTGACTGTTTTATTTGCAATTTTTTGTTTAACTTATTCCCATCAATATATGAAATATTGTTTTATGTACACATTTAAAGTCATACCACAAATTGTTGAAGCAGTTGATCAAAGTGATTGTGACTGATATGTACTTATTATTACATTGTTTTAAATTTAATGACAATAAAGATTAAATAAGTACACTGTTTTAAATGATGAAAATTGCTTTTTGTATATCACCATAAAATCCTGGCATTATTAGGTAATACTTCATGCTTTTGTAACACCATTACTTCATGAATTTTTTTATAATATTTTGAATGTATATACTGAAAAAATTGTACACTACAAATGTCCATCCAAAGCTGCATTATAAAACAGTATGTTCCCTGCCTGGTAACTTCAAACACTCAAACACCAGATGATAAACAACCGCGATGCCTGCAGCATTACTAAAGTACAGCACTGCTAAGAGTGGTGCTGCCTTCCCCAGGCTCGTGTGAGCAGCACTGCACATTGGCACACACCGCTACACACACATTCACCCGCAACTCTCAATGGCAAGCCTACCAAAACACGTTATGAATATATTATTTTAAGTTTAATTAATTAATTCCTTGTTAGCAGTCGTATAACCTACATATGTTGGTACTTGAAGCCAGCAAAATGAAGGTTTCAAAATGCAGTATTAATTTTATAAGGCACGACTGGTCACAGTTCAAGGTAACTGATTCTGTGTGTACCAAACAGTGGTCTCAAGCCACATAACCAAAATGTTTTGTTGTAAAAGTCAAGATTAAAGAATATGTTTTAGATCGGGATTTTTTTTTCTTTTTTATAAGAATTAAAAAAGTAGGTAACACGGTCGCCATCAATTAGATTCAGCTGGACAAAACATAAGTATTCTTTTATGGTTCTATAATTGACAAGAGCTAGGTATTTCCTGACAGACGCCCGTGGGGAACTGACAAGTGGTTGCCGACACAGGCACATCACCTCTCAGAAGGAGTGATGTCCGATGTCCGAGTCACATCAGAATTTCTCCTTTGTGAGATGCACTTGAGCAATGTTCCACAACTGAGAAGCCAACAAATGACAATGACCTGAGTTCTGAGTATACAGAGAACTGTGTCAACCAGGCAGAAGATCCTTAAATCCCACATCCTCGAAACTTGTCGCATAGCACCGTTGTCCAAAGATCCCAACAATTAGTGATCAACAACACTGGCTAGGAACCATCCAAGATACAGAGCATTCTCAGTTTTTTACATTATAATAGACTCCCCGTTATCCGGGTGCGGGGTATTCCATTTGCGGGTTAACCGCACCATATTTCACTTCCATTAACCATAAACACAAAAATAATTTTTGACTACTTATTTTTTATTTTTGTAATCTATTGATATGAAAGAGCATTTTATGCTGTGATTAAAGATAAAAAAATACTACCAAACATAGTGCATACATAGTTGGTAAGTGTTAGTATGCATCATGAAATCAGAAACTTAGAGAGCAAATTATTACGGCACCCCTGTAGGCCAGTGGGCGCTTGTGTTCCACGTGCCCTTGTGACCCGTGCTCTGATTGGTGCCGGCACGGCGCGGCACAACTGGCCTGTGCAGTTCCTCAAGGCAGCAGTCCAATCTTAGGAAATGTAATGTCTAATATTAAATACAATAGTGGTAATTAAAAATTATCAATAAGCTAGCTGCTAGATGCAAAATACAGCTATGTTTTTAGTGATATATAGTGCAACTATTTCTGTAAATTTCTTTAGTTAAATATTACAAAACCTTATACCATTATGTTCGTCTACATAGTCAGGATAAAATTTTTAAAATCACAAATATTTTTTTCTGACATTGCTTTAACAGTGTTTTTGGTTAAACGTGGATCCCTTCCAGTGATTACCCCAGATAACGCGAGTCTTTTATACAAATAGGTACTAAGGATTACATGAAATGTAAAAAATAAATTTTATACATGCTTATTGTTAAAAAGATTTTAAGATACACTGTCAAAGATTTTAAGATACACTGTCAAAGATTTTAAGATACACTGTCAAACTCAACTAACACTAATTATTAGGGATGTGCGAAAGTGACTTTATCCACACAAAATGAAAGTGAAAGAAAATTTATCAAGTTTCGCGAAAGTGAAACGAAAATGAATTTTTCTACGAGATAAATATATTCTTAACGAAAGTTAAGCGAAATTTTTTAATTAACAAAGAAAAAAAGTGCCCCAAAATTTGCTCTTCAGTAATAAATTCTATTACATAAATCATTTTGGTACCTTTCAATGTATATATAAATATTACTATTTAATATAATCAACATCCGCCCTGGACCACACAACACAGCCCCATGTCACTCGTAAATTTCAAGAATCAATCCAGATCTTTCAGCGCACAGACTATTTCCTTTACAGTCGTAATGTCGCAGTCTATGATAATATATTTATCACGTGCATGGTACTGATGAAAAAATATGTGAATACTGCGGAACGGCCGTCATCTTGCACCACTGTCACACATGGCTAGCTCAGGAAGCTGTAGACCAGGCAAGGGACATGGTCAAAACAAAACATAACAAATGGTTGCTGCCAAGTGGTCATTACATGCAGTGACTTGTTGACCTTTTTGTCTAATTGGCTGTATATTATGAGGATTTTATATGCCAGTAAGAGTATGTAAAATTTAAATAAAGCAGACGACAATGTTTTTGTTTGGCTGTGCGCGAATAAAAGTAGGTACGTTCTTTGTTTATGTGTATACGGTAAATACTAAATAGTGTACTAACAGTTCTGGAATGTATGTTTTACGAATATAGTACCTACACTACTGTTTGAAAGCAAATGAATCAGGTAATTTTTCAAATATTGCATGATTTTGTTTTGATACCTAGGCCTACTGTAATCACGGTTGAATTTTGTTTACTTTATCTGCCATGTTTGTTCAAATTATGATTTTACCGTATTTTCATTAACGTGAGTTTTTTTCATCACTACGTAAATTAATCTTAATGGAAATATTTTTTTCTAATTAATGTCTTTATATGATTTGCATATGTTATTACATTATTAGTAATAACAAGCAAATCATATAAAGACATTACAGTAGAATCTCAGTGCTAAGTACTTACAGGTACCTCAAGTTTTTGTACTTAGTACTGAAACATGCATACATATCTTTACAAAGAGAAAAAAATATATAAAAAAATAGCTACAGGAGAGCCGCAATGCCATATGTATTCGCAACTGCGACTTGCTTTTTTCCCCTTGTCTAGTTATCTGAGTATATCCACTTTTTCCTTAAGCGTGAATTGCTTTAGTTTCTTTTTATCTCCAGGATCATTCATATTGTAGCACAAATACAATGCGGTGTCTAACGTAACCTGAAAATAAACTGAACAATAACAATAAACAATCCCGGCACAGACATCAAACAGTATTTTTAGCGTAGCGCAACACTTTTGTCTAAATAATTAATACTTCTCTCAAACCTCCGTCTTTCGATGTATCGAATTGTGTTGTGTTGCTCACGTCTTATACTACGTACGGTATAATCTATGGTTGTGCGCGCAACTGTTTGTTAACTTTGTTTTGAGAATTTAGAGGTTAGAAAATACGTTGCGGTAGTATTTGTGTATCTTTGTTCTACTACATTATTCATTTAGCTGGAAATTTATTTACCAGTTTAAGTAAATTTTGGTGTAGTAATGCCACGCTACTAGTAGAACTTATACGTTATAGTGAAAATATGATACTTTAAACTGAAACCGTTTTGCATGGCGAAGATACGATTTTTGGCGGGGACTTAAAAAAAATTTGTTAAGTGAAATATACTTTATAATAAGGTACGTTATTGTACAGGTATTCTACTGTACATTTTTATTAAATTACGAGTTCTTTTTCAACTAGAACAAACGAACTTCGGTAAGCTATTGAACTTTCGTTTGGCTCGAAATATTTCGCTAAAAACGAACTTCGACAGATGAAATTCTTACCGAAATCGAAAATGAAAGTAGCAAAATTTCGATTTCGGTATCGGTATACTGAACATTCGCACAACCCTACTAATTATGTGACAAAAACCTACATTGGCTGCACGGGAGTCAAGGCTAAAGAAACAGTATTTTGAAGACATTTAAAAATCTTTAGTTCAATATCTAAGGTGCACAAATTTCAGTTTGTTCTGTGTCTTATTAGGATCATTTGAGTATTACGAAATAGAAAATGTCAGTAAATGTAACAAATTTGGCAACAATAAAACTAGAAAAAATAACTGTTTGTGAATTTTTTTAACTATTTAGTAAATTGTGGAATGTATACTGTATGACTACAGATAAAACACCTACACTGGAAGCTGAAAGAGCCGGCACTCACCCAGCGGACCCACCGGCCTCTTGGAGAACTGCCTCGCTCTGAAGGCCGCCTCCACCTGCCTCACGAGCTCCGGCATCCACTGCGCGAACACGGCCAGCGTGTTGCGCGCACTGCTGCGCACCGACGCCAGGTCCTGCTGTGTCCGCTCTGCCACAACCAGCCGGGACACATCACTCACTTGTCGCTGTCGTCTCGTCTCGCTGATCTAGTTGAAACATGCCTATCACTTTTGGAATAACTCATACAAATAAACTCCTAACACACACAGTTACAAAAAAAACATGCAACACAACACATAAAAATATATGATTGATTGGAATCGTACTTGCCGATATTTCACGCCGATCATCTACTATATTTACCCGCAGAAGGGTCATTCCCGGATATGTGTCACACCTATTATGTATCCTTTTTTTTCTGAATTTATTTAAAAAAAAAAATTGGAACCTTATTTTTAAGTTTCTATTAAAGTTGATTTTCGGCATCATTATTGAAAATGATATATTTTCTTTATTTATTTTGACATGGTCCAGGGTAGCACGCCCTCCTCGGCCAGAAAGTCTCTGGCTCCGCTACGTGCGCGCGACCGGCCCCGCTACGTGAGTGTGACTGGCACCGCTACGTGAGTGTGACTGGCACCGCTAGGAGCAGTGCAACCTTCCCACACATACATTTACTCCCGAGGGCTCTGTTCAGTTTCTTTCCAGCTACTACTAAATAACCTTACTGATTCTATTATACTCAGGTGGACTCATAGACATCCCGAAACCACCCCTGAGCAGCAATATTATTCGCAACTTAATAGTATGTTCAAATATAGCCATTCAAAGGGTATTTAACGTAACTTAATTTTATTTAATTACCTGAAGTGTTTTCATATATAAGCATCGTAATGTACGTGGCACAGGTCTAGCTACTCACAACGGTCATCACTGAGGTGGGAAGAGACCTGGTCAGAGGCCATTTTCGTGTATCTGGCCCAGCCCCCAACCATCTCCGCCCCAGGTAGGAAGCGTCTGCACCCTGGGGACTTCATCGCTTACTTGCGTTCTTTCACTTAAATGTTCTAAATTGTTTTATATTCATCTCAAGGTCTGCCTCGTTTGGCAGACTGTTTGAATATTTATTTTACCTTGTAACAACCCATATTACAACCTTCCTCATACAATCCAGTAATAATAATTTGTTATAAATTTTTTTGTCAAATTTCAGGTTAGATGTAAAATTTTTTCCTTTCGAAGTTATTGTGAACGTAATTCTCCTGGTTTATTGTTTTCAATTTTAAAATTTATAAGTTTATTTTTTTGTATTTTTTTTTTACGGTCTTTGTGTGGGAAGGCATGCTGACGTGATTCTCCTTTATTTTTCCACAACCGAGGCTTTGTTTCACACGCTAGGCGTGGGAGTCACGGTCACAGGAGTGAGAGAGAGAGAGAGAGAAAATCGCTGCGTCGTGGGAACAGAAGTAAGAATTTCGTGGAAGACTCTGTTGCTATGCGCTGTGATAGGCTAAAAATTATGTCAGCAAGCCCAGGACACTGCCCGCACAAAAGGAAGGAAGGCTGTAATTCAGTCATTGTTCGAGCACCGTGATGAGAGGTCGTGGTCGGGCAATGGCTCGCATAAAATAGAAATGTTCTATTAAAGTATAACTTTGCCACTACGGTCCGGGCGATGCCTAATAACCGTTTTATTTAGGACATTTTAATAATTAGAATTTTTTTTTGATCGTAGTCGTAGGCAAAGCCCACAGCGAGGCGACAAAGGGTTTTGTCCAGCTGTCGCTGCCCGGAACTTATCCGGGCAATATACACCTATCCCTCACTTAGCACGACTAATTCATTCTTAAAAATGCTCCTGTTATTCAAAATCGCGTATTCTGAAGCATTAGTTTCCATAAATAACAAGGCTAGTTTATTTAATGTGTTCCAAAATTGTGTAGAAAAATATACTTTACGTAATATAAATGCGTTGAATAACACTCAACTATAAATATGTCACACCATATATCTTTATATGCCTCCCATCGCACTTCGTATGACAAATACGACACCATGTAACTGGAGATACGTGGTTATGTACTTAATCGTCAGTCGGCTGGCTGACTTGCCTGCCCGGGCGTGACCTTCAACTCATGTTGCGTACCTTTCCAAACCATCCTGTTCTTATTCGCGTATCAACACCTGGTTCACACCAATCCTGTCGGGCCAATTTTTTTTTTGTTCATTGCAATATTCATTTAACAACCTTTTTCACATGAAACATCTGTTCATTTATGTTCCGGTATCTAATGTTAATATATTCCTGTTAGTACACAACCAACAGCATCAGACTTTTATAAACTTTTGGTAAGAGTCCTTATTTCGTACGATTGTGCGCACAGTTGACTTGCTTAAAACTAAAGTGTGACCCACATAAGCGTGGCCTTCAACACATTCTGCACGTCATAATACTTCTAGTTTTGTCTCAAATACTTGAACACGATGCATTATAAGTGATCAAGCACGTACAGTTACTGGCAGCTGAATAGGCAGGCGTTGCTTTTGTTTGAGCGAATTCCCTGCCACTGGCTAGACTGAGTTCACGACCCGGTTTGTGGCCAGTCGACAACGGTACGACACGGTGGTATACGCGCGGACGTAAAAACATTTGGTCCTTTATACTTCATAGCCGCGGTTTAACTTGCCATATCTGATGTTTGTACAACAGCCGATAGCGTAGTCAGACCTGCGCGCACATCTCTTCCCCCCTTGTTTGGCTAACTGTATCCCACGGCACATCTGTTGTTTACAGAAGTTGAAACAGACTTCGTGGCGTCGTGCTCGACTTTTTTTTTGCCTGCCGAAATTTTGTGCTAACTGAAATTTACAGACGTGCTATTCAAGACTGGGGCAGTAAAATTCACATCACGATAAATGAATCCACCCAATCTGAAGGCGTGCAAAGTGAGGGATAGGTGTAATGTAATTTGTAATAAGTCTACGTGTTTTTCTCCTTTATGGAGGTACAGTTTAATTGCTTTTTGTGTGCTCTGTTGTACAGAATATAGTGTAATTTTTCCATGAATTAAAAAAACAGGTAATATGTACATAGAAAATTGTGTATAAATTCTTCCTTCGTGACCTGTAAACTGTACGTTACACTCATCACCTAATTTGAGCTAGCCGGAGGTGGTGAGTGGTGACAACCTCTTCGTAAGAGACTAAAGAGACTATGAAACTACCGCATGAGGAGCTTGTATTCCACGAGAGGAACTGACCACAATTATACTGATTCCTACTGCGAGGCTTGCATACATTATTAATTCATTCTCATATTCATTCATAGAACCACCGTATAATTACTGCATATGTGCACATTTTATTAAAAGCAACCTCAGTACCAAAAGTAACTTGATATGTCTCTTAAGCAAATAGTGGCTTTGAGTTCTTCAAACTCCTATTCAAACGCCATAAACTATGATAATCTGAGATATTGGTAGTAGTAAAATGAACTCACTCATGCTAGAGGAGAGGACCAGCTTCTCACGCTGAAGCTGCGCCAGTTCCTCACGAGCCCTGAGCAGCTGAGCCTGCAGGCTGCGGGAGTTTCCCTGGCACGTGCCCTCCACCACCGCCAAGCTCTCCAGCTGCTGCTGCAGGCGTGCTCGCTCCTGGGACACGCGCTCCCTCTCTCGCTGGTCCTGCCCCTCAGACCTGCACATACCTCACACCCTCACTTCATGCTCCGTGTGACTGACACCTGCCTTCATGCCCTCGCACACTCCAGCTGCTGCTGCAGGCGTGCTCGCTCCCTCTCTCGCTGGTCCTGCCCCTCAGACCTGCACATACCTCACACCCTCACTTCATTCTCCGTGTGACTGACACCTGCCTTCATGCCCTCACACACTCCAGCTGCTGCTGCAGGCGTGCTCGCTCCTGGGACACTCGCTCCCTCTCTCGCTGGTCCTGCCCCTCAGACCTGCACATACCTCACACCCTCACTTCATGCTCGGTGTGACTGACACCTGCCCTCCATGCCCTCACACACTCCAGCTGCTGCTGCAGGCGTGCTCGCTCCTGGGACACTCGCTCCCTCTCTCGCTGGTCCTGCCCCTCAGACCTGCACATACCTCACACCCTCACTTCATGCTCGGTGTGACTGACACCTGCCCTTCATGCCCTCAGACACTCCAGCTGCTGCTGCAGGCGTGCTCGCTCCCTCTCTCGCTGGTCCTGCCCCTCAGACCTGCACATACCTCACACCCTCACTTCATGCTCGGTGTGACTGACACCTGCCCTCCATGCCCTCACTCACTCCAGCTGCTGTTGCAGGCATGCTCGCTCCCTCTCTCGCTGGTCCTGCCCCTCAGACCTGCACATACCTCACACCCTCACTTCATGCTCCGTGTGACTGACACCTGCCCTTCATGCCCTCACTCACTCCAGTTGCTGCTGCAGGCGTGCTCGCTCCCTCTCTCGCTGGTCCTGCCCCTCAGACCTGCACATACCTCACACCCTCACTTCATGCTCGGTGTGACTGACACCTGCCCTTCATGTCCTCACACACTCCAGCTGCTGCTGCAGGCGTGCTCGCTCCCTCTCCCGCTGGTCCTGCCCCTCAGACCTGCACATACCTCACACCCACACTTCATGCTCGGTGTGACTGACACCTGCCCTCCATGCCCTCACTCACTCCAGCTGCTGCTGCAGGCGTGCTCGCTCCCTCTCTCGCTGGTCCTGCCCCTCAGACCTGCACATACCTCACACCCTCACTTCATGCTCCGTGTGACTGACACCTGCCCTTCATGCCCTCACTCACTCCAGCTGCTGCTGAAGGCGTGCTCGCTCCCTCTCTCGCTGGTCCTGCCCCTCAGACCTGCACATACCTCACACCCTCACTTCATGCTCGGTGTGACTGACACCTGCCCTTCATGCCCTCACTCACTCCAGCTGCTGCTGCAGGCGTGCTCGCTCCCTCTCTCGCTGGTCCTGCCCCTCAGACCTGCACATACCTCACACCCTCACTTCATGCTCGGTGTGACTGACACCTGCCCTCCATGCCCTCACACACTCCAGCTGCTGCTGCAGGCGTGCTCGCTCCCTCTCTCGCTGGTCCTGCCCCTCAGACCTGCACATACCTCACACCCTCACTTCATGCTCCGTGTGACTGACACCTGCCCTTCATGCCCTCACTCACTCCAGCTGCTGCTGCAGGCGTGCTCACTCCCTCTCTCGCTGGTCCTGCCCCTCAGACCTGCACATACCTCACACCCTCACTTCATGCTCCGTGTGACTGACACCTGCCCTTCATGCCCTCACTCACTCCAGATGCTGCTGCAGGCGTGCTCACTCCCTCTCTCGCTGGTCCTGCCCCTCAGACCTGCACATACCTCACACCCTCACTTCATGCTCCGTGTGACTGACACCTGCCCTTCATGCCCTCACTCACTCCAGCTGCTGCTGCAGGCGTGCTCGCTCCCTCTCTCGCTGGTCCTGGCCCTCAGACCTGCACATACCTCACACCCTCACTTCATGCTCCGTGTGACTGACACCTGCCCTCCATGCCCTCACACACTCCAGCTGCTGCTGCAGGCGTGCTCACTCCCTCTCACGCTGGTCCTGCCCCTCAGACCTGCACATACCTTACACCCTCACTTCATGCTCGGTGTGACCGACACCTGCCCTCCATGCCCTCACACACTCCAGCTGCTGCTGCAGGCGAGCTCGCTCCCTCTCTCTATGTCCTGCCCCTCAGACCTGCACATACCTCACACCCTCACTTCATGCTCGGTGTGACTGACACCTGCCCTCCATGCCCTCACACACTCCAGCTGCTGCTGCAGGCGTGCTCACTCCCTCTCTCGCTGGTCCTGCCCCTCAGACCTGCACATACCTTACACCCTCACTTCATGCTCGGTGTGACCGACACCTGCCCTCCATGCCCTCACACACTCCAGCTGCTGCTGCAGGCGTGCTCACTCCCTCTCTCGCTGGTCCTGCCCCTCAGACCTGCACATACCTCACACCCTCACTTCATGCTCGGTGTGACTGTCACCTGCCCTCCATGCCCTCACTCACTCCAGCTGCTGCTGCAGGTGTGCTCGCTCCTGGGACACTCGCTCCCTCTCTCGCTGGTCCTGCCCCTCAGACCTGCACATACCTCACACCCTCACTTCATGCTCGGTGTGACTGACACCTGCCCTCCATGCCCTCACTCACTCCAGCTGCTGCTGCAGGCGTGCTCGCTCCCTCTCTCGCTGGTCCTGCCCCTCAGACCTGCACATACCTCACACCCTCACTTCATGCTCCGTGTGACTGACACCTGCCCTCCATGCCCTCACTCACTCCAGCTGCTGCTGCAGGTGTGCTCGCTCCTGGGACACTCGCTCCCTCTCTCGGTGGTCCTGCCCCTCAGACCTGCACATACCTCACACCCTCACTTCATGCTCGGTGTGACTGACACCTGCCCTCCATGCCCTCACACACTCCAGCTGCTGCTGCTGCAGGCGTGCTCGCTCCTGGGACACTCGCTCCCTCTCTCGCTGGTCCTGCCCCTCAGACCTGCACATACCTCACACCCTCACTTCATGCTCGGTGTGACTGACACCTGCCCTCCATGCCCTAACTCACTCCAGCTGCTGCTGCAGGCGAGCTCGCTCCCTCTCTCGCTGGTCCTGCCCCTCAGACCTGCACATACCTCACACCCTCACTTCATGCTCGGTGTGACTGACACCTGCCTTCATGCCCTCACTCACTCCAGCTGCTGCTGCAGGTGTGCTCGCTCCTGGGACACTCGCTCCCTCTCTCGCTGGTCCTGCCCCTCAGACCTGCACATACCTCACACCCTCACTTCATGCTCCGTGTGACTGACACCTGCCCTCCATGCCCTCACTCACTCCAGCTGCTGCTGCAGGCGTGCTCGCTCCCTCTCTCGCTGGTCCTGCCCCTCAGACCTGCACATACCTCACACCCTCACTTCATGCTCGGTGTGACTGACACCTGCCTTCATGCCCTCACACACTCCAGCTGCTGCTGCAGGCGTGCTCGCTCCCTCTCTCGCTGGTCCTGCCCCTCAGACCTGCACATACCTCACACCCTCACTTCATGCTCGGTGTGACTGACACCTGCCCTCCATGCCCTCACTCACTCCAGCTGCTGCTGCAGGTGTGCTCGCTCCTGGGACACTCGCTCCCTCTCTCGCTGGTCCTGCCCCTCAGACCTGCACATACCTCACACCCTATCTTCATGCTCGGTGTGACTGACACCTGCCTTCATGCCCTCACACACTCCAGCTGCTGCTGCAGGCGTGCTCGCTCCCTCTCTCGCTGGTCCTGCCCCTCAGACCTGCACATACCTCACACCCTCACTTCATGCTCGGTGTGACTGACACCTGCCCTCCATGCCCTCACACACTCCATCTGCTGCTGCAGGCGAGCTCGCTCCCTCTCTCGCTGGTCCTGCCCCTCAGACCTCCACATACCTCACACCCTCACTTCATGCTCGGTGTGACTGACACCTGCCCTTCATGCCCTCACTCACACCAGCTGCTGCTGCAGGCGAGCTCTCTCCCTCTCTCGCTGGTCCTGCCCCTCAGACCTGCACATACCTCACACCCTCACTTCATGCTCCGTGTGACTGACACCTGCCCTCCATGCCCTCACACACTCCAGCTGCTGCTGCAGGCGTGCTCGCTCCCTCTCTCGCTGGTCCTGCCCCTCAGACCTGCACATACCTCACACCCTCACTTCATGCTCGGTGTGACTGACACCTGCCTTCATGCCCTCACTCACTCCAGCTGCTGCTGCAGGCGTGCTCGCTCCTGGGACACTCGCTCCCTCTCTCGCTGGTCCTGCCCCTCAGACCTGCACATACCTCACACCCTCACTTCATGCTCGGTGTGACTGACACCTGCCCTCCATGCCCTCACTCACTCCAGCTGCTGCTGCAGGTGTGCTCGCTCCTGGGACACTCGCTCCCTCTCTCGCTGGTCCTGCCCCTCAGACCTGCACATACCTCACACCCTCACTTCATGCTCCGTGTGACTGACACCTGCCCTCCATGCCCTCACTCACTCCAGCTGCTGCTGCAGGCGTGCTCGCTCCCTCTCTCGCTGGTCCTGCCCCTCAGACCTGCACATACCTCACACCCTCACTTCAGCTCGGTGTGACTGACACCTGCCCTCCATGCCCTCACTCACTCCAGCTGCTGCTGCAGGCGTGCTCGCTCCTGGGACACTCGCTCCCTCTCTCGCTGGTCCTGCCCCTCAGACCTGCACATACCTCACACCCTCACTTTCGCTCGGTGTGACTGACACCTGCCCTCCATGCCCTCACTCACTCCAGCTGCTGCTGCAGGTGTGCTCGCTCCTGGGACACTCGCTCCCTCTCTCGCTGGTCCTGCCCCTCAGACCTGCACATACCTCACACCCTCACTTCATGCTCGGTGTGACTGACACCTGCCTTCATGCCCTCACTCACTCCAGCTGCTGCTGCAGGCGTGCTCGCTCCCTCTCTCGCTGGTCCTGCCCCTCAGACCTGCACATACCTCACACCCTCACTTCATGCTCGGTGTGACTGACACCTGCCCTCCATGCCCTCACACACTCCAGCTGCTGCTGCAGGTGTGCTCGCTCCTGGGACACTCGCTCCCTCTCTCGCTGGTCCTGCCCCTCAGACCTGCACATACCTCACACCCTCACTTCATGCTCGGTGTGACTGACACCTGCCTTCATGCCCTCACTCACTCCAGCTGCTGCTGCAGGCGTGCTCGCTCCCTCTCTCGCTGGTCCTGCCCCTCAGACCTGCACATACCTCACACCCTCACTTCATGCTCGGTGTGACTGACACCTGCCTTCATGCCCTCACACACTCCAGCTGCTGCTGCAGGCGTGCTCGCTCCCTCTCTCGCTGGTCCTGCCCCTCAGACCTGCACATACCTCACACCCTCACTTCATGCTCGGTGTGACTGACACCTGCCCTCCATGCCCTCACTCACTCCAGCTGCTGCTGCTGCAGGTGTGCTCGCTCCTGGGACACACGCTCCCTCTCTCGCTGGTCCTGCCCCTCAGAACTGCACATACCTCACACCCTCACTTCATGCTCGGTGTGACTGACACCTGCCCTTCATGCCCTCACTCACTCCAGCTGCTGCTGCAGGCGTGCTCGCTCCTGGGACACTCGCTCCCTCTCTCGCTGGTCCTGCCCTTCAGACCTGCACATACCTCACACCCTCACTTCATGCTCGGTGTGACTGACACCTGCCCTTCATGCCCTCACACACTCCAGCTGCTGCTGCAGGCGTGCTCGCTCCCTCTCTCGCTGGTCCTGCCCCTCAGACCTGCACATACCTCACACCCTCACTTCATGCTCGGTGTGACTGACACCTGCCCTCCATGCCCTCACACACTCCAGCTGCTGCTGCAGGCGTGCTCACTCCCTCTCTCGCTGGTCCTGCCCCTCAGACCTGCACATACCTCACACCCTCACTTCATGCTCGGTGTGACTGACACCTGCCCTTCATGCCCTCACACACTCCAGCTGCTGCTGCAGGCGTGCTCGCTCCCTCTCTCGCTGGTCCTGCCCCTCAGACCTGCACATACCTCACACCCTCACTTCATGCTCGGTGTGACTGACACCTGCCCTCCATGCCCTCACTCACTCCAGCTGCTGCTGCAGGCATGCTCGCTCCCTCTCTCGCTGGTCCTGCCCCTCAGACCTGCACATACCTCACACCCTCACTTCATGCTCGGTGTGACTGACACCTGACCTCCATGCCCTCACTCACTCCAGCTGCTGCTGCTGCAGGTGTGCTCGCTCCCTCTCTCGCTGGTCCTGCCCCTCAGACCTGCACATACCTCACACCCTCACTTCATGCTCGGTGTGACTGACACCTGCCTTCATGCCCTCACTCACTCCAGCTGCTGCTGCAGGCGTGCTCGCTCCCTCTCTCGCTGGTCCTGCCCCTCAGACCTGCACATACCTCACACCCTCACTTCATGCTCGGTGTGACTGACACCTGCCCTCCATGCCCTCACACACTCCAGCTGCTGCTGCAGGTGTGCTCGCTCCCTCTCTCGCTGGTCCTGCCCCTCAGACCTGCACATACCTCACACCCTCACTTCATGCTCGGTGTGACTGACACCTGCCCTCCATGCCCTCACACACTCCAGCTGCTGCTGCAGGCGTGCTCGCTCCCTCTCTCGCTGGTCCTGCCCCTCAGACCTGCACATACCTTACACCCTCACTTCATGCTCGGTGTGACTGACACCTGCCCTCCATGCCCTCAAACACTCCAGCTGCTGCTGCAGGCATGCTCGCTCCCTCTCTCGCTGGTCCTGCCCCTCAGACCTGCACATACCTCACACCCTCACTTCATGCTCGGTGTGACTGACACCTGCCCTCCATGCCCTCAAACACTCCAGCTGCTGCTGCAGGTGTGCTCGCTCCTGGGACACTCGCTCCCTCTCTCGCTGGTCCTGCCCCTCAGACCTGCACATACCTCACACCCTCACTTCATGCTCGGTGTGACTGACACCTGCCCTCCATGCCCTCACTCATACCAGCTGCTGCTGCAGGTGTGCTCGCTCCTAAGACACTCGCTCCCTCTCTCGCTGGTCCTGCCCCTCAGACCTGCACATACCTCACACCCTCACTTCATGCTCGGTGTGACTGACACCTGCCCTCCATGCCCTCACACACTCCAGCTGCTGCTGCAGGCGTGCTGGCTCCCTCTCTCGCTGGTCCTGCCCCTCAGACCTGCACATACCTCACACCCTCACTTCATGCTCGGTGTGACTGACACCTGCCCTCCATGCCCTCACACACTCCAGCTGCTGCTGCTGCAGGCGTGCTTGCTCCTGGGACACTCGCTCCCTCTCTCGCTGGTCCTGCCCCTCAGACCTGCACATACCTCACACCCTCACTTCATGCTCGGTGTGACTGACACCTGCCCTCTATGCCCTCACACACTCCAGCTGCTGCTGCAGGCGTGCTCGCTCCCTCTCTCGCTGGTCCTGCCCCTCAGACCTGCACATACCTCACACCCTCACTTCATGCTCGGTGTGACTGACACCTGCCCTCCATGCCCTCACTCACTCCAGCTACTGCTGCAGGTGTGCTCGCTCCTGGGACACTCGCTCCCTCTCTCGCTGGTCCTGCCCCTCAGACCTGCACATACCTCACACCCTCACTTCATGCTCGGTGTGACTGACACCTGCCCTCCATGCCCTCAAACACTCCAGCTGCTGCTGCAGGCGTGCTCGCTCCCTCTCTCGCTGGTCCTGCGCCTCAGACTTGCACATACCTCACACCCTCACTTCATGCTCGGTGTGACTGACACCTGCCCTCCATGCCCTCACACACTCCAGCTGCTGCTGCAGGCGTGCTCGCTCCTGGGACACTCGCTCCCTCTCTCGCTGGTCCTGCCCCTCAGACCTGCACATACCTCACACCCTCACTTCATGCTCGGTGTGACTGACACCTGCCTTCATGCACTCACACACTCCAGCTGCTGCTGCAGGCGTGCTCGCTCCCTCTCTCGCTGGTCCTGCCCCTCAGACCTGCACATACCTCACACCCTCACTTCATGCTCGGTGTGACTGACACCTGCCCTCCATGCCCTCACACACTCCAGCTGCTGCTGCAGGCGTGCTCACTCCCTCTCTCGCTGGTCCTGCCCCTCAGACCTGCACATACCTCACACCCTCACTTCATGCTCGGTGTGACTGACACCTGCCCTCCATGCCCTCACACACTCCAGCTGCTGCTGCAGGCGTGCTCGCTCCTGGGACACTCGCTCCCTCTCTCGCTGGTCCTGCCCCTCAGACCTGCACATACCTCACACCCTCACTTCATGCTCGGTGTGACTGACACCTGCCTCCATGCCCTCACTCACTCCAGCTGCTGCTGCAGGCGTGCTCGCTCCCTCTCTCGCTGGTCCTGCCCCTCAGACCTGCACATACCTCACACCCTCACTTCATGCTCGGTGTGACTGACACCTGCCCTCCATGCCCTCACTCACTCCAGCTGCTGCTGCAGGTGTGCTCGCTCCTGGGACACTCGCTCCCTCTCTCGCTGGTCCTGCCCCTCAGACCTGCACATACCTCACACCCTCACTTCATGCTCGGTGTGACTGACACCTGCCCTCCATGCCCTCAAACACTCCAGCTGCTGCTGCAGGCGTGCTCGCTCCCTCTCTCGCTGGTCCTGCCCCTCAGACTTGCACATACCTCACACCCTCACTTCATGCTCGGTGTGACTGACACCTGCCCTCCATGCCCTCACTCACTCCAGCTGCTGCTGCAGGTGTGCTCGCTCCTGGGACACTCGCTCCCTCTCTCGCTGGTCCTGCCCCTCAGACCTGCACATACCTCACATCCTCACTTCATGCTCGGTGTGACTGACACCTGCCTTCATGCCCTCACTCACTCCAGCTGCTGCTGCAGGCGTGCTCGCTCCCTCTCTCGCTGGTCCTGCCCCTCAGACCTGCACATACCTCACACCCTCACTTCATGCTCGGTGTGACTGACACCTGCCCTCCATGCCCTCACACACTCCAGCTGCTGCTCCAGGCGTGCTCGCTCCTGGGACACTCGCTCCCTCTCTCGCTGGTCCTGCCCCTCAGACCTGCACATACCTCACACCCTCACTTCATGCTCGGTGTGACTGACACCTGCCTCCATGCCCTCACTCACTCCAGCTGCTGCTGCAGGCGTGCTCGCTCCCTCTCTCGCTGGTCCTGCCCCTCAGACCTGCACATACCTCACACCCTCACTTCATGCTCGGTGTGACTGACACCTGCCTTCATGCCCTCACTCACTCCAGCTGCTGCTGCAGGCGTGCTCGCTCCCTCTCTCGCTGGTCCTGCCCCTCAGACCTGCACATACCTCACACCCTCACTTCATGCTCGGTGTGACTGACACCTGCCCTCCATGCCCTCACACACTCCAGCTGCTGCTGCAGGCGTGCTCGCTCCTGGGACACTCGCTCCCTCTCTCGCTGGTCCTGCCCCTCAGACCTGCACATACCTCACACCCTCACTTCATGCTCGGTGTGACTGACTCCTGCCTTCATGCCCTCACTCACTCCAGCTGCTGCTGCAGGCGTGCTCGCTCCCTCTCTCGCTGGTCCTGCCCCTCAGACCTGCACATACCTCACACCCTCACTTCATGCTCGGTGTGACTGACACCTGCCCTCCATGCCCTCACACACTCCAGCTGCTGCTGCAGGCGTGCTCGCTCCTGGGACACTCGCTCCCTCTCTCGCTGGTCCTGCCCCTCAGACCTGCACATACCTCACACCCTCACTTCATGCTCGGTGTGACTGACACCTGCCTTCATGCCCTCACTCACTCCAGCTGCTGCTGCAGGCGTGCTCGCTCCCTCTCTCGCTGGTCCTGCCCCTCAGACCTGCACATACCTCACACCCTCACTTCATGCTCGGTGTGACTGACACCTGCCCTCCATGCCCTCACTCACTCCAGCTGCTGCTGCAGGTGTGCTCGCTCCTGGGACACTCGCTCCCTCTCTCGCTGGTCCTGCCCCTCAGACCTGCACATACCTCACACCCTCACTTCATGCTCGGTGTGACTGACACCTGCCCTCCATGCCCTCACACACTCCAGCTGCTGCTGCAGGCGTGCTCACTCCCTCTCTCGCTGGTCCTGCCCCTCAGACCTGCACATACCTTACACCCTCACTTCATGCTCGGTGTGACCGACACCTGCCCTCCATGCCCTCACACACTCCAGCTGCT
Organism: Bacillus rossius redtenbacheri; assembly: GCF_032445375.1. Lineage (NCBI taxonomy): Eukaryota > Metazoa > Arthropoda > Insecta > Phasmatodea > Bacillidae > Bacillus > Bacillus rossius. The sequence continues at coordinate 42,170,746 of NC_086343.1, read as the reverse complement.
GCTGCAGGCGTGCTCACTCCCTCTCTCGCTGGTCCTGCCCCTCAGACCTGCACATACCTCACACCCTCACTTCATGCTCGGTGTGACTGTCACCTGCCCTCCATGCCCTCACTCACTCCAGCTGCTGCTGCAGGTGTGCTCGCTCCTGGGACACTCGCTCCCTCTCTCGCTGGTCCTGCCCCTCAGACCTGCACATACCTCACACCCTCACTTCATGCTCGGTGTGACTGACACCTGCCCTCCATGCCCTCACTCACTCCAGCTGCTGCTGCAGGCGTGCTCGCTCCCTCTCTCGCTGGTCCTGCCCCTCAGACCTGCACATACCTCACACCCTCACTTCATGCTCCGTGTGACTGACACCTGCCCTCCATGCCCTCACACACTCCAACTGCTGCTGCAGGTGTGCTCGCTCCTGGGACACTCGCTCCCTCTCTCGCTGGTCCTGCCCCTCAGACCTGCACATACCTCACACCCTCACTTCATGCTCGGTGTGACTGACACCTGCCTTCATGCCCTCACTCACTCCAGCTGCTGCTGCAGGCGTGCTCGCTCCCTCTCTCGCTGGTCCTGCCCCTCAGACCTGCACATACCTCACACCCTCACTTCATGCTCGGTGTGACTGACACCTGCCCTCCATGCCCTCACTCACTCCAGCTGCTGCTGCAGGTGTGCTCGCTCCTGGGACACTCGCTCCCTCTCTCGCTGGTCCTGCCCCACAGACCTGCACATACCTCACACCCTCACTTCATGCTCGGTGTGACTGACACCTGCCCTCCATGCCCTCACTCACTCCAGCTGCTGCTGCAGGTGTGCTCGCTCCTGGGACACTCGCTCCCTCTCTCGCTGGTCCTGCCCCTCAGACCTGCACATACCTCACACCCTCACTTCATGCTCGGTGTGACTGACACCTGCCTTCATGCCCTCACACACTCCAGCTGCTGCTGCAGGCGTGCTCGCTCCCTCTCTCACTGGTCCTGCCCCTCAGACCTGCACATACCTCACACCCTCACTTCATGCTCGGTGTGACTGACACCTGCCCTCCATGCCCTCACACACTCCAGCTGCTGCTGCAGGCGAGCTCGCTCCCTCTCTCGCTGGTCCTGCCCCTCAGACCTCCACATACCTCACACCCTCACTTCATGCTCGGTGTGACTGACACCTGCCCTTCATGCCCTCACTCACACCAGCTGCTGCTGCAGGCGAGCTCTCTCCCTCTCTCGCTGGTCCTGCCCCTCAGACCTGCACATACCTCACACCCTCACTTCATGCTCCGTGTGACTGACACCTGCCCTCCATGCCCTCACACACTCCAGCTGCTGCTGCAGGCGTGCTCGCTCCCTCTCTCGCTGGTCCTGCCCCTCAGACCTGCACATACCTCACACCCTCACTTCATGCTCGGTGTGACTGACACCTGCCTTCATGCCCTCACTCACTCCTGCTGCTGCTGCTGCAGGCGTGCTCGCTCCTGGGACACTCGCTCCCTCTCTCGCTGGTCCTGCCCCTCAGACCTGCACATACCTCACACCCTCACTTCATGCTCGGTGTGACTGACACCTGCCCTCCATGCCCTCACTCACTCCAGCTGCTGCTGCAGGTGTGCCTGCTCCTGGGACACTCGCTCCCTCTCTCGCTGGTCCTGCCCCTCAGACCTGCACATACCTCACACCCTCACTTCATGCTCCGTGTGACTGACACCTGCCCTCCATGCCCTCACTCACTCCAGCTGCTGCTGCAGGCGTGCTCGCTCCCTCTCTCGCTGGTCCTGCCCCTCAGACCTGCACATACCTCACACCCTCACTTCATGCTCGGTGTGACTGACACCTGCCCTCCATGCCCTCACTCACTCCAGCTGCTGCTGCAGGCGTGCTCGCTCCTGGGACACTCGCTCCCTCTCTCGCTGGTCCTGCCCCTCAGACCTGCACATACCTCACACCCTCACTTCATGCTCGGTGTGACTGACACCTGCCCTCCATGCCCTCACTCACTCCAGCTGCTGCTGCAGGTATGCTCGCTCCTGGGACACTCGCTCCCTCTCTCGCTGGTCCTGCCCCTCAGACCTGCACATACCTCACACCCTCACTTCATGCTCGGTGTGACTGACACCTGCCTTCATGCCCTCACTCACTCCAGCTGCTGCTGCAGGCGTGCTCGCTCCCTCTCTCGCTGGTCCTGCCCCTCAGACCTGCACATACCTCACACCCTCACTTCATGCTCGGTGTGACTGACACCTGCCCTCCATGCCCTCACACACTCCAGCTGCTGCTGCAGGTGTGCTCGCTCCTGGGACACTCGCTCCCTCTCTCGCTGGTCCTGCCCCTCAGACCTGCACATACCTCACACCCTCACTTCATGCTCGGTGTGACTGACACCTGCCTTCATGCCCTCACTCACTCCAGCTGCTGCTGCAGGCGTGCTCGCTCCCTCTCTCGCTGGTCCTGCCCCTCAGACCTGCACATACCTCACACCCTCACTTCATGCTCGGTGTGACTGACACCTGCCTTCATGCCCTCACACACTCCAGCTGCTGCTGCAGGCGTGCTCGCTCCCTCTCTCGCTGGTCCTGCCCCTCAGACCTGCACATACCTCACACCCTCACTTCATGCTCGGTGTGACTGACACCTGCCCTCCATGCCCTCACTCACTCCAGCTGCTGCTGCTGCTGCAGGTGTGCTCGCTCCTGGGACACACGCTCCCTCTCTCGCTGGTCCTGCCCCTCAGAACTGCACATACCTCACACCCTCACTTCATGCTCGGTGTGACTGACACCTGCCCTTCATGCCCTCACTCACTCCAGCTGCTGCTGCAGGCGTGCTCGCTCCTGGGACACTCGCTCCCTCTCTCGCTGGTCCAACCCTCAGACCTGCACATACCTCACACCCTCACTTCATGCTCGGTGTGACTGACACCTGCCCTTCATGCCCTCACACACTCCAGCTGCTGCTGCAGGCGTGCTCGTTCCCTCTCTCGCTGGTCCTGCCCCTCAGACTTGCACATACCTCACACCCTCACTTCATGCTCGGTGTGACTGACACCTGCCCTCCATGCCCTCACTCACTCCAGCTGCTGCTGCAGGTGTGCTCGCTCCTGGGACACTCGCTCCCTCTCTCGCTGGTCCTGCCCCTCAGACCTGCACATACCTCACATCCTCACTTCATGCTCGGTGTGACTGACACCTGCCTTCATGCCCTCACTCACTCCAGCTGCTGCTGCAGGCGTGCTCGCTCCCTCTCTCGCTGGTCCTGCCCCTCAGACCTGCACATACCTCACACCCTCACTTCATGCTCGGTGTGACTGACACCTGCCCTCCATGCCCTCACACACTCCAGCTGCTGCTCCAGGCGTGCTCGCTCCTGGGACACTCGCTCCCTCTCTCGCTGGTCCTGCCCCTCAGACCTGCACATACCTCACACCCTCACTTCATGCTCGGTGTGACTGACACCTGCCTCCATGCCCTCACTCACTCCAGCTGCTGCTGCAGGCGTGCTCGCTCCCTCTCTCGCTGGTCCTGCCCCTCAGACCTGCACATACCTCACACCCTCACTTCATGCTCGGTGTGACTGACACCTGCCTTCATGCCCTCACTCACTCCAGCTGCTGCTGCAGGCGTGCTCGCTCCCTCTCTCGCTGGTCCTGCCCCTCAGACCTGCACATACCTCACACCCTCACTTCATGCTCGGTGTGACTGACACCTGCCCTCCATGCCCTCACACACTCCAGCTGCTGCTGCAGGCGTGCTCGCTCCTGGGACACTCGCTCCCTCTCTCGCTGGTCCTGCCCCTCAGACCTGCACATACCTCACACCCTCACTTCATGCTCGGTGTGACTGACTCCTGCCTTCATGCCCTCACTCACTCCAGCTGCTGCTGCAGGCGTGCTCGCTCCCTCTCTCGCTGGTCCTGCCCCTCAGACCTGCACATACCTCACACCCTCACTTCATGCTCGGTGTGACTGACACCTGCCCTCCATGCCCTCACACACTCCAGCTGCTGCTGCAGGCGTGCTCGCTCCTGGGACACTCGCTCCCTCTCTCGCTGGTCCTGCCCCTCAGACCTGCACATACCTCACACCCTCACTTCATGCTCGGTGTGACTGACACCTGCCTTCATGCCCTCACTCACTCCAGCTGCTGCTGCAGGCGTGCTCGCTCCCTCTCTCGCTGGTCCTGCCCCTCAGACCTGCACATACCTCACACCCTCACTTCATGCTCGGTGTGACTGACACCTGCCCTCCATGCCCTCACTCACTCCAGCTGCTGCTGCAGGTGTGCTCGCTCCTGGGACACTCGCTCCCTCTCTCGCTGGTCCTGCCCCTCAGACCTGCACATACCTCACACCCTCACTTCATGCTCGGTGTGACTGACACCTGCCCTCCATGCCCTCACACACTCCAGCTGCTGCTGCAGGCGTGCTCACTCCCTCTCTCGCTGGTCCTGCCCCTCAGACCTGCACATACCTTACACCCTCACTTCATGCTCGGTGTGACCGACACCTGCCCTCCATGCCCTCACACACTCCAGCTGCTGCTGCAGGCGTGCTCACTCCCTCTCTCGCTGGTCCTGCCCCTCAGACCTGCACATACCTCACACCCTCACTTCATGCTCGGTGTGACTGTCACCTGCCCTCCATGCCCTCACTCACTCCAGCTGCTGCTGCAGGTGTGCTCGCTCCTGGGACACTCGCTCCCTCTCTCGCTGGTCCTGCCCCTCAGACCTGCACATACCTCACACCCTCACTTCATGCTCGGTGTGACTGACACCTGCCCTCCATGCCCTCACTCACTCCAGCTGCTGCTGCAGGCGTGCTCGCTCCCTCTCTCGCTGGTCCTGCCCCTCAGACCTGCACATACCTCACACCCTCACTTCATGCTCCGTGTGACTGACACCTGCCCTCCATGCCCTCACACACTCCAACTGCTGCTGCAGGTGTGCTCGCTCCTGGGACACTCGCTCCCTCTCTCGCTGGTCCTGCCCCTCAGACCTGCACATACCTCACACCCTCACTTCATGCTCGGTGTGACTGACACCTGCCTTCATGCCCTCACTCACTCCAGCTGCTGCTGCAGGCGTGCTCGCTCCCTCTCTCGCTGGTCCTGCCCCTCAGACCTGCACATACCTCACACCCTCACTTCATGCTCGGTGTGACTGACACCTGCCCTCCATGCCCTCACTCACTCCAGCTGCTGCTGCAGGTGTGCTCGCTCCTGGGACACTCGCTCCCTCTCTCGCTGGTCCTGCCCCACAGACCTGCACATACCTCACACCCTCACTTCATGCTCGGTGTGACTGACACCTGCCCTCCATGCCCTCACTCACTCCAGCTGCTGCTGCAGGTGTGCTCGCTCCTGGGACACTCGCTCCCTCTCTCGCTGGTCCTGCCCCTCAGACCTGCACATACCTCACACCCTCACTTCATGCTCGGTGTGACTGACACCTGCCTTCATGCCCTCACACACTCCAGCTGCTGCTGCAGGCGTGCTCGCTCCCTCTCTCACTGGTCCTGCCCCTCAGACCTGCACATACCTCACACCCTCACTTCATGCTCGGTGTGACTGACACCTGCCCTCCATGCCCTCACACACTCCAGCTGCTGCTGCAGGCGAGCTCGCTCCCTCTCTCGCTGGTCCTGCCCCTCAGACCTCCACATACCTCACACCCTCACTTCATGCTCGGTGTGACTGACACCTGCCCTTCATGCCCTCACTCACACCAGCTGCTGCTGCAGGCGAGCTCTCTCCCTCTCTCGCTGGTCCTGCCCCTCAGACCTGCACATACCTCACACCCTCACTTCATGCTCCGTGTGACTGACACCTGCCCTCCATGCCCTCACACACTCCAGCTGCTGCTGCAGGCGTGCTCGCTCCCTCTCTCGCTGGTCCTGCCCCTCAGACCTGCACATACCTCACACCCTCACTTCATGCTCGGTGTGACTGACACCTGCCTTCATGCCCTCACTCACTCCTGCTGCTGCTGCTGCAGGCGTGCTCGCTCCTGGGACACTCGCTCCCTCTCTCGCTGGTCCTGCCCCTCAGACCTGCACATACCTCACACCCTCACTTCATGCTCGGTGTGACTGACACCTGCCCTCCATGCCCTCACTCACTCCAGCTGCTGCTGCAGGTGTGCTCGCTCCTGGGACACTCGCTCCCTCTCTCGCTGGTCCTGCCCCTCAGACCTGCACATACCTCACACCCTCACTTCATGCTCCGTGTGACTGACACCTGCCCTCCATGCCCTCACTCACTCCAGCTGCTGCTGCAGGCGTGCTCGCTCCCTCTCTCGCTGGTCCTGCCCCTCAGACCTGCACATACCTCACACCCTCACTTCATGCTCGGTGTGACTGACACCTGCCCTCCATGCCCTCACTCACTCCAGCTGCTGCTGCAGGCGTGCTCGCTCCTGGGACACTCGCTCCCTCTCTCGCTGGTCCTGCCCCTCAGACCTGCACATACCTCACACCCTCACTTCATGCTCGGTGTGACTGACACCTGCCCTCCATGCCCTCACTCACTCCAGCTGCTGCTGCAGGTATGCTCGCTCCTGGGACACTCGCTCCCTCTCTCGCTGTTCCTGCCCCTCAGACCTGCACATACCTCACACCCTCACTTCATGCTCGGTGTGACTGACACCTGCCTTCATGCCCTCACTCACTCCAGCTGCTGCTGCAGGCGTGCTCGCTCCCTCTCTCGCTGGTCCTGCCCCTCAGACCTGCACATACCTCACACCCTCACTTCATGCTCGGTGTGACTGACACCTGCCCTCCATGCCCTCACACACTCCAGCTGCTGCTGCAGGTGTGCTCGCTCCTGGGACACTCGCTCCCTCTCTCGCTGGTCCTGCCCCTCAGACCTGCACATACCTCACACCCTCACTTCATGCTCGGTGTGACTGACACCTGCCTTCATGCCCTCACTCACTCCAGCTGCTGCTGCAGGCGTGCTCGCTCCCTCTCTCGCTGGTCCTGCCCCTCAGACCTGCACATACCTCACACCCTCACTTCATGCTCGGTGTGACTGACACCTGCCTTCATGCCCTCACACACTCCAGCTGCTGCTGCAGGCGTGCTCGCTCCCTCTCTCGCTGGTCCTGCCCCTCAGACCTGCACATACCTCACACCCTCACTTCATGCTCGGTGTGACTGACACCTGCCCTCCATGCCCTCACTCACTCCAGCTGCTGCTGCTGCTGCAGGTGTGCTCGCTCCTGGGACACACGCTCCCTCTCTCGCTGGTCCTGCCCCTCAGAACTGCACATACCTCACACCCTCACTTCATGCTCGGTGTGACTGACACCTGCCCTTCATGCCCTCACTCACTCCAGCTGCTGCTGCAGGCGTGCTCGCTCCTGGGACACTCGCTCCCTCTCTCGCTGGTCCAACCCTCAGACCTGCACATACCTCACACCCTCACTTCATGCTCGGTGTGACTGACACCTGCCCTTCATGCCCTCACACACTCCAGCTGCTGCTGCAGGCGTGCTCGCTCCCTCTCTCGCTGGTCCTGCCCCTCAGACCTGCACATACCTCACACCCTCACTTCATGCTCGGTGTGACTGACACCTGCCCTCCATGCCCTCACACACTCCAGCTGCTGCTGCAGGCGTGCTCACTCCCTCTCTCGCTGGTCCTGCCCCTCAGACCTGCACATACCTCACACCCTCACTTCATGCTCGGTGTGACTGACACCTGCCCTTCATGCCCTCACACACTCCAGCTGCTGCTGCAGGCGTGCTCGCTCCCTCTCTCGCTGGTCCTGCCCCTCAGACCTGCACATACCTCACACCCTCACTTCATGCTCGGTGTGACTGACACCTGCCCTCCATGCCCTCACTCACTCCAGCTGCTGCTGCAGGCATGCTCGCTCCCTCTCTCGCTGGTCCTGCCCCTCAGACCTGCACATACCTCACACCCTCACTTCATGCTCGGTGTGACTGACACCTGACCTCCATGCCCTCACTCACTCCAGCTGCTGCTGCTGCAGGTGTGCTCGCTCCCTCTCTCGCTGGTCCTGCCCCTCAGACCTGCACATACCTCACACCCTCACTTCATGCTCGGTGTGACTGACACCTGCCTTCATGCCCTCACTCACTCCAGCTGCTGCTGCAGGCGTGCTCGCTCCCTCTCTCGCTGGTCCTGCCCCTCAGACCTGCACATACCTCACACCCTCACTTCATGCTCGGTGTGACTGACACCTGCCCTCCATGCCCTCACACACTCCAGCTGCTGCTGCAGGTGTGCTCGCTCCCTCTCTCGCTGGTCCTGCCCCTCAGACCTGCACATACCTCACACCCTCACTTCATGCTCGGTGTGACTGACACCTGCCCTCCATGCCCTCACACACTCCAGCTGCTGCTGCAGGCGTGCTCGCTCCCTCTCTCGCTGGTCCTGCCCCTCAGACCTGCACATACCTTACACCCTCACTTCATGCTCGGTGTGACTGACACCTGCCCTCCATGCCCTCAAACACTCCAGCTGCTGCTGCAGGTGTGCTCGCTCCTGGGACACTCGCTCCCTCTCTCGCTGGTCCTGCCCCTCAGACCTGCACATACCTCACACCCTCACTTCATGCTCGGTGTGACTGACACCTGCCCTCCATGCCCTCACTCATACCAGCTGCTGCTGCAGGTGTGCTCGCTCCTGGGACACTCGCTCCCTCTCTCGCTGGTCCTGCCCCTCAGACCTGCACATACCTCACACCCTCACTTCATGCTCGGTGTGACTGACACCTGCCCTCCATGCCCTCACACACTCCAGCTGCTGCTGCAGGCGTGCTGGCTCCCTCTCTCGCTGGTCCTGCCCCTCAGACCTGCACATACCTCACACCCTCACTTCATGCTCGGTGTGACTGACACCTGCCCTCCATGCCCTCACACACTCCAGCTGCTGCTGCTGCAGGCGTGCTTGCTCCTGGGACACTCGCTCCCTCTCTCGCTGGTCCTGCCCCTCAGACCTGCACATACCTCACACCCTCACTTCATGCTCGGTGTGACTGACACCTGCCCTCTATGCCCTCACACACTCCAGCTGCTGCTGCAGGCGTGCTCGCTCCCTCTCTCGCTGGTCCTGCCCCTCAGACCTGCACATACCTCACACCCTCACTTCATGCTCGGTGTGACTGACACCTGCCCTCCATGCCCTCACTCACTCCAGCTACTGCTGCAGGTGTGCTCGCTCCTGGGACACTCGCTCCCTCTCTCGCTGGTCCTGCCCCTCAGACCTGCACATACCTCACACCCTCACTTCATGCTCGGTGTGACTGACACCTGCCCTCCATGCCCTCAAACACTCCAGCTGCTGCTGCAGGCGTGCTCGCTCCCTCTCTCGCTGGTCCTGCCCCTCAGACTTGCACATACCTCACACCCTCACTTCATGCTCGGTGTGACTGACACCTGCCCTCCATGCCCTCACACACTCCAGCTGCTGCTGCAGGCGTGCTCGCTCCTGGGACACTCGCTCCCTCTCTCGCTGGTCCTGCCCCTCAGACCTGCACATACCTCACACCCTCACTTCATGCTCGGTGTGACTGACACCTGCCTTCATGCCCTCACACACTCCAGCTGCTGCTGCAGGCGTGCTCGCTCCCTCTCTCGCTGGTCCTGCCCCTCAGACCTGCACATACCTCACACCCTCACTTCATGCTCGGTGTGACTGACACCTGCCCTCCATGCCCTCACACACTCCAGCTGCTGCTGCAGGCGTGCTCACTCCCTCTCTCGCTGGTCCTGCCCCTCAGACCTGCACATACCTCACACCCTCACTTCATGCTCGGTGTGACTGACACCTGCCCTCCATGCCCTCACACACTCCAGCTGCTGCTGCAGGCGTGCTCGCTCCTGGGACACTCGCTCCCTCTCTCGCTGGTCCTGCCCCTCAGACCTGCACATACCTCACACCCTCACTTCATGCTCGGTGTGACTGACACCTGCCTCCATGCCCTCACACACTCCAGCTGCTGCTGCAGGCGTGCTCGCTCCCTCTCTCGCTGGTCCTGCCCCTCAGACCTGCACATACCTCACACCCTCACTTCATGCTCGGTGTGACTGACACCTGCCCTCCATGCCCTCACTCACTCCAGCTGCTGCTGCAGGTGTGCTCGCTCCTGGGACACTCGCTCCCTCTCTCGCTGGTCCTGCCCCTCAGACCTGCACATACCTCACACCCTCACTTCATGCTCGGTGTGACTGACACCTGCCCTCCATGCCCTCAAACACTCCAGCTGCTGCTGCAGGCGTGCTCGCTCCCTCTCTCGCTGGTCCTGCCCCTCAGACTTGCACATACCTCACACCCTCACTTCATGCTCGGTGTGACTGACACCTGCCCTCCATGCCCTCACTCACTCCAGCTGCTGCTGCAGGTGTGCTCGCTCCTGGGACACTCGCTCCCTCTCTCGCTGGTCCTGCCCCTCAGACCTGCACATACCTCACACCCTCACTTCATGCTCGGTGTGACTGACACCTGCCTCCATGCCCTCATTCACTCCAGCTGCTGCTGCAGGCGTGCTCGCTCCCTCTCTCGCTGGTCCTGCCCCTCAGACCTGCACATACCTCACACCCTCACTTCATGCTCGGTGTGACTGACACCTGCCTTCATGCCCTCACTCACTCCAGCTGCTGCTGCAGGTGTGCTCGCTCCCTCTCTCGCTGGTCCTGCCCCTCAGACCTGCACATACCTCACACCCTCACTTCATGCTCGGTGTGACTGACACCTGCCCTCCATGCCCTCACACACTCCAGCTGCTGCTGCAGGCGTGCTCGCTCCTGGGACACTCGCTCCCTCTCTCGCTGGTCCTGCCCCTCAGACCTGCACATACCTCACACCCTCACTTCATGCTCGGTGTGACTGACACCTGCCTTCATGCCCTCACTCACTCCAGCTGCTGCTGCAGGCGTGCTCGCTCCCTCTCTCGCTGGTCCTGCCCCTCAGACCTGCACATACCTCACACCCTCACTTCATGCTCGGTGTGACTGACACCTGCCCTCCATGCCCTCACACACTCCAGCTGCTGCTGCAGGCGTGCTCGCTCCTGGGACACTCGCTCCCTCTCTCGCTGGTCCTGCCCCTCAGACCTGCACATACCTCACACCCTCACTTCATGCTCGGTGTGACTGACACCTGCCTTCATGCCCTCACTCACTCCAGCTGCTGCTGCAGGCGTGCTCGCTCCCTCTCTCGCTGGTCCTGCCCCTCAGACCTGCACATACCTCACACCCTCACTTCATGCTCGGTGTGACTGACACCTGCCCTCCATGCCCTCACTCACTCCAGCTGCTGCTGCAGGTGTGCTCGCTCCTGGGACACATGCTCCCTCTCTCGCTGGTCCTGCCCCTCAGACCTGCACATACCTCACACCCTCACTTCATGCTCGGTGTGACACACCTGCCCTCCATGCCCTCACACACTCCAGCTGCTGCTGCAGGCGTGCTCACTCCCTCTCTCGCTGGTCCTGCCCCTCAGACCTGCACATACCTTACACCCTCACTTCATGCTCGGTGTTACCGACACCTGCCCTCCATGCCCTCACACACTCCAGCTGCTGCTGCAGGCGTGCTCACTCCCTCTCTCGCTGGTCCTGCCCCTCAGACCTGCACATACCTCACACCCTCACTTCATGCTCGGTGTGACTGTCACCTGCCCTCCATGCCCTCACTCACTCCAGCTGCTGCTGCAGGTGTGCTCGCTCCTGGGACACTCGCTCCCTCTCTCGCTGGTCCTGCCCCTCAGACCTGCACATACCTCACACCCTCACTTCATGCTCGGTGTGACTGACACCTGCCCTCCATGCCCTCACTCACTCCAGCTGCTGCTGCAGGTGTGCTCGCTCCTGGGACACTCGCTCCCTCTCTCGCTGGTCCTGCCCCTCAGACCTGCACATACCTCACACCCTCACTTCATGCTCGGTGTGACTGACACCTGCCCTCCATGCCCTCACACACTCCAGCTGCTGCTGCTGCAGGCGTGCTCGCTCCTGGGACACTCGCTCCCTCTCTCGCTGGTCCTGCCCCTCAGACCTGCACATACCTCACACCCTCACTTCATGCTCGGTGTGACTGACACCTGCCCTCCATGCCCTCACTCACTCCAGCTGCTGCTGCAGGCGAGCTCGCTCCCTCTCTCGCTGGTCCTGCCCCTCAGACCTGCACATACCTCACACCCTCACTTCATGCTCGGTGTGACTGACACCTGCCTTCATGCCCTCACTCACTCCAGCTGCTGCTGCAGGTGTGCTCGCTCCTGGGACACTCGCTCCCTCTCTCGCTGGTCCTGCCCCTCAGACCTGCACATACCTCACACCCTCACTTCATGCTCGGTGTGACTGACACCTGCCCTCCATGCCCTCACACACTCCAGCTGCTGCTGCAGGCGTGCTCACTCCCTCTCTCGCTGGTCCTGCCCCTCAGACCTGCACATACCTCACACCCTCACTTCATGCTCGGTGTGACTGACACCTGCCCTCCATGCCCTCACTCACTCCAGCTGCTGCTGCAGGCGTGCTCGCTCCCTCTCTCGCTGGTCCTGCCCCTCAGACCTGCACATACCTCACACCCTCACTTCATGCTCGGTGTGACTGACACCTGCCCTCCATGCCCTCACACACTCCAGCTGCTGCTGCAGGCGAGCTCGCTCCCTCTCTCGCTGGTCCTGCCCCTCAGACCTCCACATACCTCACACCCTCACTTCATGCTCGGTGTGACTGACACCTGCCCTCCATGCCCTCACTCACTCCAGCTGCTGCTGCAGGTGTGCTCGCTCCTGGGACACTCGCTCCCTCTCTCGCTGGTCCTGCCCCTCAGACCTGCACATACCTCACACCCTCACTTCATGCTCGGTGTGACTGACACCTGCCCTCCATGCCCTCACTCACTCCAGCTGCTGCTGCAGGTGTGCTCGCTCCTGGGACACTCGCTCCCTCTCTCGCTGGTCCTGCCCCTCAGACCTGCACATACCTCACACCCTCACTTCATGCTCGGTGTGACTGACACCTGCCTTCATGCCCTCACACACTCCAGCTGCTGCTGCAGGCGTGCTCGCTCCCTCTCTCGCTGGTCCTGCCCCTCAGACCTGCACATACCTCACACCCTCACTTCATGCTCGGTGTGACTGACACCTGCCCTCCATGCCCTCACACACTCCAGCTGCTGCTGCAGGCGAGCTCGCTCCCTCTCTCGCTGGTCCTGCCCCTCAGACCTCCACATACCTCACACCCTCACTTCATGCTCGGTGTGACTGACACCTGCCCTTCATGCCCTCACTCACACCAGCTGCTGCTGCAGGCGAGCTCTCTCCCTGTCTCGCTGGTCCTGCCCCTCAGACCTGCACATACCTCACACCCTCACTTCATGCTCCGTGTGACTGACACCTGCCCTCCATGCCCTCACTCACTCCAGCTGCTGCTGCAGGCGTGCTCGCTCCCTCTCTCGCTGGTCCTGCCCCTCAGACCTGCACATACCTCACACCCTCACTTCATGCTCGGTGTGACTGACACCTGCCTTCATGCCCTCACTCACTCCAGCTGCTGCTGCAGGCGTGCTCGCTCCTGGGACACTCGCTCCCTCTCTCGCTGGTCCTGCCCCTCAGACCTGCACATACCTCACACCCTCACTTCATGCTCGGTGTGACTGACACCTGCCCTCCATTCCCTCACTCACTCCAGCTGCTGCTGCAGGTGTGCTCGCTCCTGGGACACTCGCTCCCTCTCTCGCTGGTCCTGCCCCTCAGACCTGCACATACCTCACACCCTCACTTCATGCTCCGTGTGACTGACACCTGCCCTCCATGCCCTCACTCACTCCAGCTGCTGCTGCAGGCGTGCTCGCTCCCTCTCTCGCTGGTCCTGCCCCTCAGACCTGCACATACCTCACACCCTCACTTCATGCTCGGTGTGACTGACACCTGCCCTCCATGCCCTCACTCACTCCAGCTGCTGCTGCAGGCGTGCTCGCTCCTGGGACACTCGCTCCCTCTCTCGCTGGTCCTGCCCCTCAGACCTGCACATACCTCACACCCTCACTTCATGCTCGGTGTGACTGACACCTGCCCTCCATGACCTCACTCACTCCAGCTGCTGCTGCAGGTGTGCTCGCTCCTGGGACACTCGCTCCCTCTCTCGCTGGTCCTGCCCCTCAGACCTGCACATACCTCACACCCTCACTTCATGCTCGGTGTGACTGACACCTGCCTTCATGCCCTCACTCACTCCAGCTGCTGCTGCAGGCGTGCTCGCTCCCTCTCTCGCTGGTCCTGCCCCTCAGACCTGCACATACCTCACACCCTCACTTCATGCTCGGTGTGACTGACACCTGCCCTCCATGCCCTCACACACTCCAACTGCTGCTGCAGGTGTGCTCGCTCCTGGGACACTCGCTCCCTCTCTCGCTGGTCCTGCCCCTCAGACCTGCACATACCTCACACCCTCACTTCATGCTCGGTGTGACTGACACCTGCCTTCATGCCCTCACTCACTCCAGCTGCTGCTGCAGGCGTGCTCGCTCCCTCTCTCGCTGGTCCTGCCCCTCAGACCTGCACATACCTCACACCCTCACTTCATGCTCGGTGTGACTGACACCTGCCTTCATGCCTTCACACACTCCAGCTGCTGCTGCAGGCGTGCTCGCTCCCTCTCTCGCTGGTCCTGCCCCTCAGACCTGCACATACCTCACACCCTCACTTCATGCTCGGTGTGACTGACACCTGCCCTCCATGCCCTCACTCACTCCAGCTGCTGCTGCTGCAGGTGTGCTCGCTCCTGGGACACACGCTCCCTCTCTCGCTGGTCCTGCCCCTCAGAACTGCACATACCTCACACCCTCACTTCATGCTCGGTGTGACTGACACCTGCCCTTCATGCCCTCACTCACTCCAGCTGCTGCTGCAGGCGTGCTCGCTCCTGGGACACTCGCTCCCTCTCTCGCTGGTCCTGCCCCTCAGACCTGCACATACCTCACACCCTCACTTCATGCTCGGTGTGACTGACACCTGCCCTTCATGCCCTCACACACTCCAGCTGCTGCTGCAGGCGTGCTCGCTCCCTTTCTCGCTGGTCCTGCCCCTCAGACCTGCACATACCTCACACCCTCACTTCATGCTCGGTCTGACTGACACCTGCCCTCCATGCCCTCACACACTCCAGCTGCTGCTGCAGGCTTGCTCACTCCCTCTCTCGCTGGTCCTGCCCCTCAGACCTGCACATACCTCACACCCTCACTTCATGCTCGGTGTGACTGACACCTGCCCTTCATGCCCTCACACACTCCAGCTGCTGCTGCAGGCGTGCTCGCTCCCTCTCTCGCTGGTCCTGCCCCTCAGACCTGCACATACCTCACACCCTCACTTCATGCTCGGTGTGACTGACACCTGCCCTCCATGCCCTCACTCACTCCAGCTGCTGCTGCAGGCATGCTCGCTCCCTCTCTCGCTGGTCCTGCCCCTCAGACCTGCACATACCTCACACCCTCACTTCATGCTCGGTGTGACTGACACCTGACCTCCATGCCCTCACTCACTCCAGCTGCTGCTGCTGCAGGTGTGCTCGCTCCCTCTCTCGCTGGTCCTGCCCCTCAGACCTGCACATACCTCACACCCTCACTTCATGCTCGGTGTGACTGACACCTGCCTTCATGCCCTCACTCACTCCAGCTGCTGCTGCAGGCGTGCTCGCTCCCTCTCTCGCTGGTCCTGCCCCTCAGACCTGCACATACCTCACACCCTCACTTCATGCTCGGTGTGACTGACACCTGCCCTCCATGCCCTCACACACTCCAGCTGCTGCTGCAGGTGTGCTCGCTCCCTCTCTCGCTGGTCCTGCCCCTCAGACCTGCACATACCTCACACCCTCACTTCATGCTCGGTGTGACTGACACCTGCCCTCCATGCCCTCACACACTCCAGCTGCTGCTGCAGGCGTGCTCGCTCCCTCTCTCGCTGGTCCTGCCCCTCAGACCTGCACATACCTTACACCCTCACTTCATGCTCGGTGTGACTGACACCTGCCCTCCATGCCCTCAAACACTCCAGCTGCTGCTGCAGGTGTGCTCGCTCCTGGGACACTCGCTCCCTCTCTCGCTGGTCCTGCCCCTCAGACCTGCACATACCTCACACCCTCACTTCATGCTCGGTGTGACTGACACCTGCCCTCCATGCCCTCACTCATACCAGCTGCTGCTGCAGGTGTGCTCGCTCCTGGGACACTCGCTCCCTCTCTCGCTGGTCCTGCCCCTCAGACCTGCACATACCTCACACCCTCACTTCATGCTCGGTGTGACTGACACCTGCCCTCCATGCCCTCACACACTCCAGCTGCTGCTGCAGGCGTGCTCGCTCCCTCTCTCGCTGGTCCTGCCCCTCAGACCTGCACATACCTCACACCCTCACTTCATGCTCGGTGTGACTGACACCTGCCCTCCATGCCCTCACACACTCCAGCTGCTGCTGCTGCAGGCGTGCTTGCTCCTGGGACACTCGCTCCCTCTCTCGCTGGTCCTGCCCCTCAGACCTGCACATACCTCACACCCTCACTTCATGCTCGGTGTGACTGACACCTGCCCTCTATGCCCTTACACACTCCAGCTGCTGCTGCAGGCGTGCTCGCTCCCTCTCTCGCTGGTCCTGCCCCTCAGACCTGCACATACCTCACACCCTCACTTCATGCTCGGTGTGACTGACACCTGCCCTCCATGCCCTCACTCACTCCAGCTACTGCTGCAGGTGTGCTCGCTCCTGGGACACTCGCTCCCTCTCTCGCTGGTCCTGCCCCTCAGACCTGCACATACCTCACACCCTCACTTCATGCTCGGTGTGACTGACACCTGCCCTCCATGCCCTCAAACACTCCAGCTGCTGCTGCAGGCGTGCTCGCTCCCTCTCTCGCTGGTCCTGCCCCTCAGACTTGCACATACCTCACACCCTCACTTCATGCTCGGTGTGACTGACACCTGCCCTCCATGCCCTCACTCACTCCAGCTGCTGCTGCAGGCATGCTCGCTCCTGGGACACTCGCTCCCTCTCTCGCTGGTCCTGCCCCTCAGACCTGCACATACCTCACACCCTCACTTCATGCTCGGTGTGACTGACACCTGCCTTCATGCCCTCACACACTCCAGCTGCTGCTGCAGGCGTGCTCGCTCCCTCTCTCGCTGGTCCTGCCCCTCAGACCTGCACATACCTCACACCCTCACTTCATGCTCGGTGTGACTGACACCTGCCCTCCATGCCCTCACACACTCCAGCTGCTGCTGCAGGCGTGCTCACTCCCTCTCTCGCTGGTCCTGCCCCTCAGACCTGCACATACCTCACACCCTCACTTCATGCTCGGTGTGACTGACACCTGCCCTCCATGCCCTCACACACTCCAGCTGCTGCTGCAGGCGTGCTCACTCCCTCTCTCGCTGGTCCTGCCCCTCAGACCTGCACATACCTCACACCCTCACTTCATGCTCGGTGTGACTGACACCTGCCCTCCATGCCCTCACACACTCCAGCTGCTGCTGCAGGCGTGCTCACTCCCTCTCTCGCTGGTCCTGCCCCTCAGACCTGCACATACCTCACACCCTCACTTCATGCTCGGTGTGACTGACACCTGCCTTCATGCCCTCACACACTCCAGCTGCTGCTGCAGGCGTGCTCGCTCCCTCTCTCGCTGGTCCTGCCCCTCAGACCTGCACATACCTCACACCCTCACTTCATGCTCGGTGTGACTGACACCTGCCCTCCATGCCCTCACACACTCCAGCTGCTGCTGCAGGCGTGCTCGCTCCTGGGACACTCGCTCCCTCTCTCGCTGGTCCTGCCCCTCAGACCTGCACATACCTCACACCCTCACTTCATGCTCGGTGTGACTGACACCTGCCTCCATGCCCTCACTCACTCCAGCTGCTGCTGCAGGCGTGCTCGCTCCCTCTCTCGCTGGTCCTGCCCCTCAGACCTGCACATACCTCACACCCTCACTTCATGCTCGGTGTGACTGACACCTGCCCTCCATGCCCTCACTCACTCCAGCTGCTGCTGCAGGTGTGCTCGCTCCTGGGACACTCGCTCCCTCTCTCGCTGGTCCTGCCCCTCAGACCTGCACATACCTCACACCCTCACTTCATGCTCGGTGTGACTGATACCTGCCCTCCATGCCCTCAAACACTCCAGCTGCTGCTGCAGGCGTGCTCGCTCCCTCTCTCGCTGGTCCTGCCCCTCAGACTTGCACATACCTCACACCCTCACTTCATGCTCGGTGTGACTGACACCTGCCCTCCATGCCCTCACTCACTCCAGCTGCTGCTGCAGGTGTGCTCGCTCCTGGGACACTCGCTCCCTCTCTCGCTGGTCCTGCCCCTCAGACCTGCACATACCTCACACCCTCACTTCATGCTCGGTGTGACTGACACCTGCCTTCATGCCCTCACTCACTCCAGCTGCTGCTGCAGGCGTGCTCGCTCCCTCTCTCGCTGGTCCTGCCCCTCAGACCTGCACATACCTCACACCCTCACTTCATGCTCGGTGTGACTGACACCTGCCCTCCATGCCCTCACACACTCCAGCTGCTGCTGCAGGCGTGCTCGCTCCTGGGACACTCGCTCCCTCTCTCGCTGGTCCTGCCCCTCAGACCTGCACATACCTCACACCCTCACTTCATGCTCGGTGTGACTGACACCTGCCTCCATGCCCTCACTCACTCCAGCTGCTGCTGCAGGCGTGCTCGCTCCCTCTCTCGCTGGTCCTGCCCCTCAGATCTGCACATACCTCACACCCTCACTTCATGCTCGGTGTGACTGACACCTGCCTTCATGCCCTCACTCACTCCAGCTGCTGCTGCAGGCGTGCTCGCTCCCTCTCTCGCTGGTCCTGCCCCTCAGACCTGCACATACCTCACACCCTCACTTCATGCTCGGTGTGACTGACACCTGCCCTCCATGCCCTCACACACTCCAGCTGCTGCTGCAGGCGTGCTCGCTCCTGGGACACTCGCTCCCTCTCTCGCTGGTCCTGCCCCTCAGACCTGCACATACCTCACACCCTCACTTCATGCTCGGTGTGACTGACACCTGCCTTCATGCCCTCACTCACTCCAGCTGCTGCTGCAGGCGTGCTCGCTCCCTCTCTCGCTGGTCCTGCCCCTCAGACCTGCACATACCTCACACCCTCACTTCATGCTCGGTGTGACTGACACCTGCCCTCCATGCCCTCACACACTCCAGCTGCTGCTGCAGGCGTGCTCGCTCCTGGGACACTCGCTCCCTCTCTCGCTGGTCCTGCCCCTCAGACCTGCACATACCTCACACCCTCACTTCATGCTCGGTGTGACTGACACCTGCCTTCATGCCCTCACTCACTCCAGCTGCTGCTGCAGGCGTGCTCGCTCCCTCTCTCGCTGGTCCTGCCCCTCAGACCTGCACATACCTCACACCCTCACTTCATGCTCGGTGTGACTGACACCTGCCCTCCATGCCCTCACACACTCCAGCTGCTGCTGCAGGTGTGCTCGCTCCTGGGACACAAGCTCCCTCTCTCGCTGGTCCTGCCCCTCAGACCTGCACATACCTCACACCCTCACTTCATGCTCGGTGTGACTGACACCTGCCTTCATGCCCTCACACACTCCAGCTGCTGCTGCAGGCGTGCTCGCTCCCTCTCTCGCTGGTCCTGCCCCTCAGACCTGCACATACCTCACACCCTCACTTCATGCTCGGTGTAACTGACACCTGCCCTCCATGCCCTCACACACTCCAGCTGCTGCTGCAGGCGTGCTCACTCCCTCTCTCGCTGGTCCTGCCCCTCAGACCTGCACATACCTCACACCCTCACTTCATGCTCGGTGTGACTTACACCTGCCTTCATGCCCTCACACACTCCAGCTGCTGCTGCAGGTGTGCTCGGTCCTGGGACACTCGCTCCCTCTCTCGCTGGTCCTGCCCCTCAGACCTGCACATACCTCACACCCTCACTTCATGCTCGGTGTGACTGACACCTGCCCTCCATGCCCTCACACACTCCAGCTGCTGCTGCAGGCGTGCTCGCTCCCTCTCTCGCTGGACCTGCCCCTCAGACCTGCACATACCTCACACCCTCACTTCATGCTCGGTGTGACTGACACCTGCCTTCATGCCCTCACTCACTCCAGCTGCTGCTGCAGGCGTGCTCGCTCCCTCTCTCGCTGGTCCTGCCCCTCAGACCTGCACATACCTCACACCCTCACTTCATGCTCGGTGTGACTGACACCTGCCTTCATGCCCTCACTCACTCCAGCTGCTGCTGCAGGCGTGCTCGCTCCCTCTCTCGCTGGTCCTGCCCCTCAGACCTGCACATACCGCACACCCTCACTTCATGCTCGGTGTGACTGACACCTGCCCTCCATGCCCTCACTCAATCCAGCTGCTGCTGCAGGTGTGCTCGCTCCTGGGACACTCGCTCCCTCTCTCGCTGGTCCTGCCCCTCAGACCTGCACATACCTCACACCCTCACTTCATGCTCGGTGTGACTGACACCTGCCTTCATGCCCTCATACACTCCAGCTGCTGCTGCAGGCGTGCTCGCTCCTGGGACACTCGCTCCCTCTCTCGCTGGTCCTGCCCCTCAGACCTGCACATACCTCACACCCTCACTTCATGCTCGGTGTGACTGACACCTGCCTTCATGCCCTCACTCACTCCAGCTGCTGCTGCAGGCGTGCTCGCTCCCTCTCTCGCTGGTCCTGCCCCTCAGACCTGCACATACCTCACACCCTCACTTCATGCTCGGTGTGACTGACACCTGCCTTCATGCCCTCACTCACTCCAGCTGCTGCTGCAGGCGTGCTCGCTCCCTCTCTCGCTGGTCCTGCCCCTCAGACCTGCACATACCTCACACCCTCACTTCATGCTCGGTGTGACTGACACCTGCCTTCATGCCCTCACTCACTCCAGCTGCTGCTGCAGGCGTGCTCGCTCCCTCTCTCGCTGGTCCTGCCCCTCAGACCTGCACATACCTCACACCCTCACTTCATGCTCGGTGTGACTGACACCTGCCTTCATGCCCTCACTCACTCCAGCTGCTGCTGCAGGCGTGCTCGCTCCCTCTCTCGCTGGTCCTGCCCCTCAGACCTGCACATACCGCACACCCTCACTTCATGCTCGGTGTGACTGACACCTGCCCTCCATGCCCTCACTCACTCCAGCTGCTGCTGCAGGTGTGCTCGCTCCTGGGACACTCGCTCCCTCTCTCGCTGGTCCTGCCCCTCAGACCTGCACATACCTCACACCCTCAATTCATGCTCGGTGTGACTGACACCTGCCCTCCATGCCCTCACACACTCCAGCGGCTGCTGCAGGCGTGCTCGCTCCTGGGACACTCGCTCCCTCTCTCGCTGGTCCTGCCCCTCAGACCTGCACATACCTCACACCCTCACTTCATGCTCGGTGTGACTGACACCTGCCTTCATGCCCTCACTCACTCCAGCTGCTGCTGCAGGCGTGCTCGCTCCTGGGACACTCGCTCCCTCTCTCGCTGGTCCTGCCCCTCAGACCTGCACATACCTCACACCCTCACTTCATGCTCGGTGTGACTGACACCTGCCCTCCATGCCCTCACACACTCCAGCGGCTGCTGCAGGCGTGCTCGCTCCTGGGACACTCGCTCCCTCTCTCGCTGGTCCTGCCCCTCAGACCTGCACATACCTCACACCCTCACTTCATGCTCGGTGTGACTGACACCTGCCCTCCATGCCCTCACACACTCCAGCGGCTGCTGCAGGCGTGCTCGCTCCTGGGACACTCGCTCCCTCTCTCGCTGGTCCTGCCCCTCAGACCTGCACATACCTCACACCCTCACTTCATGCTCGGTGTGACTGACACCTGCCTTCATGCCCTCACTCACTCCAGCTGCTGCTGCAGGCGTGCTCGCTCCCTCTCTCGCTGGTCCTGCCCCTCAGACCTGCACATACCGCACACCCTCACTTCATGCTCGGTGTGACTGACACCTGCCCTTCATGCCCTCACTCACTCCAGCTGCTGCTGCAGGTGTGCTCGCTCCTGGGACACTCGCTCCCTCTCTCGCTGGTCCTGCCCCTCAGACCTGCACATACCTCACACCCTCACTTCATGCTCGGTGTGACTGACACCTGCCCTCCATGCCCTCACACACTCCAGCTGCTGCTGCAGGTGTGCTCGCTCCTGGGACACAAGCTCCCTCTCTCGCTGGTCCTGCCCCTCAGACCTGCACATACCTCACACCCTCACTTCATGCTCGGTGTGACTGACACCTGCCTTCATGCCCTCACACACTCCAGCTGCTGCTGCAGGCGTGCTCGCTCCCTCTCTCGCTGGTCCTGCCCCTCAGACCTGCACATACCTCACACCCTCACTTCATGCTCGGTGTAACTGACACCTGCCCTCCATGCCCTCACACACTCCAGCTGCTGCTGCAGGCGTGCTCACTCCCTCTCTCGCTGGTCCTGCCCCTCAGACCTGCACATACCTCACACCCTCACTTCATGCTCGGTGTGACTTACACCTGCCTTCATGCCCTCACACACTCCAGCTGCTGCTGCAGGTGTGCTCGGTCCTGGGACACTCGCTCCCTCTCTCGCTGGTCCTGCCCCTCAGACCTGCACATACCTCACACCCTCACTTCATGCTCGGTGTGACTGACACCTGCCCTCCATGCCCTCACACACTCCAGCTGCTGCTGCAGGC
This sequence comes from Bacillus rossius redtenbacheri, assembly GCF_032445375.1. NCBI lineage: Eukaryota > Metazoa > Arthropoda > Insecta > Phasmatodea > Bacillidae > Bacillus > Bacillus rossius. The sequence goes on along the minus strand of NC_086343.1, from coordinate 42,148,101 downwards.
GTGCTCGCTCCCTCTCTCGCTGGTCCTGCCCCTCAGACCTGCACATACCTCACACCCTCACTTCATGCTCGGTGTGACTGACACCTGCCTTCATGCCCTCACTCACTCCAGCTGCTGCTGCAGGCGTGCTCGCTCCCTCTCTCGCTGGTCCTGCCCCTCAGACCTGCACATACCTCACACCCTCACTTCATGCTCGGTGTGACTGACACCTGCCTTCATGCCCTCACTCACTCCAGCTGCTGCTGCAGGCGTGCTCGCTCCCTCTCTCGCTGGTCCTGCCCCTCAGACCTGCACATACCGCACACCCTCACTTCATGCTCGGTGTGACTGACACCTGCCCTCCATGCCCTCACTCAATCCAGCTGCTGCTGCAGGTGTGCTCGCTCCTGGGACACTCGCTCCCTCTCTCGCTGGTCCTGCCCCTCAGACCTGCACATACCTCACACCCTCACTTCATGCTCGGTGTGACTGACACCTGCCTTCATGCCCTCATACACTCCAGCTGCTGCTGCAGGCGTGCTCGCTCCTGGGACACTCGCTCCCTCTCTCGCTGGTCCTGCCCCTCAGACCTGCACATACCTCACACCCTCACTTCATGCTCGGTGTGACTGACACCTGCCTTCATGCCCTCACTCACTCCAGCTGCTGCTGCAGGCGTGCTCGCTCCCTCTCTCGCTGGTCCTGCCCCTCAGACCTGCACATACCTCACACCCTCACTTCATGCTCGGTGTGACTGACACCTGCCTTCATGCCCTCACTCACTCCAGCTGCTGCTGCAGGCGTGCTCGCTCCCTCTCTCGCTGGTCCTGCCCCTCAGACCTGCACATACCTCACACCCTCACTTCATGCTCGGTGTGACTGACACCTGCCTTCATGCCCTCACTCACACCAGCTGCTGCTGCAGGCGTGCTCGCTCCCTCTCTCGCTGGTCCTGCCCCTCAGACCTGCACATACCTCACACCCTCACTTCATGCTCGGTGTGACTGACACCTGCCTTCATGCCCTCACTCACTCCAGCTGCTGCTGCAGGCGTGCTCGCTCCCTCTCTCGCTGGTCCTGCCCCTCAGACCTGCACATACCGCACACCCTCACTTCATGCTCGGTGTGACTGACACCTGCCCTCCATGCCCTCACTCACTCCAGCTGCTGCTGCAGGTGTGCTCGCTCCTGGGACAATCGCTCCCTCTCTCGCTGGTCCTGCCCCTCAGACCTGCACATACCTCACACCCTCAATTCATGCTCGGTGTGACTGACACCTGCCCTCCATGCCCTCACACACTCCAGCGGCTGCTGCAGGCGTGCTCGCTCCTGGGACACTCGCTCCCTCTCTCGCTGGTCCTGCCCCTCAGACCTGCACATACCTCACACCCTCACTTCATGCTCGGTGTGACTGACACCTGCCTTCATGCCCTCACTCACTCCAGCTGCTGCTGCAGGCGTGCTCGCTCCTGGGACACTCGCTCCCTCTCTCGCTGGTCCTGCCCCTCAGTCCTGCACATACCTCTCACCCTCACTTCATGCTCGGTGTGACTGACACCTGCCCTCCATGCCCTCACACACTCCAGCGGCTGCTGCAGGCGTGCTCGCTCCTGGGACACTCGCTCCCTCTCTCGCTGGTCCTGCCCCTCAGACCTGCACATACCTCACACCCTCACTTCATGCTCGGTGTGACTGACACCTGCCCTCCATGCCCTCACACACTCCAGCGGCTGCTGCAGGCGTGCTCGCTCCTGGGACACTCGCTCCCTCTCTCGCTGGTCCTGCCCCTCAGACCTGCACATACCTCACACCCTCACTTCATGCTCGGTGTGACTGACACCTGCCTTCATGCCCTCACTCACTCCAGCTGCTGCTGCAGGCGTGCTCGCTCCCTCTCTCGCTGGTCCTGCCCCTCAGACCTGCACATACCGCACACCCTCACTTCATGCTCGGTGTGACTGACACCTGCCCTCCATGCCCTCACTCACTCCAGCTGCTGCTGCAGGTGTGCTCGCTCCTGGGACACTCGCTCCCTCTCTCGCTGGTCCTGCCCCTCAGACCTGCACATACCTCACACCCTCACTTCATGCTCGGTGTGACTGACACCTGCCCTTCATGCCCTCACTCACTCCAGCTGCTGCTGCAGGTGTGCTCGCTCCTGGGACACTCGCTCCCTCTCTCGCTGGTCCTGCCCCTCAGACCTGCACATACCTCACACCCTCACTTCATGCTCGGTGTGACTGACACCTGCCCTTCATGCCCTCACTCACTCCAGCTGCTGCTGCAGGCGTGCTCGCTCCCTCTCTCGCTGGTCCTGCCCCTCAGACCTGCACATACCTCACACCCTCACTTCATGCTCGGTGTGACTGACACCTGCCCTTCATGCCCTCACTCACTCCAGCTGCTGCTGCAGGCGTGCTCGCTCCCTCTCTCGCTGGTCCTGCCCCTCAGACCTGCACATACCTCACACCCTCACTTCATGCTCGGTGTGACTGACACCTGCCCTTCATGCCCTCACTCACTCCAGCTGCTGCTGCAGGTGTGCTCGCTCCTGGGACACTCGCTCCCTCTCTCGCTGGTCCTGCCCCTCAGACCTGCACATACCTCACACCCTCACTTCATGCTCGGTGTGACTGACACCTGCCCTCCATGCCCTCACTCACTCCAGCTGCTGCTGCAGGTGTGCTCGCTCCTGGGACACTCGCTCCCTCTCTCGCTGGTCCTGCCCCTCAGACCTGCACATACCTCACACCCTCACTTCATGCTCGGTGTGACTGACACCTGCCCTCCATGCCCTCACTCACTCCAGCTGCTGCTGCAGGTGTGCTCGCTCCTGGGACACTCGCTCCCTCTCTCGCTGGTCCTGCCCCTCAGACCTGCACATACCTCACACCCTCACTTCATGCTCGGTGTGACTGACACCTGCCCTTCATGCCCTCACTCACTCCAGCTGCTGCTGCAGGCGTGCTCGCTCCCTCTCTCGCTGGTCCTGCCCCTCAGACCTGCACATACCTCACACCCTCACTTCATGCTCGGTGTGACTGACACCTGCCCTTCATGCCCTCACTCACTCCAGCTGCTGCTGCAGGCGTGCTCGCTCCCTCTCTCGCTGGTCCTGCCCCTCAGACCTGCACATACCTCACACCCTCACTTCATGCTCGGTGTGACTGACACCTGCCCTTCATGCCCTCACTCACTCCAGCTGCTGCTGCAGGTGTGCTCGCTCCTGGGACACTCGCTCCCTCTCTCGCTGGTCCTGCCCCTCAGACCTGCACATACCTCACACCCTCACTTCATGCTCGGTGTGACTGACACCTGCCCTCCATGCCCTCACTCACTCCAGCTGCTGCTGCAGGTGTGCTCGCTCCTGGGACACTCGCTCCCTCTCTCGCTGGTCCTGCCCCTCAGACCTGCACATACCTCACACCCTCACTTCATGCTCGGTGTGACTGACACCTGCCCTTCATGCCCTCACTCACTCCAGCTGCTGCTGCAGGTGTGCTCGCTCCTGGGACACTCGCTCCCTCTCTCGCTGGTCCTGCCCCTCAGACCTGCACATACCTCACACCCTCACTTCATGCTCGGTGTGACTGACACCTGCCCTTCATGCCCTCACTCACTCCAGCTGCTGCTGCAGGCGTGCTCGCTCCCTCTCTCGCTGGTCCTGCCCCTCAGACCTGCACATACCTCACACCCTCACTTCATGCTCGGTGTGACTGACACCTGCCCTCCATGCCCTCACTCACTCCAGCTGCTGCTGCAGGTGTGCTCGCTCCTGGGACACTCGCTCCCTCTCTCGCTGGTCCTGCCCCTCAGACCTGCACATACCTCACACCCTCACTTCATGCTCGGTGTGACTGACACCTGCCCTTCATGCCCTCACTCACTCCAGCTGCTGCTGCAGGCGTGCTCGCTCCCTCTCTCGCTGGTCCTGCCCCTCAGACCTGCACATACCTCACACCCTCACTTCATGCTCGGTGTGACTGACACCTGCCCTCCATGCCCTCACTCACTCCAGCTGCTGCTGCAGGTGTGCTCGCTCCTGGGACACTCGCTCCCTCTCTCGCTGGTCCTGCCCCTCAGACCTGCACATACCTCACACCCTCACTTCATGCTCGGTGTGACTGACACCTGCCCTTCATGCCCTCACTCACTCCAGCTGCTGCTGCAGGCGTGCTCGCTCCCTCTCTCGCTGGTCCTGCCCCTCAGACCTGCACATACCTCACACCCTCACTTCATGCTCGGTGTGACTGACACCTGCCCTCCATGCCCTCACACACTCCAGCTGCTGCTGCTGCAGGCGTGCTCGCTCCCTCTCTCACTGCCATGCTTTCAAATGAACATTCTGACAAAACTACAGCTTCGTTGGTGTTTATAATAGCACCTTTTATATTCCTCCAGCCCCGAACATGTTTAATGTGTGTGCTAGTTTATACAAAAGGAACTGACAAAGGGTGGCATGCGGCTCTTCTATCTCCGTGGTAAAGGAATGGGTAAAAAAAAATTAAATAAACTAGACGAAATTGAAGCATGGTTATAAAAAATAGCAGTCTTCTTTTTAGGTGGTGCAGGAGTAGTAGGGTTTGTAAATGAAGGGTATGGGGGAGGGAGAGAAAGTAGGCCGTCTCACACACTCCCGCAGTAAACTGATGAAGAACCGAGGGTCAACATCAGTTATGTATTTCTTACACGCCAATCAGCTGAGACATGGAACAAAAAGACTTCAAAGACAAAGATTTGTTTCCATGGAACTCTAGTGAAGACAGATATAGGTGCAACCGTCAATTGAAAATGTTATATTTTTTTGCCCAAACTTAAAGGTACGGCCTTTACTTAAGGTTGTCCAGCAGGTAAATACAGCAAATATTTAACCTTTTTTTTTTGTTTTTAATGTAATGCATTTTTGGCATGGCTTGAGTATTGATGGTATATTAGTAGGCTAGTATATATTAAATTTTTCTTTAGTGTAAAGTTTAAGTATCTGTTGAAGGAGGAGTATATACAGAAATGAGTTACACATGCATTAGATGAGTTTTAGAGTTCCCTCTCAATTAACACTTTTACTTTATTCCCCCTGAAAATTGTAAATAAGGGGTTTTGCTGTATTTAAGAAGAAACTGGTTCATTACAGGCTTCACAGCAGAGCCAGGTACATTTTCTGTGGAAGAAGGGATGAAGTGTCACCCATCCATGTACAGTGCTGGCTACACACAGGCATCACATGTTCGGCTCAGACGTAGTCGGGTCTACAGCCTTTCAAACCTGGGCTGTAGATATTGTACTCTAGGAGTGCACCGAGCGGTGGCGAGAGAAGTCACCTGGCCTGGATGTCGCTGATCTGGGCGAGCAGGGCCGCAGCGTTCTCCTCGTGCTGCAGGATCCTGTCCTCCAGGACCTGCGCGGCCTGGGCCATCTCGCGCCGCTCGCGCTTGCGCTCCTGCAGCTGTGCGCGCAGCCGCCGGGTCTGCACCTCCAGCACGTCGCGCTCGTTCCGGTAGTCGTCCAGCTTCTGGCCCAGCGAGCTGCGGGCACCACGCACCGTGTCACGCGCAAGGCACGGACACCGGGCAGGGAAACACACACGTGTTCCACGCCTCACTCACCTCTTCGCTGCTTGCAGTTCCGAGATCTGCTTGTTCAGCGCCTCCACCTGACTCTCCAGTTGTTCCGTGGTCTTGCGCACGGCTTCCAACTCCTCCGACGCGCTCTGCGCTGCCGACTCTGCCTCCGCAGCCTCGGGAACGAAAGCAATCACATTCATCCTCACAGCGCCCGCACCAGCTGGTTAGTACCGACAAACAACTACACATCCGGCCCCCAACAGCCATGCACCCCTCTCCACCTCTCGCCCTGTGCTCGCTCACGTCCCTCCCACATTCTAAACATGTTAGGCTTTGTTCTTTTCTCGTCAGTTAGTGTTGCGCAGTTACTCCTGTGAAAAATCTTCTGACTTGTGAATCAAGACACAAGCACTCTGCTGGGCTATGTTAGTTGAGATTCTAACTTCTATTAAGAAGCTCGCATAGTCAGGGGTGTATCTGTGTTAGTTAGGCGGGAGGATAAGTGTTCTAGCGCGGTATAACCTCAAAACCACGGTGTTTACCAAACAAGAGTTTTGAAATTTTCCAGCTTTTTTTCTTGTTTTTCCCGATATTCTTTTTTAGTTTTCGTGATTATTTGTAAGACAGGAGTTAGGGCTGTAATAGATGAGTATAGCAAATGCTAAGAGTGACATGCAGTGGGCGAATAACAGTAGGCCTGTGCAAATATCAGTTTTTTAGTTTGAATCAAATACAAATAATAATACCAAATTATTCTCGAATATGAATATCAAATTTGAATAGTGAGAATTGGAATTAGTGTCACACTAAATAAACTTTTTCATATATGTTACAAATACATACGGAATGAAAAAGTAAGTTTTGGGAGATGGCTTTTGGAATCCCAAAACCCATTATTTTTCTCCTTTCATTGTTTAGTTTTTGAGTTGCAATGTTTGTTTCATCAGCATAGATACATACAGCAAGTAAACTGCTACTGTGTCGCATGGTGTTAGATTGACTGGGACTATGCCATTGAAGCTATGGCATTCAATTCTTTTAATGACCATTTCGAAGAGTTTCTGTGTAATGTTTATCTGTAGTCCATTGCTGTATATGTTTATTTATTCATCCTACTATACTGGTACATGTGACGAAACAAACACAAATCATATTTTGTTTTCAAATGTTAAATGTCACAAATATGCCGTGTTTAGAATAGTTCAAATGACTATTCAGTTTTGTTTAAGGAAACAGAAGTGAAAAAAACTTTGAATACTTGTTGCATGTTTAATATGTCGCTTATTGTTCATGTTTTTGATTATGAATTCTCATTAAAACATCAAAAAAACTGTATTTATATCGCACAAATTATTTAACCTCAACAGTGAATGTCGGTATATGACAAACACATGAGGAATGCTATGTAAAATATTAGTATGCGAACAAATACTGTATATGTTATTTGGAAGTGTTAGTATTCAAGATTGAATTGAATATGAATAATAAACTATTTGTGTTCATGTTCAAAAACTCGCAAAGGCCTACCATTAAGACATCAAAATACACGGATGGACAAGATACTGCGGAGAAAACTCAACTAGTGGGTGCATCCAGCCCAGTTCTTTTTATTAAACTTTAGTTCACCATGATGACCACCACAACAAGTAATCAACTGCACAGTTAGTAAATACAACTGCAATTTTAATGTAACTTGCACGTTGACTGTAACGTAAAGGCACAATGTCAACACCTTCATTCGGAAGAAGTAACATGATTATTCATGGTTTACAATCAATTTTTGAAAAAATACTTGTCTCTTAACTTGTGTTATTATAATTGTTACAATATTCTATTTGGGATTATTTTCAACATTCAGTAAATTAGTAAGTATGTAGTATGTTTACACAAGCTAAAAAGCTCCGTGTTTATTTATTTGAATTTAAATGTCTCCTCACCCTATGAAATAAGTCCTAGTCACGCCCATGACTATAAGCATATTTAACAGTTGCATATGTAACTTCTATGCTAGCAGGCAAACAACTAGTTTATTTTAGTTACAGGTTTATACATACGCGTGCTCAACACGACACGTAGCGTTCCAGCCGACCAACCCGTCACACATGCAGGTAAAGTGTTTGATTGCTTTGTGCCGTCTCAACCATGTGAGGTGGTTCTATTGTGTTGCCTGCTGTGTTTTATGTGTTCATCTATTAAGGGCCTTAGACCCCCTAGTGGCATATTGTTATGACTCGCTCTGAGCACTCTGGCAAGCGGCTTCGAGGCTCGCCCTGAGTCAAACACGAGGTGTCAGCAATTTCAACACCGCCAGCGAAACAGCGACGCGGGTCGCCGCTGCGAGAGAAAAGGGGACAACACGGAACATCAACACGGACGCAGACAGAAGGATAAAAACGACAGCCACCGTCGAGAAGGGGCTTCTTCTGGTCACCGGCGACTGGACGGCTGGAGTCGCGACATCGGAACTACGGAGCGCCGTGGTCCTCGGCCGCCGCAGTCTGTCGTCGAGAACCTGCCGCGAGCGCGACCCAGCACAGCGTGGGTAAGGAACCTGCCGAGGTTGGTAGCGAGGCTCCCCGATAATTGTCGGAATTAGATGACAGCTAACACTGTAACGGTACTTGACAGTAAATCAAGTCTCTATATTGAATTGTCTTTCATTGTTAGTCTTGAGCCCCCTATCACCCTGTCTTGGAATAGTCATGAATTGAGATCATCTATAGTTGAATCATAACAATGGTGGAGGTGCCTTAAGTTTCCCACCTCTTGCTGCGAGCTACGAGTTTATCACCCCACCACCGACCCTTTTCTGTAATATTTTGTTTTACAGGTGTAGCCAGACCTATCACACCTATTAAATAGACATAGTGCTTATATAAAATTTGCATGCAAACTAACCTTTTTTAATGCTGCCTTGCTTATACTAACTCTAGTATTAAGAGTGTAATTTGTTAGTAATGTTAATATATGGCGAATGACGAGGGACCACGACCTATTAAAAGTGCAGCCAAGCGATTGTTTGAAACACTGTCAGCAAGCCCCGGCTCCAAGGCTAGCGCCTCGCAAGTACGGCTGAGTCAGGATACAAACATAAATGCCACACAGGATTTTAACTCGTTAGTCGCACGAGCACAGCAGCTTGTTACCACTAATCCAGAGGTGGTACAACAGTTGGATCACACAGGGAGACGTATCACTCGAGCATTCCTCAGTAAACTTGTTTCACAAGGAGTAGAACCAACACAGAACACTGACATAGAGTATGACAACGTTCTTAACCAGATAGATTCAGGAACATCAACCGGGGAAGACAACGGTAGAATCGCTGTAAACATAAAGGACAAACACATGGAAACACACACATACGATAATAACATGGCACAGCAACCAATTAAAGTTTTCCTAGAGTCTCAAATACCTATAGGTACAATTCGAAGGCAAAGCGTTCGAAGATATAGAAGTGTTCCTACACAATTACAATACAATTGGAGAAATCAACAGATGGACAGACCAGGACCGACTACAGCGGTTAGGACTATATCTACGAGGTACAGCCAAGAGGGCGTATGAAAACTTACAGACAGCACAGGACTCAACCAGGGCGTGGCAACAGACGGTCGAAAGATTAAAAGCCTTGTTTACGCCGCCAGACAAACTTAATAGACGCAGACAAGAATTGCTCTCTCGAAGACAACAGACAGACGAGAGCAGTCTCTTGCATGTCGAAAATATAGTGTACCTAGCAAAACGCTATAAGGCAGATATGAAGGACGAAGAGATTTCGGACATTTTGTGGAAGTCACTTTTACCATCTGTCGTGGACAAGTTGATTTTGCAAAACATTCATACGTTAGATGACATGAAATCATGCTTGAGAAAAATAGAAATAGGAAATAGTAGATACAAAGCCAACATTGAAAACACAACACTTAATACAGAATCATTAGAAAAGGAAATAAGTAATTTAAAAGAAGAAATACGTAGTCTAACAGTCAACAATGCTAGCACGAAACACAACATACAGCAACAAGACAACCACGAAAAAACAAGAAAACCACAGTACAGGCCAAGGGAAGTAAGATACAGGGACAGGACATTTATAAACAATAGATCGGGATATAGAAGCAAATCTCCACAGTATGCTCTTAGTAATAGTTGCGCACAGTGTCAGCATGCTCAACACTTTATGCGACAGACACATTACAGGCAGTCGCCGAGCCAAAATAATAGCTGGAGTCATAGAAGAGAGCAGCGTGCGAATTATGACAAAGCTGAGAATATAAGAACTGAAAAGAGACATAAAGGTTTGAATGGGAGAACGTTCAATGAACGAAGACAGTACGAAGACAGACAATGGAGGAATAACAATGAAGATGATAGGAGCAAGAGCAGAGACATAAACAGGGATAACTGGCAATACAGAAATAAGAACAGGTCGTATGAGCAACATTCAAAAAACGAATATTGCAGGGAGTGAAAACAGTGATTCCCGCGCTCCCAAAGCAGAAAAAAATAAACGGAAATCAATCAAGAATAAAAAGTAGTTACGCCGAAGTTAGCAAGCGAAATGCTACGCCTGATAATAAATGCATTTCGCTGTACACAGAAACCAATATAGAGCAATTATTAAAAAGATGCCTAAAAGAATAGAACACGAAGAACCAAGGTGTGAAATAAAAATTTCAAGAACTTCAATAGCACAAGAGAAACAAAACTGTGAATGTGCAACAAGGAGAAAGTCAAAGGATAAGGAAGGTCAAGAAATTAATGGTCAAGAGCAAACGGGAAATTATAACCAAGACACAGAACAACAAGACGGAATAAATGTAACAGAGAACGACAGATTTAATAAAGTTGCACAGGTAAAAGGACCAAACAAATTCCGGGATACATGCGCAATGTGTTTTTACACAGGACATCATTTAGATAAATGCCCATTATTTACCAATCAAGATTTTGAGTGGCACACAAATGTGTCAGAAAGGTTCAAGGAATTTCAACGTAAGTTTGGTTAGCAAAAGAAACAACCCGACTTGCCGTGGAGAGAGAACAATACACACAGGAAGTATCGCAGTAAAATTGATGACGCGGCGACAGCAGGCGCGCGTGCACCGCTACAAATGCAGAGTAAGCAGGGAGGCGACTTAGCTGACAAACAAGGTCGTGACGAGGAAGGAAGAGAATCAGCTGACCACATGCGGGAAAAAAATAACAAGACACGAAGAACGCCCAAGGTCGCTGTGAAGATAGTAGAGGCCACTAGAATTGCATTAAGAGACACAGGAAGTACGCGCAGTTGCATTGCGTCTACTATCGTCACCAACCAACCACTAGAACCATTGAAGGAAAAAATCACACTTGTTGGAGCGACAGAATCACTCCCGACTCCGACACACCAGGTGAAATTAACATTTAGTATACAAGGATATTCATACACACATACATTCCTGGTAATCAAACATTTAAGTTTAGATATAAAACTTGGGTGTGACTTTCTACAAAAGTATAACGTGGTCCCATTTATGAAAGAAGGCATAATTGTCATGGAAACAAAAAATCCCAGAAAATGATTCAAATAGAAATGATAAATGAAAACTTCCAAACATATGCAGGTTCGATTCAAGAATGTACTCGTAAAGTAGAGGAAATGCAGGACGAACAAGCGAAGTCACCATATGAAGGAATAAATAAATAGTTATCTCAGCAGGAACAAGCAAAGTTACAACGACTTATTAAAGAAAATGAAGATCGCTTTGCTTTTAAAATACAAGATATCACAGAAACGAAAAATTATCAAATAAAAGTCGAACTGACAACAGACAAACCGATCCACACAAGACCGTACAGAATCGCGCCAAAAGTTAGAGAAGCTTTAATGGCACAGGTGCAGCAAATGGAGGCAGCCGGAATTATCGAGAGGTCATACAGTGCGTACGCAGCACCATCACTGGTGATACAGAAGAAGAACGGAGGAATACGCTTCTTAACAGACTTTCGTCTCTTAAATAACTACGTCAAGAGAATGTCATATTCTTCACCACGAACGGACGATATATTACAGACGTTACAGAACTCGCGATACATAACATGGACCTATTTTCAGGATTTTACGCTATACCGGTAAGGAAGGAAGACAGACATAAGTTAGCTTTCACTATTGACAAAATAGGGTTATACCACTACAATAGAATGCCAATGGGACTTTCAAACTCACCAGGTTATTTTCAAGAGTTTATAGATATTTTATTAGGACCACTAAGGTGGCACTCTGTGATAGCATACGCAGACATTTTTGTTATGGGAGACTCATTCGAGGAACATCTACAAAATTTACAGGATGTATTAAACAGGTTACGGCAGTTTCACGTAAAAGTCAACCCTGCAAAGTGCAAATTTGCACAGGATGAAATAAAAATATTGGGACATTGTATAACACCGAATGGAATAAAACCAGATACAGACAAGGTGGAAGCCATAAACCGTATGACACAACCAAAAAACATTAAGCAATTACGGTCATTTCTGGGCATGACTTCATACTTAAGGAGATACATAAAAAACCACGCAACAGTGGCAGAACCATTAATAGAGCTTACAAAAAAACAAACGAACCTCCATTGGGGGGTAAAACAGCAAACTGCTTTCCAACAGTTAAAACAGGCAGTCTCGGAAGTACCACTATTAGAAAAATTTGTTGAAAACCGAGAAACAATTTTAGAATGTGACGCATCACAAACGGCAATAGGTGCAACCTTAATGCAAAAGGATGAACGCGTAAACTGTCACATTATAGCTTATGCATCAAGGAAACTGACATCCAATGAAACTCGCTGGTCAACAACAGAACGAGAATTAGGCGCCATAAAATATTTCTGCCATCTGTTTAAGCAATATTTATATGGCAGACATTTTATTATTGAGACAGACCATGCTAGCTTGAGATACTTAAGAAGCATGGCGGAACACAATACGCGAATACAAAAATTTGCCACATCAGTTGCTGAGTTCCACTTCGAAGCAAAAATAGTGAAAGGTGCGAACAATAAAATTCCAGACGCTCTATCACGTGTGCCGACGACAGATGAGCAATACATAAATAAGCGCGTAGGAAACAAGGAATATATAGTAAGAGCATGTCACGCTTGAGGTAATTAAATTTTTCACTCTCTTGCTGACGCAATATTTCCGGAAGAAAATAAGGAAAGTGAGGTACAAACAACCATTGCTAAACACATCCACAAAAACTGGAATGATTACAAAACAGTTTACGAAAATCTGGGTAGCCCTATATTGAACAAAGAAAAAATTCTAGTAATAAACATGAGTAAGGACAAGGTATTAAGTGAGCCTATATTACACGCAGCCGTGGAAATTTATCAGATCAATACTAAGATAATTGATATCGAAACAGGTCAAGAGAAAAGATTCGAAACTACAATACCTACTCAAACAATAGTGCTACTCAAACATAACAAACATAATAAACAAGTATTCAAAACAGTAGTGTTGAACTCCAGGTACGATATAGGTATTGAACGAGATGAAGATTTACTATTTTCAGTGAACGACATTGTAAACACATCACCCTTCCAAGGAGAATATAGTGAAGACCCTCATATTCAAAAATTAAAAGTAGCCCTTACAGACCCGGAACATGCGGAGGGAAAATACATCAAATTAGTTCGGCGTTATGGAATGAAAAATAATGGGGAAATATATTATAAATTAAATACACCGGGAGGAGAAATTCATCTGACACTAGTCCCTAAAAATTTTCAACGGAAATTATACAAGCCCACCATGATGAACTTTTAGGAGGCAGCCATTTCGGCATATTTAAGACAATTGCAAAAATACAATGAGTAAGGACGTAACAAATTATGTCACATCATGTGAAATTTGTCAAAGAGCTAACAAGGGCGTGAAAAACCATCGGGTCAATTGCAACCAATTGAACCGCTACCAATATTTAAACAGTGGGCACTGGATGCCAAAGGTCCACTTACTTGTACCAGGAATGGCAACAAGTATATTCGTGTTATGACAGAATATGCGTCAAGATTTGTAGTTGCTAAGGCAGTACCAAGAATCGACGCCGAGACTTGTGCAGAATTTATCAAGGACGTTATTCTACGTTTTGGATGTCCAGACAGGCTGCTGACGGACAGAGGAACGTCATTTAATAACGAGTTAGTAACAAAACTTTTACAAAAACTGCAGATCAAGAAGCTCCAGACAGCAAGTTTCAATCCCTGTTGTAATGGATTGGTGGAATCTATTAACAGTGTAATTGGAGAACAACTGACAATATGGGCAGCGGAAGACACCCGCGGATGGGATGAATATCTCCAATACATAATTAGTATTAATTATAACACGACAGTAAATTCCAGCAGTAAATACACACCCTTTTTCCTTGTACACGGGGTTGAGGCCATGCAACCATCACACGCTGTGCTTGGGAAATTTCCACGTCGGCCGGTAGATTGGGAAAAACACTTACGTAGTGATAGAGAACAGGCAAAAATAAATATCATGCACAGTCAAAAAACACAGGAAACCAATTTTAATAAGAAATTTAAAGTAAATACATACAAGGAAGGTGATTCCGTTTGGCTTAGACGTAAAGCTCGGCATAAGTGGTTTATCATTTAAATACATAGGTCCTTTCCAGGTTGTCAAGGTTTTGGGGCCAGCGACAGTAGTGTTGAGAATGAAGAAAGGTAATGAAATGATCAACGGTGTCAACACGTCATTTAAAGCGAGCATACATAAACCGACAGTTCGTACTGTTATCAGAGTGATAATGCTCGGCCTAGTAATAAGAATAACGATAACAATAAGACAGTAAGGCAAGACAAATATATAGTAGAGTATGTATGAACCTAATGGCATGTTTTGTATTACAGGGGGAGGAGCCAATCATGGAGTTCTTTCAGGGAATTTGGCATCTATTAATACTCAGCATGTTTGCAGTCAGTGTCGTTAGTAACAATATGCCTAGCTTTCGTACTTAGGCGGGTGTGTATTGGGGAAAAAATATATATGAGTAGGTAAGTATAAGGATACAACAAGACAGCCGCAAACCCGTTCCAACCTTCTAGGAAAAAGCAGCCAAGGTACAAGTCTATATGGAAAAAAACCCACCCATATAGGTGTAGGTACAATAGTTAATAAAACCTTATCCTATAAAATTCCCTCACCATGGTACCAATTTTCACTCCCGGGAGTTCACGTTATGTAGCGCTAGTGGACAAGAGTTAAGGGTCGACCCGTTTTTATACAATAAAATAATGGTATAAGTTATAAATCTTGTAGATAAGTGTCCATGTCAATAAGTTACTGAGATATAGTATATAAGGAGTAGTTTAATAAAATAAATTATGATATTAGTAATAGTAAATACAATAAATTATAACTTACAGCTTATAATATAGGAGGATGGCATATGCTATAGATAGTAGGTAAATGTTATTAATTAGATATAAGAAGAAAAAAAAGGATGTGTGTGTGTGTGTGTGTGTGTGTGTGTGTGTGTGTGTGTGTGTGTGTGTGTGTGTGTGTGTGTGTGTGTGTGTGTGTGTGTGTGTGTGTGTGTGTGTGTGTGTGTGTGTGTGTGTGTGTGTGTGTGTGTGTGTGTGTGTGTGTGTGTGTGTGTGTGTGTGTGTGTGTGTGTGTGTGTGTGTGTGTGTGTGTGTGTGTGTGTGTGTGTGTGTGTGTGTGTGTGTGTGTGTGTGTGTGTGTGTGTGTGTGTGTGTGTGTGTGTGTGTGTGTGTGTGTGTGTGTGTGTGTGTGTGTGTGTGTGTGTGTGTGTGTGTGTGTGTGTGTGTGTGTGTGTGTGTGTGTGTGTGTGTGTGTGTGTGTGTGTGTGTGTGTGTGTGTGTGTGTGTGTGTGTGTGTGTGTGTGTGTGTGTGTGTGTGTGTGTGTGTGTGTGTGTGTGTGTGTGTGTGTGTGTGTGTGTGTGTGTGTGTGTGTGTGTGTGTGTGTGTGTGTGTGTGTGTGTGTGTGTGTGTGTGTGTGTGTGTGTGTGTGTGTGTGTGTGTGTGTGTGTGTGTGTGTGTGTGTGTGTGTGTGTGTGTGTGTGTGTGTGTGTGTGTGTGTGTGTGTGTGTGTGTGTGTGTGTGTGTGTGTGTGTGTGTGTGTGTGTGTGTGTGTGTGTGTGTGTGTGTGTGTGTGTGTGTGTGTGTGTGTGTGTGTGTGTGTGTGTGTGTGTGTGTGTGTGTGTGTGTGTGTGTGTGTGTGTGTGTGTGTGTGTGTGTGTGTGTGTGTGTGTGTGTGTGTGTGTGTGTGTGTGTGTGTGTGTGTGTGTGTGTGTGTGTGTGTGTGTGTGTGTGTGTGTGTGTGTGTGTGTGTGTGTGTGTGTGTGTGTGTGTGTGTGTGTGTGTGTGTGTGTGTGTGTGTGTGTGTGTGTGTGTGTGTGTGTGTGTGTGTGTGTGTGTGTGTGTGTGTGTGTGTGTGTGTGTGTGTGTGTGTGTGTGTGTGTGTGTGTGTGTGTGTGTGTGTGTGTGTGTGTGTGTGTGTGTGTGTGTGTGTGTGTGTGTGTGTGTGTGTGTGTGTGTGTGTGTGTGTGTGTGTGTGTGTGTGTGTGTGTGTGTGTGTGTGTGTGTGTGTGTGTGTGTGTGTGTGTGTGTGTGTGTGTGTGTGTGTGTGTGTGTGTGTGTGTGTGTGTGTGTGTGTGTGTGTGTGTGTGTGTGTGTGTGTGTGTGTGTGTGTGTGTGTGTGTGTGTGTGTGTGTGTGTGTGTGTGTGTGTGTGTGTGTGTGTGTGTGTGTGTGTGTGTGTGTGTGTGTGTGTGTGTGTGTGTGTGTGTGTGTGTGTGTGTGTGTGTGTGTGTGTGTGTGTGTGTACAATAAGAACATAATTATGTGGAAATTATTTTTGTGTCTCCATACAAAACTTAATTTTATATTCCATTTGTGTCAAAGATATGTTCCTTTTAGATGATATACAGTTATCAAAGTGTCTGTATATTTTTGTTGTCCAAAGTGGTTTGTATTGTAATTTGTATATTTTGTTATTAGTTTTTGTCTTAATTTTGTTTTTGTTTGTATTTATAATTTATTTCACTTTATTATCTGTCTTTTGTATGTAGTAGTTGTCTTGTATGTCGTGCTCAACGTTTAGACTCACTTTGAGTGTTGCTGTGAATGTAACAATGTATAAATAAATAAATAAATAAATAAATAAATAAATAAATAAATAAATAATAGAGTAAAATTACAAAAAAAAGACTGGTTACCATACATATAGTCAGAGTATGTTCATATAAATTGTATTCATATATTTATAATACAACTAACATGTATCAAGTTGTTAACACGTTGATTATATTAATTAGTGTTGTGTTATGTTATACCGGTTGTAAAGAATCAATGTAATCACAAATCAGTACCCTCAGAGTCAAAATAGAAATGTTATAACAACTGTAGAAAGTCTAGCTGTCACACCACGTCAGGAAAGCGAGTCGATCCGCGTAACCGACCGCGAGAGAAGAAAGGACACGTGGCGCTCCGAGCGTGAAGGCACCTACAGGAATATCGGGTCCGCGGCTGATGCATCAAGACACCTACGTCCCGCTTCAAGATGCAGTTACCAGTGTCCTCTTGAACTAGGCTGAGGACAGCCTCTTAATCCAACCAGGGGGAGAGTGTTATGACTCGCTCTGAGCACTCTGGCAAGCGGCTTCGAGGCTCGCCCTGAGTCAAACACGAGGTGTCAGCAATTTCAACACCGCCAGCGAAACAGCGACGCGGGTCGCCGCTGCGAGAGAAAAGGGGACAACACGGAACATCAACACGGACGCGGACAGAAGGATAAAAACGACAGCCACCGTCGAGAAGGGGCTTCTTCTGGTCACCGGCGACTGGACGGCTGGAGTCGCGACATCGGAACTACGGAGCGCCGTGGTCCTCGGCCGCCGCAGTCCGTCGTCGAGATCCTGCCGCGAGCGCGACCCAGCACAGTGTGGGTAAGGAACCTGCCGAGGTTGGTAGCGAGGCTCCCCGATAATTGTCGGAATTAGATGACAGCTAACACTGTAACGGTACTTGACAGTAAATCAAGTCTCTATATTGAATTGTCTTTCATTGTTAGTCTTGAGCCCCCTATCACCCTGTCTTGGAATAGTCATGAATTGAGATCATCTTAAGATGAATCATAACAATATGCAAAGTTGAGCCTTATTCAGTCACGAAACAAAAAAAAGTCAAATTTTATTTAGGAATTTAAAGAAACAAGTCTTAAATGGGATAGCATTTAACCCATAAAAAACTATGTCGCCGCCATCACTGATGATGTGTCGCATCACCGTTCCAAGGAAACGTCGAAGATGGCCAAGTAGGTATAGCCTTGCTTCTCAGAGGGTCAGCATATGTGTAACGAAAGAGAGCACAATTTGTAATCATGTCGCCTGCAGCGGTGATTTATACAATAAACACTTGTATATTCTATTATACAACAATTCTAATTCTAACCCAGCGAGATTGTTTAGAAAGATGTGTATAAATATTGCTCAAAAATACTTCAGGGTTCTGAGGTTCTGGGATATTGATTTAATCACAGACAACTGTGAACCACTGCATATGCTTCATGTAAGAGCGCTCAGTTGAGTCCACGTGGTTGTGCAGGCACATCGCATCCAGGTTAAGCCACTCGCTGAGGATTCCATCTCGCAGTTCCACCAAATTGTAGGGGTGCTGATGTCGCTGTTCCAGCATGTCCCACACATTTTCAATGGGGTTCAAGTCAGGTGATTTTGCAAGCCCATTGATATGTAATAGGGTGGGGGAGTGTTCATGATACCAGTCGCATATGTGTCCATCACGATGAACTATGATGTCATCTTGAAGTATCAGGATATCAATAGCATACTCACCATGCAGATGTTGACTTAAGGGGCCCACCTACCCGGGCACACACACGACATGCAGAGCTTTAGGAAAAACAACGCAATTTCTAAACTAGTCAAGTTATCCGGGTGGAGTCTGCTTACGAAAAGCATTTAAGAGTTTGTCGAGGACCGAAAAGTACTTTTGATTTCGGATTAAAGTTTTAAACTGTATTTATAGAAGAGTTAAAATGGCTAAAACCCATGTTTTCAGAGTAATTTTTAGGCATGAAACAACCCACAGACCCTTGAAAGCACTTAAGGGACTTGCATTACCCCTTTATCTTCATTTCTCCGCAATATAATGTTAGGTCACCGCTCAAATTTCACAGTTATACTGTGACGACGAGAAGACTGTGCACCAGTTCAGAGCCTTGCGCTTAGAGGCGACACAGCGCTAGAAGCACCGGCAAGCGTCGCACTTATCATCCAGCCTCACTAACACACATACACCCCTGACGAGGCGGGCCCTTAAAGGCAACACCTGATCATTCAGAATGTTTAAATAAACTTGCTGGTTCATGTTAATGGTCACCAATGTAAGCGACCCAATCCATGATAGGTGTGTTGGTCGGAATGAGTGGTATTCGTGGAAGTAGTACATCTTCACCTTCAGAATTGTTGCTTCAATTAGATTGTTCATTATTTTTTTAACTACTAATTGTGTGCCATTGCATAACTTTGGCTGAATGATGTTTCAGAGTAATATAATTGGCACTCTAATTTTCAAATTCCGAATGTGTGATGGTAATGCAGTAACATCGAATGAATTAAGAAATTCCGTTGGAAAATTCACTAGTTCACTTTGGTTTATCACAGAGTCAATGAATTTGTATATCACTGTTTCACTGTGATTCTGTTTCGAATGATGTTCCTATCGTATACATCAACATTTTTAGCTGCTAGAATGGCTCTTCTGCTTAACCATATGTGATTTTGATGATTTGTTTAGATGCTTTGGAAAACCTTGTTTACTATTTATTCTTTTGAATTCATGATATCACAAAAATTATATGGGAAAGTAATTTTTCCAGTTTCTGGATCTGTAGGTACAGAGCCGTTACTGACCTCGAGTACTTGTCTTGAACATGTCAGCTGCTGGATCGGTTTGAAGCTGAACTCTCATAGTTGTTAAATGCATTTCTTTGACAAAAATGTTGAATATTTCAAATTGGTATAACTGGAAGCATTTGCCTGAAGTCATCTGATATTAATATAATGCTACAAAAAAAATTTAACCGGATTATTTCTCAAGTCTTTCAATGCAGCTAATGCTTCCAATGCCTTCTTGTGAGTCAACTCGTAAAACTACCACTAGTACTGGCAGCCCTGGCAGCAGAAGGAATCTGGCCAGTATTTCTGACATTTTCATCAGCTTCTGTTGATGTGTTTGTTCATGCTTTAATTTGCTCTTGATGCAATTTCCCGTAGAATGGCTAATTAAACAGTCACTAGGCCAAAAACAATGTTATTTCCTCTGTGAAAATCCTTTTCCAGAACTGATACATGGAACAAGGAATAGGTTGCTTGGTTCAAGCTTTGTTACTTTCACTTGCGTACAATTGATTTCATTGGTGATGTAATCAAGAATTTCATGCTCTTGAACTGACAGCTCAAAAAGTGTGAAAAAAAAATACCTTTCATTTTATTATACATAGGTTTGACAATTGTTTTCAATGTAAAAATGTTTCATATAGATACCTACTTTCATACTTATATTTTTCATTCCTTGATGGTTATTTTTGTAGCACGGTTTACATTGTTTGTGGACTTGCACAAGTGTTACACTAAGGTAAAACCATCTTCATCGACGTATTGTTTATTCTTGCTAGTGATGATGTCACGTGATTCCTACTGCGTCAAAAGTAGGTTACTGGTCAGACTAACAACAACGGAAACATCCAGAGACTACATACATGTGGTCAGGTTTTTTGTTATCTGGCGTATGTTTGAGTATTTGGCTGTATGATGTATCAGACTCATTTTTTGATCAAATATTTTGCTTAATTATGTTGTTCTTGCTTTATTTCGGCAGATTCTAGCATCAATAGGCAAAGTATTGAGCACAAAATTTTCACTCTTGAGATCATCAAATTTTTCACAAATGGATTTTATTATTTTAAATAGTTCGTAAAAATTAAAGACATCCATTTTAAGAATTTCACACTTTGGTTGTTCCATTTTCAGCAACTATAGAAGTCTATTTTTAGGTGGGAACCTAAACATGTTACTTGAGCATCTTGCACTAATTCCAAAGTAGAGGCATAGTTAGGGGGTAAAATCTTGCTATCACTAAGCGAAGAATTAATGACTAGAGCACAATACTAACGATGAGAATCAACAAAAAGAAAATAGAAACCAAGGAGTGTGTGCGAATACATCTGTCGGCTAAGAACTTCCAGCCGCTACTAACAATAAGGAAAGAAAAAAAAACAGTGTAAGTTGAGAGTATTTGGTAGGAATTAATATTTACGGATAAAGCACTGCCACACCATTATCCCCTCCCACCCTCCAGGATGGCAGTTTCTAACCCGTACACTGTCCCATACCCTGGATGCACACAACTTTAAATATACCACCCCCCTCCCCCCTACATATTACATCATAATACAGGGATACAGTTTTCACTCTACATTCCATTTGTGCTGTGTACACCGATACAGAATTCTTCAGACTGCATTTGGTTTCCAAGAGTATCTGTTTAGGCATGATAAGAGGCAGGTGTGCCAGTGTGTTACACCTGTACTATACCTGGGCCCAGGGCAGCTCACTCTGCAGAGCCACGCAGCGATCCTGATGCGTCTGGAGCCCTTGCACACGGTTCCACTTGTCCTCCAGCGCCTTCATCTCCTTCTCCGTGGACCGGAACGCCTGCAGCACACCGCCCTCCCTCGCCCACGCTGCGCTCCACGCTACTCACAGTCACAGCGCATGCCCTCTCTTTGCTGCACACCCAAGTACCTCTCAGTACGACCTTACTGAAGTGCTGTGTAGCAAGTCAACGTTCCACATGTTTATTTAATAGTTTAATATTGTAAATTACTATGTAATTTAACTGTTCATTGTGACATGGTTACAATTTGGTTTGTTTGTTTGTTTATTAACTTGTATTTTATTGCTTTGATCTGACATTTCCCAAACATTGATACTTAGTAATATAGTACAATTCATTTTAATACCCTACACCTTTAAAAAAAAATCTGTGGATATTTTGGTTTGACTTGACTATAAATTAATCAAGTCTTGACTAGATTTGGCTCGACGGTATGAATAATGAACTCAGATTGACTGGATTCGAAACAAAACTTATACATATTTAGTTTTAAATGTTACGAAAGACAGTTAACAAAATATCTTGATTATACAAAAATGAAACTATTTTGATTTAATAAATTTTTTCCTGATCCCATCCAGATTCCTGCAATAAATTGTTCTTTCCTGCCAGAAAATTTCCTGATAAATCCATTCCTGCGCAGCCTTATAATTATAAATATTAAAATTAGTTTCTATGATAATATCAATGGATAAAATTAATTTTTAATGAATTTCATGGTCAATTTTATTGCATGCATGTCTTCTACAATAAAGAAATTTATTTTCTACTCAAGAATTTAGGTCTTGGTGACACAAGAAATTTTCAGGTATCTATTTATTACCACTAACAAAGTAAATATTAATTAACAATGGTTAATATGGTTAATAAAACAGAATAAATAAAGGAAATACTAAAAAGTAAACCCCAACAATTTGCTACAAAATTGCAACAAATAACCACACTTGCAGCTACCAAATTGTAACATCTTTAAATCCATCGTGATAAATAATACCATGCTGCTAACAATGAGTCACGTCTTTCTTACAGAATGTCCAAAAAAAACTGTAATAAAATTGTTCTGTCATTTCCTAAACAAAATTTAAAATTTCTATTTCCCGACTACTATTTGTCAAATAATTTACCTATTTTGCAATTTTCTAACAGAAAATTGCCTTCAACACCTCCATAGCTGGCCTAGTTTTTCTCCTCTTACTTCATTCAACCAGAACCTCGGACACACCATGGACGATGGCAAACTGCTGCATGGCATTTGCCCTCAAATAACTATCACTGGGGGATTTCCACAGCTTTTCCAGAATGACAGTGAATTCCCTGACTTTCCCTGACCAATTCCAACTTCCCTGACTTTCCAGAATGTGGACACCCTGTCTTAGGTTAGTAAATTATTAATAAAGATTTAAATACAATTCTCGTATGCATGCTGAATACCATTTCCTACATGTAAATCTTTCAGGTTCTTCCTGAAAGTATGGGTGAATCAGATTACTTTAGATTAAGCAGGTTTTAAAACAAATGACAAGAAAAAGTTAATACTGGTCACAACATTTGCAGATGTGAAATAAAGTTTTTAAATCCTCTATAAGTGCTGCAGATTAAGATAAAATAATTTAAATTAATAAAAAACCTACCTTGAAAATTAGGTTTTAAATTTCATAATTGGTCTTTTTACATTTGATAAATTACTGAAGGCCAGTAGACCAGTAACTACCACCAGTAACAGTAGTTTAAAAATAGTTCTGAAGGAAACTATTTCAAACTCACGCAACATTGCATATCACACTTTTTCCCACGAACAACAGACAAATAAGAGCCGATGACGACGATAAAACACAACAGGTAACGGAGGTAACGCCGGACACGTGGAACAGCGGAATGATCCCAAGAGTAGGAAGCGTAGTCATGAGATTCGTGAGGTTTCACTTCGACAGTCTTAAGATCAGAAAGGGAAGGAGAGCCATAGGCTAGTAAAATGTCAGTGAGAAACAAAGTGAACTGTCAGGACGCTGCAGCCTTGCAGAAATGGATGTAGACGAGGGGAGCGGAAAACTTGAGCACGCTAAGTTGTGAACATGTGGCAAAAACTGGCCTGAAAGTGCCGTGAAGCCAGGGTTGAAGAACTGGCAAAACGAAAACATGAGCTACTACGCCTAGCCAAGGTGAGCTGGTTGCTGATGGAAAACCTTTCAGGCTGAAAAGAACCTACATACATGTAAAAATTAAAATATTAAAATTCCCATACAACAACTATCAACCCATAAAATAAACTCCATGAAAAACTAATAATGTAAGTGTACAATAAGATTTCCTAAAAGTGACACCCTAGATATTGGGCTACTCTAGCCATCTAATGAGACAGAACCACCTAGGTACCTAGGTGTTAGGTAACTTGTTTGTGGTCAAATTAAGGGATGTCATTTTGAAAAAATAAAGCTGGTATCTATGAAAACATAATTATGTATATCAATGGTAAACTGTGAGAATCAATTTTTAAGAACTGGAACTGAACTGAACTGATTACCAAGGGAAAAAAGTAGAACCGACACATGACTCATTGGCTGTCAAAGAAGTCGGCAGGACAGAATATGCATGTTGTGTAAAATGAACACAGGAATATCCAGTCCTCACCTCAGTCTTCTTCTTGAGGATGGTGCGGGACTTGGAGACGCACTCCAGCGCATCGTCCAGGGAGCGCTGGATGTACTCCAGGTAGGTGGCGCGCACGAACATCTTGAACTTGTCGCGAGGGTCGCTGGAGTTGAGGAAGGTGCGTGCAGTGTCCTGGTTCAGCACGCACACTGGGTTGTCCACCTGGATGTTGAAGGCAGTCACTATCTTCTCCAGCTCGTCCCGCTTGTTGCTCACCAGCTCCCCTGCAAGCAGACACGGCCACAGTTGCAGGGGACTCGTGGCGTCCAGCACTGCCTAGCTCCTCTGCACCGCTAGTTCCGTGTCTCATCACTGTGCCGCCCCGCGGCGCTCTGCTCGTAGTACCAGGTGCACACACACTATCTCTAGCTCCAGCTATGGAGACGCGGCTGGCGCCAGTGCGCTGGCTCCTCGCAGTGGCACGGCTGCAACTGCACGACACACGTGCCAGGCAACAGGGCAAGGAAAGGAAGAAGCTTCCATGAACACAGAGATGCAGCAGTTCACTTCTTGTATGGTACTGCAGAGAATCTAGCACTACTGCGCTTAACAGTAATGACCAATGGCCACCACCTTCATTATTTATTTTGGGTGTGACCAAGTTTACATTATGACCATTAAAAAACTACCAACGTATCTGTAAACAAGAGTGACTGCAGCAAGCTCCTGACCAGAGCGACTGAGAGCCCCATTCCTCCCACTGTTTCCACCCCCCTCCCCCCCTTTTCTTTCTCCAGGCTCTCCTGGGAACACTGCCCAGAGCACTGACCGGCCACTAACCCCGGCAAGGGTTGGCCTGTCTCAAGGTCACGACACTGTTCTTCTAAAGTACCGCCTCTGCCCTCTTGTGGCAGAGTTGCGAGTTATTTCCCCTGGGTGTTTGAACGCCCGCTAAATACCTGCCCCCTGGCGCCTCACACAACAAACAGTGCCCCGTAGTTCATTTCCAAGCCACCATAGTGCTGCACTAGTCCCCTCCATAAGCCCAATGCTTTAGCAGTCGCCTCGTGTGAGTCGATCTCTACTTGTTTCAGACATCCCTCAGTAGGTCGCGCTGACATCGGCCAGTACCACCAACTGTGAGATATCGAAGATAGTTTTTCTCGACAAGCCCCTCGGAACTCTTCGGAACCTTTCGGTCCAGAAGCCAAAGCCTCCCGCCTTTCTTTTGATTGACGTCGTCTTTTAATTACAGGTCGCTGCCGCCCCAAACTTACTTTGCGCCGCGACGGGAGACTGACCACACCACATACTTCGGCGAGCCACACATCAAGACATCACTCTGGTCATTGTTTAAAGATGTATTCAGCTAGGCAAGGGATGTGATTCCTACAAATTTAGTATTTAGTCAGTCTGCGTACCTCGTAGAAGTATGTAGTCATGTTTCGTTAATCATACATTATTATATTTTCTATTCTTTTGAATCATGGAAACGTCCGCGACAACCGCGTGTTCGCAAGCTCCGCACCCTGGCTAACGCTAGAAGCCATCTCCCTGTATGGTGAGTTTTTTTGACAAACCTTTTCCCCGACCACAATCATCTTTGTTAGCAGGCATTTTCTGCCTATTTTTAGTAACTGTCTGTGATCATGTTCTGATCATGTTTATTTCAGATCTGTTCGCAGACAGGGTCCAAGGGCCGGATGTGGACCTAAGAACAGCACCCTCGAGTCCTCCCTCCAGCAATCAGGACGACTAAGCCGGCCTGACGGCTCGTTAGCAGCTCAACTTCGGCCAGCGAACGTCAAACCTCCAGTACTCCAGTTTTTTTTTTTTTTTTTATGTTTTCGGTATAAACATTAAATCACAACGTTGGAAAAGATCGGGACACCAGAAATTTTTCTTTCGGGACATTAATGGGATTGTTTATTATTAACATGTTTATTGTTTCTGATTCCATTGTAATTATGTACAATGATTAATAATAATTTTCTAATTATGGCCGGCCCATTATTTTGATAATGTAATTTTAAATACTTGTGTCATGAGGGGGGTTTTCGAATCGGTGTACATTTTGGGCACCACCACATGGATGGGCACGTGGACTCGGCTACCGACCCTGTCCCAGGGCCGTGACGTGACCCGTGTGGAGCTAGGCTCGACTCTACACCCCCCACCTCCCCCGCTAGGACTCACCGGCCCGCTCTCAGCGGCGGGCACGCTATGTTACTGCTCGTGGGGTCTTGAGGCGCCCCACACACCGTCTCTGTGCTGGTATACTCGTGGTCGAGAATTAAGTGCAACAAGTCCAGTGAATATTGAGCTTTATTGGCGCCGACACGTACACTGAAGACGCACACAGAAAACAGCACATAGTCCAGGTTTCTTGCTGACCAGGACACCACGTGGCCCGGCTCCGAAAGTATAAGTCCGCCGATTAATCTAAAAATGCTCCGGGGAAATTTAATTAATTAAGTTAACAGTCTGCCACCAGGGTAGGCCTCGAAGTTTGATTAAAAAAGGTTTAAAAAATAGTTACGATGGCAGATGTTAACGTATCGGTTACAAGCAAAAGTTGAAGTCGACAAGGATGAACTGTCTCATTTATGTAATAATATTAACTACATTAAAGCAAACCAAAATTCCCTTTGATCCTTTAAATTTTTCATTACTAGATTTCAAAACTAAATTACAAATGAAAATTCAATGTCGTTAGTTTAAAAATTGCTTTAACCTTATTTTTTAAATACTTAACCCACTTTGTTACATATTTTTTGCAAGTGGAGTATAGAAGATAAAATATCAAAAATCATTTCTAGCTTACATTCCTTCCCCCCCCCCCCCCCCTCCTTCGTATTTAGTTCAACTGACAACATGTTTATCCTTCCCCGATATGCTTGCTTTGGTCGGCTGGTTTTTTGTTAACATTCTAGGTATCATGTATTAGGAGTTAAAAATTCTTTCTTCTCTTCTTCTATACAAACTTGTATGCACATTTTTATACACATGGATAACAGAAGTTTAGCAGAAAATGGCCCTCTTGAGTGGTGGGCTTAAGGAACCTACCTGATGATGACTTGATCTTGTAGGCAGACACCCCGGAGCTGTTGATGGCCCTGAAGACGACTATATTGTCTCCAAACACTTCTGGCTTGTATGCATCCATGCCAACATTGTTCAATGTGATTTCAATTGAGCAGAAGTTCTGGCCTTTCTTGATGAACTCTATAAACAGCAATAAAAAAGGACTGCATTAAGTGATCATAAATGCTGACCTACATGATACAAGCCCTGATCAGAGGTCATCCATCCATGACAGCTACAAGCACTTTGAACCTTCCCAAGTAGCCGAGTGGGAAACTAAATTATGAGTTGCTCCCAATTCTTTAATCATTCAGTAAGAAATACATCAGCAATGCCTGTGCTTAAATATAGTAAGAAACTGTGTACTATCTGTATTAAAAAATAATTTGGTAACAAAAAAGTTTTTTTTTAAGTGTGTTTCTGTGTTTATTTTGGGAACTTTTTCAAACTTCCGGAACTTTCATCACTACAGGAAAACCTGCCTACAGAACTCAGTATAATGTAGTAAAAGTACAAAATAAAAGTATCTTAAATATTCCAATAATTTATTATGGTTTTATTACAACTACAAAAATAAATAATTTTATAACATCTGATTATAACCATTACTCAGAATCATTAATATGTAAATGTTATCCATGTATTATTGTGTCCACAAGTACATAAATATGACTAATGTTGCTAAAAATTATCATAAAATAACACACAGAACAATACACACAGGAATGATATATGTGGTAAAAAATTTCATCAATATTAATTTATGACCAATGATAAATATTATTTTTAGTGCACACTAAATAACAAATAAACCAAAGTTATTGATAATTTATAGTACTACAGTTATAAAATAATAAATTGTAAGTTAAATAATAATAAATTTAAAATTTTTGTGGTTGGCTAGCTTGAACAGAGGATTTTTTATTTATTTATTTATTTATTTATTTATTTATTTATTTATTTATTTATTTATTTATTAGATTTGTGACATGCACACCAACAGCCGAAGCTTTGGAGGTGTGCACAGAACAAATAATAAAAACACGACACATACAAGCGAATAAAAACAACATAAACAGGATAATAAAAGACGACACATACAAGCGAATAAATACAACATACACAGGATAATAAAAGACGACACAATAACAAACAAAACAAAACAGCAACTGAGATAATCTTAACTAAATGATCTAGAATAGGAAGAATAAACAGGATTATAAAATTACTCAAGATATTAGGGTAATCATAAAAAATTAAAATTTAAGTTTTTAATAAAATTTACATATTTATTGAAATTTGAGATAAGTCTGTAAATTAAATCATTATTATTGTGTAAGGAACATAATAGGGATCGAAGGCGGCTTTTGAACTGCGGGACTCGAATACCAGAGTTATCAAGTAAGTACCTATAAGCAGGGCTAGATTTTAAGGAATATTTTAACCTGCCCAACGGACAGGTGTAATCAAAAATTTGCCTGTCCGCCATCCAATTTGCCTGTCCGCTGTTTTACCCAAATAAAAAAAATTTGAAAGTCGCTGAAAAAGTGAGAAAAAAGGATTTTTGCTATATTTTGCACCTATTTTTATCACACACTTAACATCCTTATTTAATCATCATTTTCAGACGAGTCTCTTGAGTCACTGCACGAATTACTTTGCTGATTCTCTCTTGAACATCTTCGATAAGGAGGCTGAAAGGGTCAACGTTTTCTCTGAACATTATGATACCAGAGATTTATTGCTGGTGCTGGATCAAACTCACTTTCATAAGGTGACTGTATTTGAACACGCATGAGGGCAGACAGTGTATCATCATTTAGACAGTTTCGCCAGTCTGTCTTTATAGACTTCAGTCTTTACAGACTTGAGCAGCCCGTAACAAAAACTGATCCAGATGATTTTGAATGCGTTTCGCAGACTTAGCAAAACATTTGTTTTGTTTCTGTGTCGTAACGAAGCCAAAGAAACTCGGAACACCAAGACGTTAAAAAGGTACGGGACCGGGTGATTTTGTCATATTTAACATTATATTCTGACTTGTCCTCGTCCGTTTTTCTTTTCTTTTCTGGTGGGTTTGAAGTACCAGTAATGAATTTCCACATTGTGTAACGCAGTTAATTAAATACTTAAACAATCGCCGTGACAAGATAAACTGTAAAAGATTACCGTGTCCTCTGTAAACAAGTAATGTTTATTTTTAGATGCAACAGTTGACAGGCGAATTTTCAAGCAGTCGCAGTCACTGCGGCCACTGTCAGCTGCATCTGGAGTACGCCGTGAAATGTTAACCACGCGAAAACGCTTTTCTGTTAACAAACTATGTTAAAGTAGAGCAAGGAATTAGTAAAGTCGCGATTTATAAAGACAATAAATTTAAAAAATTATATTTTGAAAGTAAACAACGGTAAATTACGTAATTGTTGGCTGCACTGAAACGAAATATTAAAACATGGCAACAAAAACAAACATCATCGGTGTGAGACGTATTGCATCTCTAGCATACGAATACGACTATGTTACGTAAATCATGATGTGAACGTAAGATTTTAAGAATTATGATTCAGAAGATTTCAGTACGGTTTGTACATAACCTACTTGTTTTTCCCGCGGTATACAATAGCCAGAGTCGTCCGTCACAAAAGAGCAGCCATTATTGTTTATTTATAGATATTGTCAAAGACCTTTTATTTGCGGTCGTGGTCGCATAAATGTTATTAATCACCTCTGCTGCATTAGTGCGTGCGAATAACCTCGGCGTCACAAGTTGCACCTGTCCACCGGACAGTTGCCTTTTTTATTTTGCCTGCCCGGACGAGATTTTGCCTGTCCCGGGCAGGCGGACAGGCGCTAAAATCGAGCCCTGCCTATAAGCAATTAATTTTTGAACTATAGCACTTAAACACAAACAGGGCATCCAGATGGATGCGACGACTTGAAAGAGATTCTAATTTGGGTAATTGATGGTGTCTAGAACTAATTATTTTGAAAAATTTATTTTGTATGGATTCAATTTTCTCACTATCGGTGGTGTTAATACTGTTCCAGATAACTGAGCAATATTTGAGTTTACTTCTAACTAAGGACAAATAATGAGTAAGAATGGATTCAATATTAGATGCATAGTAAGTTATATAATTTATTAAATATAAGGTTCTACGGGAAAAGGATACTAAAGAATTAACATGTCGATGAAAGAATAGTTTTGAGTCAAGAATAACACCAAGATCTTTTATACTAAGAGATTTGGAAATTTTTGAGTTGTCAAGAAAATAATCATAATTAACTGAATGAATTTTCCTTGTGAAAGAAATAATTTTTGTTTTATCTTTGTTAAGTGAAACTAAATTCATTTTACACCAATTATCAATTTCAGTAATATCAGATTGAAGAAGCACAGTCATTTAAGGAGGAAATTTCTCTGGATATTTTAAGATCGTCAGCAAACAGAAAACCAGTAGTATGATGAAGAACTTTAAAAATATCATTGATATAAATATTGAATAATAAGGGAGATAAGGTACCCCCTTGAGGCACACCAGAAGTAGCATGATATAAAGTAGAAGTGTTTTTATTAAGTGAGACAAAGAAACATCTATCTTTAAGGTAACTAGTAAACCAGGTTATATAATTATTACAGAGACCGAAGTTAGAAAGTTTAGCTAGTAAAATGGAGTGATTGACAGTATCAAAGGCTTTAGCCAGATCAAAATAACATGCATCAACCTGCCCCCTTGTAACTTTATTGTATATAGGATTAATAAATGAGAGAAGATTAGTATCATGTACTAGGTAGTTTACAAATCAGACCCTAGAACCTAGATACAGTAGACTCCCAATTATCCGGGGTATTGACTGGCAAGGGGCACACAGATAATCGAAAAACACGGTTAAAGCAATGACTGGGAAAAAATTGATTTAATTAAATTTTTTTTTTATCCCAACTGTTCATACAAACACTATAACACACGCCCCTCATAGCAACGTCCAAATTCGTTTCAGGAAAACATTGCACTAATAATAAAACAGCGATTAAACAATATATATTTAAATTACAAAAAAATATTGAACAGTCTAAATTTAAAATTAAAAAAATCACACAATACATTGTTTACATAATATGGCTAGGCATTCCTAAGTAGGCGCTAAAAACATTTCAGTTACAAAATAATAATGCTTTTAATATACAACATATATATTTGATTTCTAATAGGATTTCAAAATAACATAAAAACTTGAGTGTGTTGTATTAAAACACAAAATTATTTAACCTGTTAACGTAATTCCCGACTGTTTACAAAGTGCGTTACTGCCTTGATAAGCCACTAGCGCAGCCTGTTTTAATGTCGAGTACCACTCGTTTGCGTTTATTAGACATTACTGTCAAAATATTCCTACAGGAAACAATCCCACACAAAGCAACTGCGCGAGCCAGTATCAGTCGCGTGAGTCACGCAGCAGCGGCGCCGCGCCGGCGCTAACCTGAGCCCGGTTCACAAGGTCGCATGGAACACTTGCGCGCACGCTTAACAGGGGTGTGTTTGTGATTGCTCCTGCTGTTTTCAAGTTCATGACGCATATTAATACTTACCAACTATGCATGTACCGTGTTTGGCAGCATTATTCGTCAAGAATCACAGCATAAAAAGCTCAGTCACATCAATAGATTACAAATATAAAAAAAATCAAAAAAAAATTTTTTTTTTTTATGGTTTATGGAAGTGAAATATGGCACGGTTAATCTGCAAACCGGATAATCGGGAGTCTACTGTATTCATGAGAAATGAACATTCAAAAATTCTATAAAATAGGCCTGTCAAAATAAAACTATAAATAATTTATACTTATGACCAGGGGCGCAACAACTAAACTTCCAAAAGGTGGGTGGGGGGGGGCAATATACCTATTTATAAAGAATCATCGATCCCCCCTATTGAAGCGGGGGGTCCAGGGATCCTCCCCCAGGAAAATTTGTATTTTAAGGTGAAAAATGGTGCTATTTAAGCAGTTTTATTTCATAAAAATTGATTACATAGCACTTTCTTTGCCCCCGTTTGCCGCCACTTCAAGGTTTCAGAGGAGGGGCAAAATACCCTTCCCCCCCCCTGTTGTTGCACCCCTGCTTATGACTAAAGTTTATAGCCAAGTTGCAGACTGCAGAGACTAGAGAATGCTGCTTCAAGAGCCCGCCAAGCCTGGAGAGCGACTACCCCTGCCTTGTGTGAGGTCTCAAATGTTTCATATTGCAGCACATCGACACACCACCTTATATGACCACGGAAGATGATCCAATGGTGATGAGACTTAGAACATCAATCTGGCAATAAATCCTATAATCACTGTGAATTGGCAGTATTTCCTGCGGGAATTTACTTTGGCAATACTAGGTGCGTTGAGGCTTCGCCAAATACAAGTTAATCAGAAATATTAAAATATTATTGGCAGTATAGATTCAATTCCAAAATTATGCAGATTCCAAGTCCATTTTTCGATTCTCATATTTTGAATTAGATTCTTTGATTATGATTATGATTCCATCAGATTCTAAACTCTTTCCAATTATTCTTCAGTGCTTTTCAAACTTTTCCTGATTTGTACTCTTGGATACAAAAACCTGTTATTTAGAAATGTAATTTGAAATAAATTATATTTATTGTTATCTTACAACTATTGTAATTAATAAACAGCTGATAATGAAAGGGCACTATAAAATTCACATAAATGAATTTTATGTATTTTTATACTAAGATTAAAATAGGGTGAATACTTGTTAAAACAAACATAATTATGGAATAATGCATTAATAACACTTTGCCGTAATTATAAATAAAATTAGTTACGTATACCCAATTAAATAAAAAAAGACTTGTAATAAATTGGCTCAATTTTTTTATCAATATCTTAAAAAACTAATGAATCAAAAAATACAAATGTAAAATACTGATCAGTCAGAAATCACCTAATTAGTGAGGTATTGCCTAATTAATCGAGTACCCTGTATTATCGCATAATCGTCACACATTTTATACTAAAATAAAGTTTGAAAAGTAAGGGTGCAACTATTATGTGAAAAAAGCATTTTTTTAGGTAAAATTATTTATAAAAACAAAACCTATGCATGGAAAGTACTTTTATTTTAAAAAATAGAGAATACAAATGCACGCCAAACAATTTAAATTAATAAGTCACGCAACAAAAACATTTTGTTCAACTTTAAATGGAAAAACCAAAACTGTGACGCAAACATGATTCGGAGCGCATAACTATCGTAGCATACACCACGAGAAAGCGTGGGCTATCAAATGTAGTTAACTCGGCACCAGACAGAGAGCACGCGTTGCTTGCAATCTATGAGCTATCTGTATCGATATTTTAATACATGCGCGCGCTCTATACGGGAATCAACATAACCAAACATGAATGATGCCAACTAGCATTGGCTACATTTTTATAAGCGGTACACAGC
The DNA here is from genome assembly GCF_032445375.1 of Bacillus rossius redtenbacheri. Taxonomy (NCBI): domain Eukaryota; kingdom Metazoa; phylum Arthropoda; class Insecta; order Phasmatodea; family Bacillidae; genus Bacillus; species Bacillus rossius. The sequence continues at coordinate 42,114,703 of NC_086343.1, read as the reverse complement.
GGCGACGAAGATGAAAAGATAAAAGTTATAACGTTTGAAAACATCTTTAAAAGAAAATTTAAACATCCAGACAACTTTGTATTTCTGTTAATTTAATAATCAAGCGGTAATATTCGAATGAATATTAGATTTAAACTTTAAAATACATTGTTTTATACAGGAAAACTACCTACACAAAGCGTTTGGAATCTAAAAACATCATGCAATGTTTATGCAATAATATTTTTTTCCTCCAAATTATGATGTCCTAAAATAACGATGCGACGATTTATGCGATAAAACATGGTATAAGCCAAATAGTGGGGTATGGCCAATTAGTGCGGTACAAACCGATTAAAGGAGTATCGGCTGATAAGTGGAATACCATCCTTTAGGTTAGATTAAAACTAGGGGTGTGCGGGATCCCGACGCTTCGGGAAAAAAGTCGGGAAAATAGGCTTCCTGAAATGCCGGGCGGGAATTTTATTACTCCCGAATTTTTCGGGAAATTGTTTAAAAATTTACAAATGTTTACTAATCATGTGAAAATGTTTTCTATCAATTCAAACTGTTTTTACAACAATATTTATTATGGATTCGTACATTTTTGAAGGGTTTCCGTACTATTTAAACGCAAAACATCTTTTAAACGTATGCCGATCGTAGCGACAGCTGTGGTGTGCAGTGAATTATGATAATCGTTTACACATATCTAATTGGAATATAAAAAACGTACATGGAGTACCTTAAATATTGTATGCGTTCATAAATATATTTCTTCAAGGGTACAAATTTTCAAGATACGTGAATAGTCAGTTATATAACGTTATTGCCGTCACCATCGAATGCTTAACCTAAAACCACTGTGTGTCCATAGACACAAACAAAACACACGCGCAATCCAACCTTTTCGCCAAAGATATAAGAAATACTAGACTTTCGTTACATAACGAAGCGTAACCGTTCTCATTACTTGATAGCAGTGGCAATGTAGAGAACTGTATTGGCACTTTGAAAAATATGAAATCACGTAGTTTTACACGACTGCTCACGAGTATTTAACATCTATGATTTTGCTTTGGGAGAAAAAAATAGTTGTTTACTGTTTAGTTTGGCGGGCTTTTTCGGCTCACGTTACGTTATTAAGGCTTGTGCAAAGTATCTGTTCCTATTTTCGATGCCGTTGTATATTAAAACAAACTAGCAGCCTACAAATAATGGATGTCGCAACCGATCAGCTTGTTACTTGTAAACCTAAAAGTGTTTGGAAGTATTTTGAACATCTGACAGTAAATCCCTGGCAAAGTGTGTCTCGTGTGAAAAATTTTTGAGATGCGAGCATGGTAGCACGTCTGGCTATAAAAAAAGAATTTGAGGATACTAAAAAATATGAAGTCGATGCTGAAAAAAGGGCAAGTGAAGCAGACAAAAGAAATAGCAGCAAAAAAACAAATAACTTTGCAAGAAACGTTTAAATGGTCATCTTCTCATATTATAATTAAAAATTTTCTTTTTTTTTTTAATTTTCCCGATCCCGTCTTGTTTCCCGCGGGAATAATTTATTTTTCCCGAATATTTCCCGCAGTACAAAAACCTATTCCCGCACACCCCTAATTAAAACCCTTATTTAGAGTATTGACAAATAGAATTGCTGCCCCTTCAAAATAAAAATCCCAATTTCAAGATTGTGCTTTACAGGAAGAATTGGCTTGCTTTGATTCCAAAACAATTTGCCTCTGAATCCTTCAATACCATTGGAATCAATGGAATCGCAACACTAATTACACTAATTTATAGAAATAACATAATTTACAACGTTATTTGAACATTCTGGACCTTGAAATTTTTTTTTTACATTCTCAACAAAACATTCTCTACAGAAAAAAAATACAAAATGTTTCAACTAGAAAATTCAAAATTATTTGTCCTGCTTAGCAAAGTTCTCAAACACAATCAAATGTAAAATTATTAAAATTATTATTGTATAAAAATCCAAAAACTATCCATAGAAATTATGCAATATAGCAAAAATTAAAATATGGGTAATTGAAAATACAAAATCCTTTGTTTTTACAGCAAGACAGCACTGAAAATGTACGCAGCACACCGTGTAGTTTGCGCCTGTAGCTCAGACCAGACCAGGTACCTTTGAGAGAGTTGCCCCGGTTGGTGACACTGGCCTTGCCGCCCAGGCCCACCACCACGGCCGTCAGGATGGCGCTCTTGCCGCTGCCGTTGCGGCCCATCAGGTAGTTCATGCCGCTCTTCAGCTGCACCACCAGCATGTCGTGGCACATGAAGTTCCTGACCACGATCCTCGCCAGCGTCCCCGCCTTCATCTGCCGACACCACTCTTACCACTCTTCCCACGGTCCCCACCACTAAGATATTTTAAAAAGTGATTTAAAAAAAAAAAAAAAAAACAAGGACCAAAAGTATTTAAAAATAAAGACTTGAAAATTATTTGGTCTAGAACATTAAGTTGTCTGGTATAATTTGAAAACTAATAAAAATACAATTAATTATTTAGCATTATATAGTTGTATTAAAGTAATGCAAATAAGTAAAATTACTTAGAATGGTACACTATTTTGACTACAAAGGTGACCTTGGGCACAAATAAACTGTCAAACTGACAGTTTATTTATTTGTTATTATTATTTTTTTTTTTTTGGCTAGGGTATCAGGAGTGTGGACATATATTCTGGCAACATGATTTATTTAGGAAGACACTGGTGCTACAATGTTTCTGTGTTGTAATTCTCTTAAATCTCTTGCAAACTTTTGTTGTATTTCTGACATGTTATGCATACGCAAGGTAACTAACAGACACGATTACATGGTGAATTGTGATAAAAACAAAACAACACCAAAGCATGCCAGTACACCACATAACACTGAGAAGTAAATAAATACACCATGAAGCACAACAATGTTGTATTGTTCCCAGCAGTTTGAGATGCTTGTGCAGAATTTGTCCATGTTCAATGCTGCAACACTTTTTGAAGAAAACCTGCTTCAGAGGTTAGAATGGTTTTACTTTTACTTCAACTGTGTTCTTCCTGAAATGGTTGACCCGAGGCATGTTTGTGAACCAGGGTCACATATGGCAACTAACTATCCTTTGCCTTGGCGTGTCTCGTCGGCTTAGTGGAGCTCGCAGCGGTCTGCAAACTAACGACGCTAGTAGTAGTTCAACCCGTTATTAACACTGTGCTAAATGGGAGTTTCGTATTAATTATAACAGTTATTTTCACCTCAACTTCTGAAATTGTTTCCCATATTAGTATTTTTTTTATTAGTTTGGGTACTTAAGTGTCTAATCCATACCAATGCATTCATTTTTCTCCTCATTTGTCAGTTCCCTATAGAGCATCCAAATAAATTAAAAACATCAACATTAGCCAAAGTTTAAAACTAAACATAGTTTTTAAAAATATGCCCACTTTTATGCTAAACTCCCATTTAAGGCTATGATAATAATGGGCTGAGCTACTACTAGTGCCGCTAGATCGCAGGCTGCAGTGAGCGTCACCAAGCGGAAGGAGAATAAAGGCAAGTTGCCAGACCTCTCTATAAAATCATGTCATAAACTGAAATGCAGAGGGCCAGAGACCCTACATACATAGACAAGCAAATTAAAGAAACGTAACAAATGAAATGAAAACATTGACATGTTTTTGTCCTTGAATCTAGTTAGCTTTATTATTGTTAATATATATTATGTGTTGCATTAGAAAATTGAAATCCTAATTTAGATAAGGAAATGTACACCAACAGTACATATTTCTCTTGTTACTATGTAAATTATGTTTTCCACATACCTCAATGTTATAGTGGTTTAATTTCTATACTACAGTTAAAAATAACAGTCTGAAAGTAAGTACATTCTATGTGAATATTCTAAAAGGCAGAGAAACAGAAACATAACTGTGATGTTAACTGGCTTGGGCTGTACATGTAATGCTGCACACTATATTAATAGGCTTCTGAAATATTAGAAAACTTAAGTGTATGTGAGCATTTAGATTACTGTTTATTCTATTGTCTTAACGTAATCATTGTGGTATGCTACAATTGAAAATTTCAACTTTGCATGATAAACTAAGTAATATCCACTTACTACAAAAAAAAAAGTGCATTCTTTCCTGAAAGTACGATGTAGGCCAAATCAACCAACCAAAAAAAAAGTTATTTACGCTTCAAAATAAAATGTTTATATTATACTTAGTACCGGTCCCTAAATTCTTGCCGGAATGTTTGCAGAAGTAAACCATCACATTTGTAGGCAAACAATTAATATTTGGAACCAAAAATTTTTTAAATCTTATAATTAAGACTTTTTGTTCATACAACACCTCAGACCACATAAAAATATCATCGTTGGAACCGTATCTGCTGTGTGTGGGAGTGAGAGCGAGATAGGACCTGAGCTTCTAGTTCCTCATAGATGGCAGCACCACTACACCCACCCGTGCGAAGGCCATCTCGCCACTGACGCGCTGGAACTAAGCTCCTGACCTTTACACAATAACGGCGACTGACAGAGACATCTACACACTTCAGTCATTAACTGGTTCCAATTTCGTTGTTTTCAGAGATGTGAGCATTTTTTCCCGTGCACCAATGGCCATAAATAGAAATTTTATCAATTAAAATGATTATCCTTTCGAACCCTGTTTCTCCCAGTTCACAAAAAAATTTTGTTTTTAGTGTTGGTTACAGAAGAATAAATTTCCAAGGACTTGCCCCAGACCCTTTTCTTTAATTTATAAATTACTAGAAACTAACATGAAAATTTTATTAATTAAAAAATAAAGTAAAAGTTATTTCCTAATTACAGTATTAAAATCAGCAAGTGTGTTATGAATTGAAGTTATTTCACAATGCCTGGCCAGGCCAACCTGGAATGTAAAATGATACTGCGAAATGACTACAAAAAAGTACAACAGATATGACTATCCAGGACTTCAGGGCATTTCTGACCTATTCACCTATTCACATTTACCTTTCATAAAATTTAAATTATAAGCAACAATCTCTAATTATGGACATTACAAACTAATAATATATTCCAAATTATTGAAGTTATTTCACACTTACATACCAATAAACACTAGCAAATGGCATTCACTCTTTTCATAGAGATGTCAAAACAATGGGCTGGGAACGAGGGGGTGAATGAAGAGATTCCCCGAACGCCCGGTCGTCGCTGGGAACCCCAGGGCCGGAGGGTGCGTGCGCACTAGGGTCGGCGGGGGAGGGGGGGTTTGCCCCTGGCAGAGACCTGCCTCCAGCCAACACTGGGAGGAGGGAGTCGCGTGACCACCGTCCAATCACAACACATCTTTCATGAAGCAAACAATCATTCCATGCCTTCTTTACTGTTTCTCTCTTACTCTATTCAAATAAGCTCCGTGGGAAACGCACAAATTAAACTTTCCCATCATAAGAATACATACAGAAATAGCCAGAAAGCCTCTGCATAACAACCATGGTGCCACCATGTCGCGTACCTGTCTCTCGTCATTTCTTTCACTCAAACAATAGCAAATGTTTTAGAATCATCATTAAAGCTTCTGAACAATACCGAATGTAAAATATAGGCATCAAAACACGATTGAAAGTAAATAGCATACTGTACAAATGCATTTACTCACAAAATAACTTAGTAAGAAATACGAAAACTAGTAAAAATAAAGTTAAATGGTGTTTCTAAATAAAACATATTGACACAAACATTATTTACAAGAATATTAATAATGATAAAATACAAGAAAAAAAAAACTAGTTCACTATAACCTTGAAACCATATAACCAGCTGATTCCTCTGAATGACAAGTATAATAATTATTTCACAAATATTCTTTTAAAAGCTGGGGAGGTAGGTCTTGCAATGTTACAACTTTAAATATCATTATGTTAGAACCTAAACTTTCATGTTCATAAATAAAATCATTTGATGTTAACACGTAAATGAACTATAACACTGAATGCACTCAGATGTGCAAGTCGACAGCCACGGAACGCGAGGATTGGTGTCGCGATACTCACAAACTGACTGAAGTCGACTGGAACACACGGTGAGTCCTTCCTCTTGCCGGAGGCCGGCGGCGGCGAGGATGCCTTGCGCTTCCTCGACGCGCTCATCGCGCGCGCGCGACTTCGCGCCTGCTGTCTGGAACACAGGCGCTTGTCGAGAGCTCTGCTGTGTCACAAGTGCCTTGGCCAATGAGCAGGCTCGCTCCCAGTTCTCTCGGTTGACGAGCGAGGAAACTGCGCATCTTCAACAACACCATGTTAAATGGTACTGCTAAGGCAGTTTCTAACAATAATAAAACATTGACAACCCCTCTCAGTCTTTGTTTCTTGCACGGCATCAGCTACAACTGTGTTTCTCAAGGAACACACAACACGAAGTAGCTGTGTTGACATGACCTACTAGGTCCCCACTTGTTTATGAAAGAAGTCAAAACCAACATAATAAAGATGCCAAGCAGGGCTGGCAAAAATCTGGGCTTTTATGAACAAAACAGATCCATATGGGTTTTTTTAGTTTTTACAGTAAAACCCAAGTTGACTTGGGTTTTTTAAAAGACACATTATGGTGGTTATCTGAAAATTATTATTTTTTTCAATATATATTTGTTAATATTAAACATATCAAGAAAAAAAACTTCTGTTTGGTTGTCTATAGTTTTAGTTTTCACAAATGAAATATAATTTATCTATTATTTAAAGGAATTCCTAAAGGTTTAGTTACAATTTGATGAATTCAGCCTGTGTTTTGTACTTGTGTACGCACCTGTAGGGGAACCTGGGGAGCCTTGACCATGTTTTTAGAAAAAAAAATTTTATATTTTTTCAGTGTTAACTAAAAATTTTTAAATACAACAGTTCTGTAACTTAGTTCACATGAAACCAAAATAATATCTTCTCATTTCCATAAACAATTTAAAAACTATTTATTTTTAATATTGTTTTACTTAGTGCAGCATGGGTCAAACCTCCCTATGTGTGGGAGGTTTGACCCACCATAAGGGAGGCTTGACCCACTGTAAGGGAGGCCTGACAACTGCAGTGTATGTTTATGGTAAATGCTTATGTATATTTATATCAAGTTGGTATTAATAATATAATTATATCTAAAATACTATACATGAATTTTTTTTCATCCAAAAAATGTCCAAGGCATTTAAGTTTACATTATATACATACAAGGTAGAACAATGTATAAGAAAAATCGACATTAAACCAAACATAATTGATTTACTATTTGTAGCATTAAATATATTTTAAATATCCACACATAAAAATGTCTACCTTAAATTAACAATGGATGAAAAATCAAAATCAAATTTGATATTTAATGCTACACGTTCTGTACCACCACTTGAAATAGGTAATGGTAATATTGCCACAATGTCTTCTTCTTGTACTACACATGACCTCTAATTGTGGATATACAAAAGAATGACTCGACTCCTTACGCCGCAAAAAGTTTATATCAAACTCATTAATTGAGCTACCCACTTCTGAAACTACTCTGCCAACATAATGAGTTATCATACTTTTTGAACTAAATCTAACCAACACAAAATCACCACATTTAAATCCATGACATTGTTGCTCATCATCACTATAATCAGACATAAATGCCTCTTCTTCACTGTCAGTCAATAATGAATTTGGTACCAGCCTTATAATTTTTTCTTGCAATTTCTTCTCTCGAGCCTGTTCAGTTTTCTTATTTTTTTCTTGCCGCATTGCAAATGTATCTTCAATTTGTCTTTTGACCGGGGTAAAAGTTAAAATTTTTGAACAACCAGGCCTTCGTCCACCTCTTGCAGTCTTTCTTGGACCAGCCTTTGGAAATGGACGTAAATCTTGTGGACTAATAACTTCAGTGTGAGAGCCTTGTGGGGAAGAAATCTGGCATGACACATCTGTAGTGTGAGTACCAGAATTGCCATCAGATAAGTGAGGGTGAGGCCTGTCAGTCACATTGGCACCTAGGAAGTCTGAATCTTCAAATATGTCCGCATTATATGGATAAATTCCAGTACTTCAAAAGCCTTTAATAATGTTCTCAGCATTAAATGCTTTATGAAATGACTGTCCAATAAGAGCAGGAATGTCTTGAATTTCCATTGGTTGTGCTGGGTGGTTTACCATAAAATTGTCTGCAGCCTGGTTGTAATAATTTTTAAAAGGACCGAAAACAGATTGGTCGAGTGGCTGTAATTTATGACTAGTATGCGGCGGAAGTGTAAGTAACGTTATACCATGATCTTTACATTTCTGGATGCCAGTTGGTGTTATGTGGCTGTCTTGATTGTCCAGTATTACTAAAACTAGATCCTCAATTGAACATTTACTGAATTTAATAAAGTGGTCCCAATATTTTTCAAAATTTTCACCAGTCATCCATCCACTAGGATGGCCAACCGCAGTTGAACAGGAAGGCGCACCATGCGTCATTGCCTCAGTTACTCGCATCCGTGGAAAAACAAAGAACGGTGGGATTGTGGCTCAGATTGCTGAAACTGCACAACATACTGTGACAAGTGTTCCCCGTACACCAGACGTTAGAGGTGGGTCGAAAAGTATTAACCTGATATTTTGTAACTGATACACACATGTATCAGACTACAAACGAGTACACTTAAAAAGTATCAAGTTCTTTAGTATCAGTTTTTGAATTCGCCTGGAACAACACCACGGCCAATGTGCGCGTGCGCAGAACCCGATCGCAGATGACGGTCACTTGGGCGGAGCTTGTGAAAGGGGAGGGAGCGGCACGACGAATAAGGGATAAAGAAGGGAAAGAATGTAGGGGAGGAAGTGCAGGGGAAGGCGTTGAAGGAGAGGCGTAGGGCAGAGCGAAAATGTTACAAGTCTTTTTGTTTATTGTCCCGCATCAAAGTATGCTCAGTGCGCAGTGTGTGCACCGTCTCGTTCAATAATAAAACTAATGAAATTTTAATATTAAAAAGTACATTAATACAAGATATAATATTTATATTTGTGCACCTAACAGCTATGAAAATGCAAATAAATTCTCAGTTGACACTAATAACAGATGTAATCAACATATGGACTTTCTTTTTTCGAAAATAATTAGTAACTAGTGTTTTCATACATTAAAAGATTACGATTTTATCAAAAATTAAAAATTAAAAAAACAGATAGGTACATTAGTGAGCATACTATATCAATAGACATTTGAGTTAGGTACATCAGGCAGATAGCAGTGCCAATATCGATAAAAAAAAAAAAACAATTTGCAAGTTCAGTCACTATTTAACAAATAGTATTGCATTATAACTCAGTTTTTGTTTACACAAATTACACTTAGCAAACTCATTATTTTCCGTGAAAAAATTCCACACAAATGAAGTCTTTTTCTTGCACTTATCCATTCCTTATTTCACTATAAAGATACTAACTACAAATAGAGGTGGGTTGTTACAGCAATTTTCGGTATCTGTTCCAACCTGATACTGATACAGTAATGGACCTAGTTACAAGTCTCTGATACTTTTGTATCAGAGCAGTAGCGGTCCGAGGAAGCGACAAGGTATCAGCATTCTCGTTACAGGTTACACATCCTCCGTGCCGTCATCACCAGCGTAAAAAGGTATCGGTGTCTCTGATACATTATTTATCACGCCCGGTAATTCTCTACCTCTGTTACTATCATGCCCGCCTGATACAGCCAGTATCAATCAGTTCAACATTCACTGCAGTTCGTCCTGGCCGTGTATTAATTACCACCATGTACATTGTTGCGGGCTGTCATGCTTTGTAGTTAGTATCTTTATAGTGAAATAAGGAATGGATAAGTGCAGGAAAAAGACTTCATTTGTGTGGAATTTTTTCACAGAAAATAATGAGTTTGCTAATTGTCATTTGTGTAAACAAAAACTGAGTTATAAATCATCATCGACTAATCTGAAGAAACATTTGAAAAGTAAACATTGATATAGTATGCTCACTAATGTACGTATCTGTTTATTTTTATTTTTAATTTTTGATAAAATCGTAATCTTTTAATGTATGAAAACACTAGTTACTAATTGTTTTCGGAAAAAAAAGTCCATCTGTTGATTACATCTGTTATTAGTGTCAACTAAGAATTTATTTGCATTTTCATAGCTGTTAGGTGCACAAATATAAATATTATATCTTGTATCAATGTACTTTTTAATATTAAATATTCATTAGTTTTATTATTGAACGAGACTGTGCACGCACTGCGCACTGAGCGTACTTTGATGTGGGACAATAACCAAACGACTCGTAACCAGGGCTGCCACTCTGATATTCATGAAAAACCTAGATAACCTACAAAAAAAAATCCAGACACATGGGTAAAAAACCCAGATGCGTCTAAAATGCTATCGTTGAAAATGTTTGCGTACTAATTCAAAAATATAAACATAACTGGTTTTAATATAAAACAATTAATTACCTTACAAGACTGAAAACGGTTAAATACAACAAATACAAGAAAATTACACTGCAGCAAAATGACTGTATAAATAATTCTTGGACCAGCACATATCATAAAAAAAAACCTACAAATATATACATGACAAAACAAACACCATCTTTAAACCAGTAATTGTTTTTATAAAACTGCATCATGTACGTTAGTCTTTATTCAGAGTCTGAGTCTAAAAGATCGGTTTGAAGGTTAATTGTTGCTTTGGTTTTGTGTTCTGCAAGCCTCTTTGAAGAATGTGTCTAATTTAATATTCGACTTAGCTTCTTGAAAACTAGTTTTGTGTTTATATGTATTTTTGTGTGTGAAATGCATAGACTTGTTTGCATTGATCAAACAGATATTGCAACAGATACAGTAGCTACTACCTGTATTATTGTTTTAGGTATAAAAATAATTAAAATTATAAAAAACCTAGAATTGTCGGAATTCATTATTTAAAAACCCAGAAACCCAAACACCATCGGAAAAACCCATATCTGGGTGGAAAAACCCATGAGTGGCTGAGTGGCAGCCCTGCTCGTAACAATTTCGCTTTGCGCCTCTCCTTCAACGCCTTCCCCTGCGCTTCCTCCCCTACATTATTTCCCTTCTTTATCCCTTATTCGTCGTTCCTGCTCCCTCCCCTTTCACAAGCTCCGCCCAAGTGACCGTAATCTGCGATCGGGTTCTGCGCACACTGGCCGTGGTGTTGTTCCAGGCGAATTCTGAACTGATACTAAAGTACTTGATACTTTTCAAGTGTACTCGTTTGCCGTTCCTGATACAGGCGCGTATCAGTGACAAAGTATCAGGATGATACTTTTCGACCCACCTCTAACTACAAAGCATGACAGCCCGCAACAATGTACATGGTAATACACGGCCAGGGCGAACTGCAGTGAATGTTGAACTGATTGATACTGGCTGTATCAGGCGGGCATGAGAGTAACAGACGAAGAGAATTACCGGGCGTGATAAATAATGTATCAGATTCTCCTTCCGGTCGCACGGTCCTGGGACCGCTACTGCTAAAACTGATACAGAAGTATCAGATACTTCTAACAAGTACATTACTGTATCAGTATCAGGTTGGAACAGATACCGAATATTGCTGTAACAACAAACTTCTACCAGACGTTACTTTGGAAACTTGTTTTTCTCCTTTCTCTGTAATAATTTTGCCAGGTTTATGGACAGTGCTAATTTCCGTCTCATCAACATTGAATATTGATTGAGGGCCAAATTTATATTTAAGTAATACTTCTTGCAAATTTTTAAAAAATTCTGTCACATTAGTTTTATTAAATGCCGTAGAACGGCTCAGGCTTGTTGCTTTAGGTCTTCTAAGCGATAAGTTCTTGTGTCTGCGCATGAATCCTCGTAGCCAGTCGTAGGTAGCCATTTTGGTTTTGTACCAGTTATCAGGCATTTTAACTTTATTGGCATGGCCAAATACAAAAACAAACTCTCTAGCGGTTTTGGGTGTTAGTCCGTAGTGTAACTTGGCAGACAATATATATATATTCATGTAGCAAGTTTTCCATTTCATTGGAAAACACTTGACCTGTGTTGTACTTAGGTTCCATACTAACAGTATCTTTGTTTTTACTGAGATTGTACTTTTTTACATAACGATCTAAAGTCTTACGATCCAAATTGAATTTCTTTGCTGCTGATCGAACACTAGAGCTTTCCCGAACCACACACAGGACTGCTGAACGCATTCGTTCAGGTGAATGTTTCTTCCGAACTCTTAACTTCCTTAGGTTTCCAAAAGAAAGGCATTCTGAAATATGTAAAAAAATATATATATATATATATATACATAATATGTAAAATAACCAACTTCACTTTCAATAACATACAAAGGGATAAATTTTGTAAAATTTTCTTTAAAAGATAATTTACACCAATTCTTAACACATTAAACAAATAGAAGTTTTATAACCATGCAAACTAAAATAATTTATAATTTGGATCATTATAACTATGTAACCTTAAATAATGTGCATTTGAGGTAATTTTAAACCACCTAACCTAAAATAACAAACTATTGGTTTGTTTATAGAAAACGTAACCTCAAAAATATAAAGGTTTAATATATTTATTATTAAATATTTTAGGGGAGGCTTGACCATATGGTCAAACCTCCCTTACTTGCCTATGGTCAAGCCTCCCTTAGTGTCCATTTTATTGTTAATGTTAAATAAAACCATTAAAACTTTGACATGATAAGAAATGTTATACATCAAATTGGAGCTAATGCATGAATAAACATTATTATCATTAAAGGTTTGAATATCTTGAAACAAAATAAATTTAATTGCCTTAGAAACATTTGCTGAAACTTACATGAAAAGATGAGGTATTCTTCTTAACACCACAGCTCAACCATAACAATTAGTTTTCCCTCCAAATATCTTCAGGGTGGCTAACATTACTGTAGGTAATTAAAAAAATATCACCAATGTACAGAAATGTCTCTGACATTGAAATTTTTATGGTGGGTCATACCTCCCTTATGGTCAAGGCTCCCCAGGTTCCCCTAATGTATGTGTATACTTTGTATGGGTTATTTATGTAAAATTTTATCAAAACATGTTAATTTTTGTAATATAATTATTATTTATGATAATTTTGGAAAAACCCACGTGGGTCACAGACTGGTTTAATTGAAAAAACCCAACCTAAAACCCACAGGTTTGGTGCAAGGCTGCCAACCCTGACACTGATGCGAATATAACTAACACATTGCTGCTGTGACTATACAGGACAAGGCAATACACTTCCTTCTTAAAAGTAGCACTATGTTTCAAATAGAGACAAAATTCATTTTAGCAAATATTTCTTATTCATACAACTTTTATAAAATGATTAAACAATTAATTGTCTTTCCATAAATGATCCCCATTATGACTTATCTTGTACACATCTGTTTGCACAGCCAAGCAACACTTAGAAGTTTGTATAAGTTTAGTTTATCAAATTGTGTACAAGATTGCCCAAAGTAATGTGACAAGTCATGTTATACCTACAACAAATACAATAATAAAATAACAACAAATAAATCAGGCATGCAAAAAAATTTTGGTTTTTTCTTATTGTCCTGCTATAACTATATTGTTCCATTACCCAAGACAATTATTACACAGTATCTTGTTCAAAGAATTATTGAATTCAGTGATGTTAAATTTTAGAAAAAAAGTTTGCATTTCATTTAAAATGTTTATGTGAGCAGTAGTAAATCATTGATAAGGTGAGTTATTTAATGTGTCTTCATATTACATAGAATTGGTAATTGTATGAGTTCATATATGTTTCAGAGGTAGATTTTCACACAATTGCTGACTATAGAAAAATAAGAAATTTTTGTTGGGTTAGGTTAGCTTTATTAATTAAAACATATTTATTTCATTATGAACACATAATATGTAATTAATGTAGCTAACATTTATTATATTTGATACAAGCCATGACAATTACTTTTATACGTCAGGTTATATGCTATCACACGTAACAAGTCTGCACTTCGCGCCTCCGTACTTCTAAAAAGATTGCTGTCAAGGGTTGACGCTTGGGTTTAGATGCACACTAGTGACTAATTTTTTTTAAAGTAATTATTTATGTTACATTGCGTTACAACATCCAAATCAAAAATATACACGTTCTTATGTATGGAAAACCACAGGATTGGCAACTCAAAACACAACATGTTGGTGGCTGCTACACTGCATAGGCTATCAAATGTGAACTACAATCAATAATTTCTCAGAAAGCAGTACGAATTAAGAAACGCTATTTACAGGGTAAATAGAGGAACATCTTTAGTATAAACCTCAAATATAGACTCTATTCTCTCTCTCTATACAGCTCTAATAAGATCGAAACTTTAATATGGTTCTATTATATGGAATAGCATCAATAACACTGACATTGAAAAGCTTGATAGGATTCAATCTAAAGTATCTGACTATATTAACAAAAAATTAAATACCATCAATAACATAGATTTAAATTCCCTCCTTGGTTCATTGTCAACTAGAAGAACGATATTAGATGCCATATTTGTTTTCAATTGTTATAATGGTAATCTTATATGTCCTCATATATTTGATGTTACTGGCATTAAAATTCCTTCATTTAATAGCCGTAACCCACCTTTTTTGTGCACACTCTTAAATACAAATGATATTATATATAGACTTGTTAATAATTTCAATATGTATGTTAATCACTTACAACCTACCACAGAGAAAAACTTATTAAAAAAAATTGGTTGTCTGTAAAGTTGGTTTACGGACGATAGTTTAACGTGACGTCATAACAAAACATTGATGAAATGATTGCATACTTTTATGAATAAAATTGAATCATTTTTATTGAATTATCACTATTTTGTATGGATACAAAAAAGGAGTGAAATGAAATCTACAATTTAATTGATAAATTTACTTTTATTTGCACTCATTTATTAAAATATGTTTATTACTTTAACGAAGAGATTATTTTAACTATAACTTTTATACATGTTTGCTATTTAACTTCTTCCAATCTGTGTTATTCTGTTAAGGATAGGACGATGATAGGAAAAGTAGGAAACGAATGGGAGTGTTTCAAGTTTAATGTGCCTCGAAAAAGTCAAATTGATGGTTGTTCCAATTGAGCGGAAGAGAGATAGATGTGGTGCAAGCGTACAATGTGTGAAACGGGACACAGCGTAATGGGACAATGTACGTAACGGGACACTTGTTTGTGCATGCAGCCGGCGTTCATCGATTTATTAGATGTCACGTCAAAAATTATTTTTTCGGCATCCAAAGATTAATTATCTTTATGGTACTTACCTTAGTTACATGTAGTATTTCAATTTTATAGGTATAATTGTAATTTTTAATTAATCTAAAAATTTTATATATGTATATATGTTAATTTAACTAGGTATGTTACTCTCATGAAACTTTTTGTTAGTTTAAGTAATTATTTTAATTTAAGCATTCCTATGGATATTTGTAAGTTGTATTGTCTTGTCTTTGTTTTGTCCTATTTTTGTGTTCTTATAATTGTTTTGTTCTAGTTTTTGTTCTGTTACTGTATTTGTTTTGTACTTGTCCTACATGTTGAGCCCACTGTTGGAGCCTTGTGCTGTTCGTGTGGCATGTTACAAATATAAATAAATAAATAAATAAATAAATAAAATTAAAATTTCTGTTATTATCGGACGTCGCAGCTTTTAAGAACAGAAAGTAAAAACAAAAAAAAAAAAATTTTCACACACTAAACACATAAATTTACTCCGAAGGGATGGTTTTATAATTCCTACTAGTTGGGGGAAAAATTTAAATTTTATATCTTTTATTACAATTCCCGTACTTTTACGTTGCCGTCATTCATTATTTACCTGCGATAAATAGGAATAAATATTTTCCATACATTAGAGATGATCCTGAATTACTCTGAAAGAAAGGTTTTTAATTCCTACTGGTTTGTGAAAAAATTACAGCTTAAAGCTTACATTACAATACCTATGTATTCACGTAATCACCGACATTCATTTTTGCTAGCGTGGGGTTATTTTTTTTTTATATCTTTTATGGAGAACTTTATATAATATAGCTGTTGTTGTAATAATGAAATTTGTTTAAATTACAACTGTATTGCAATTGTAAGGAATTTTTATTGCTCATATTTCAAGTTTGTTGTATTATTAGAATAAGCAATTGTATTACAAAATGTTCTTTTTTTTGTTAGATTGCATTTAAAGTAAGTACTATTTTGGGTCATGTTGTAATGAACGAGTACCTATAATGGGAGCCAAAAATTTTAATTGAATTGTTAACGTCACTCATTTTCTGTGAGGAATATGTGCTGTGCACTGAAGTAGCTGACACATTGAATTTTGCAGTCTTTCCAGGGGATTCTTTGATTACAGCTATTGTATATTCTATGTTTGATATAGCTGGTGTTTCATGTATCCAAGATTATCCCTGGATCCTGATGGCATGATCCTTTTGGCTTGATCCTGTGGTACATGATGCTTGCTGTTTTATTTATTTATTATCAATTTGTTACATGCCTACCAACGGCATAAGGCTAAGGGTGGTAGGCACGATAAACATAAAAAAATACATAAACAAAACAAATACATGAAACAAAATGAATAACATTGAGGACAATACTATAATAACACATACACAAGACAATACAGCAAGCAACTAACAGATAAACAAGAACAAGTTTCATAATTCTATAATAACAGTAATGATAATCCAGAACCTGATTATATAAAAAAAAATTAAATATGGTAGCATCATTAACCTTAAACATATTAAAATTAAATTAAGATAAGAAAAATTGTTTTATATTTAAATTATTTTTTGATAGAGAGACATAGCATCCATGTTTATTAAAATTTGATATAATTCTGTATAATCTATCATTTGATTTGCCTAAGGAGCATAATAAAGGTGTCTGTCGACTGTTATAGGTAGGTAGGTACTTTAATCCCAGTATTATCTAGAATATAATTGCATTTTGTTTTATTGGTATAACAGTTATAGATAAAAAGGGCATCTAATAGCTTTCTTCTTAGAGCTAAAGATCTGAGAGAGGATAGACTATTAGAATTGTTGGTAATGTTGGTCTTTTGATTAATGATATTGATTAATTTATTTTGTAATTTATCTAGTTAGTCACTATCTGTTTTTGTGATATTGTTCCAGACCACGGAGGCATACTCAATCTTGGATCTTACTAAAGCTAAATATAAACTAACAATAGAATCTAAATTAGTGGCATTGAAAGATCCTGATGGCATGATCATGTTGGCTTGATCCTGTGGTACATGATGCTTGCTATTTTAGCTCAGAACATCGGAAGATATTGCACATAAACAAAACTGCGAAATAAGAATATTGTGATTGTAGATTGAAAAAAAAGAATCCTTTTTATCCTTCTTACAACTATAATTCTTTATTAAATGACAATATTTTTTTATGTACAGGATCTTCCGACGTACTGAATAAAAACAGCAAGCATCAGGTACCACAGAATCAAGCCAACACTAACATGCCATCAGGATCAAGACTTCAATATCCAGGGATAAACTTCGATATATGAAACAGAAGAATCAAAGTATTTTTAATTATCCATAGTTTCCTACAGTTGTGCTAAACAGAGATACACGATCGTGGGTAAACAATGACTGGTGGTGGCAGTGTGAAAACATGGTATTGTAATGTAAACTTAGAACTATTATTTGTCACAAACCTGTAGGAATTAAGAAACCATCCCTTCAGGATAAATTTAGAGATGTGTGTAGTGTGTGAAAATATTGTTTTCTGATTATTTTATTTTTTCCTTTCAGTTCTACAAAGTCGCAACATCCAGTAATTACTAGAATTTCTTTACAACTGCAATATATTCGAAAATATATATTAGAAACATAATACCTATATTGAATAAAGTTCTTGTAAACCAACATACATTTCCTCAAAGGAAAACAATAAATTGTGACAGCAGTAACAATGCACTGGTATTGTAATGTAACCGATAAATGGGTATTTTTCAAAAACCAGTCTGAATTTTAAATGCTGTTTCCAGTGTAAATAGAGGAACGTATTAAGTGTAAAAAGTGTTCTTGGATTTTAAAAATATATTCACCGAAAAGCCGCGATGTAAAAAAATAACTGACAACCAGAGGATCAAGTTGAAGTGTTAGGCTTCGGCAACAGGCTCAGAACGTGGAAAACAGACAGCACCATCATAAATTATTGCACCCAACTGAATTACTTACAGACACACAGGGAATAAATTAATGACAACTACCAAACACACGCGAGGCACCTTTCAAACTCATTCCATGAAATCACAGTTTAGCAAATTGACCCCTCCCCCTCCCTTATCAATGAATTGACCTCTGGAACTTGCTTTGTTTCGTCTCCCAGCCGTAACAGGCAGCACAAGCATTGTAAATCCCGCCAAAAACCGGAAAATGTAAACACTAATAAAATTTCACTGAGCTGAAGCGTTGCCTACGTTATTATTCAAGGCCGGGAAGGAGAGGATGTAAAACGCGAGACGATTCAGTTCCAGAGATCGCCGCTAGGTAGCTCTCTCATGTGCAGTACACGGAACCGCGCGAGACATCTGTTTAAATTACCGTTGGTCCTATAACTCATGAAATTGGTGTTTAGAACTAACTGTTATGATAAATACAATGAAGCCCTATGTTCAAATACTTCTAAAAGATAAAGCAGTCGTAAACAAAATGAATGTAACAGTTGAAACACCAAATAAAGTGTTAATTGTTACTCACCTGGAACTACGCTTACAGTTTTAAAATTTTGCGGCTCAATGGTTTTCTGTATATTTTTGATGGTTTGTCAATTTTGTCTGTCACCGAACGTGCTTCGTTGTCCAAAATAGGCTTCAGAAATTTGGTTATTATGGTATTTGCAAGCTTTTCTTGACTGCACAGTGAACACTTAAAATATTGAAGAAACTTTGGCACTAGAAACACTTTAAGCTTCTTGATGAGCTGTTTACGTCCTAAGTGTTTAAGAGTGACACAAGTAAATTTTAGTATCTTGCTCAGGAAAAAAACGAATTTTCTAGATGGGTACCGCAGACCACCGCGATCTTGCATTTTAATCAATCGGAGCAACGGGCTGTCACAATCGGGAGTTGATATTTGTTCTAGGCAATAGGCACAGTTAAAATTTTCTTCTGCAACCCGTACCAAGTACCCAGCAATCATAGCTAAGGACGCGATTTGCAGCGTTACTGGAGTTTCTGCAAAACACAAAAACAAAAACAACATGAAATTACGTAACTCATTAAATTAAGGCTCGGCATCACATAACTTTTAATGTTCCATTATTGTCTTCAAAATTAGATATACATTATAGACCTTATAGATCACAAGTAGACCTACCTATGATATTAGTTTCTAACAAATAAAATATCTTCGACAAAATATTATATCTAACACTTAAAAAAAGCAGGAATGCATTAATAATTTATTTTAAAAAGTAGGTGGTATGACAAAAGGCGTCATAATTTAATAAATGTTTGCACTGTATTGGAGTGCATGTTGTCAACTACCTATAGTCGCATTTTCAAAATGTATCTTCGCATGCAATTTGAATATGCTACAATTATAGTAATGTAATAACTAGACAGCGAGTGGGGCATAGCCTTAAATTAAAATTATAATAAAAAATTTCCCGTTCAATTTATCTTACCTTCAAGATTTTCGTCAAGAATTCCTGTTGCTTCAACTGGAACATCACAAATTACTGTGTTCAGCTCACTTATTCGTTTGTGATGTGCAATTGCATCCAATGTCTTGAAAGTTTGTCTTTCTACATTTGATGTAGCTGAAGGATTTATTAAACCCGTTTTTAGCGTTGTGTCGATTGCATACATGCATGCTCTTGCGTCCATCATATCGTTGAAGCCACCTTTTCTTCGCAAGTGACTGAAGAGAAGTTCGATGTCATCGCTGCTCAGGTTCCTGCTTAAAACGAAATGAAATCCAACTGATATTAAATGTTGTATACATTTTACAGTTGCCTGAGTTGTCACGACTAGAGCTTCGTATGTCTCTTCACTTAGTTTATTTTGTTTGCTGCTCGACTTTTGGATATTTTCCATGTAAGGCAGGAATGTATCTAGCAACCAAGACAGTCTGTCATCGTCAAATTCTGTGAACACTAGTTTGTCGGTGTTTCTTGACATATATGCCTGCTTTGTGTTACAAACATCGTGAATATCGTGCCATTTTCTGACATATTCCAAAAACCGTATGGTTTCAGCAAGGCTTTCGTGGTTTTCGACTAACTCAGGTGCTATTGTAGGAAGAGTCTTCAATGCAGCTGTCAGAGGAAGGGAAAAAACATACTTGGCTCGTTGCACATTCATTTTTTCGATGTTCGAAGGGTAAACAACTTTTCTGTTCAGACATCGAACAGGTTTCACTGTACAGTGCTTCTGTGCATCGTACAATTTTTTCAAGGGCTTGCTTGAGATCATTATACCCCTGTAGAAAAAATTCTTCTGAAGAAACTGAGTGCGAATATTTTTCAAAATGTGGCTCGAGTCAAAACTCAAAAAGATTACTCTGTTTTCATCATTTGGGTGTTGTATTTCAGGTAGTAATTGGCCGCCACACACCTCCTTCATCATGCTAACATTTACCGAAGAGTTATCAGTAACTATTCGCAGAATTTCAAAACCTGTTTCTTCTACTTCTTCGATCACCTTTTTGGTTAATTTACACAGCTGAGGTCCTGTTAATTGACGAGTAAAATAAAACGCGACGGGAATTCGGATGGGAGTGGAGAGGCCGCGAAACATGAAGCACAATAGTCTGTTGGCTATTTTATCACTTACACCCATCTCCTCAATTTCTGCCTCTGAATATCCAAGGAACTGGTCAAGGTTGCGATCATAACTTACTTTTGCCTTGATCGCCATCTCATCTATTATCAGCGAACCTAACTTTTCTTCTGAGTGATTCAAATTGCTGACCTCATAAATAAGGCGTTCTTTAATTACTGAAGTTATACCAGTTTCACCACTCGCACATCCAATATAACCCCTCAACGTTTTTTCATGAGGAAGTTTCAAACAGTTCATTGATCTTATGAAACGATACCCAGCTGCTGCTTTCCTGTGCCAAAGTACACAAATTTTGAGAGTTGTTTCACCATAAACAACATGCTGTTTTCCATAGCTATCAATTTGCTCTAACAAGAATAGTGCTTTTAAGTTTCCATTTTTTCCATCTTTTTCTATTTTTTCAATTTTCTCCAGGTGTTTATTATTTTTGCCGTTATTTTCTTTTTTCAGTTCCTTAATTTGTTTCCTCAATCTACTGACAGTTTGAATGAGTCGGCCATTAGACTGTTTGACGAGTTTGTACTTGTGTTTTATGGCTGTGAGTTTAGGTCTGCATGGAAAAAACGATGATACTTGAATTCCTACTTCTTTGACTTCAATCTTATCTTCAGACAAGAATGCAAGCTCCTTGTTTTCATTTTGTATACACACTTTTTTTCGTTTAATTTGCGGGCTTACATCGGATCTAGAAGCTGGACTTCGTTTCGGTAATTTGCTCTGTTTGTGCAGAGGATACCCTTGGAACAATGTAGGGACCACATTTGGAAGTAATCTTTTTCTTGTTGTACTTATGCTGAAATCAGATGTCCTGAAGTGTAAACTACAAACTCGTGAACTCGAAGACGGAGACCAGAGAGATCCAGCTGTTTTACCCTGCCTTGAAATCGCTGTTCGCCACCTATCCTTTAGTTCAGTCTGTATAGGAAATGTATGGAAAGTCACTTTTTTATCACATTTTGAAGACTCAGACGTGCAGTTTGGCACGCAACAGTAAACCATTTCGAATGGCGGGAATTAACACACATGTGAAATTATATTTGAATATTGTACAATCGCCCTACAAGTTTCTGAATAATTATATCATATTTACAATGTCCTACATACATAATTTTGTTACTTACAATTTTCAACACCTAATATAATTTTTAAAAAACACATTTTTAATGCAAAATAACATACACAGTATGCCGAACACTCGTAATACATTACAAATCGACCACACTGCGCATACAACTCCGTGTTGAATTGCCGCTTTTACTGCACATGAGAGAGACATCTAGCGGCCATTGCGTGAAACGCAGCGGCACGGATTTCGGAGCTGAAAACCCCCTCTCCTTCCCGGCCTTGAATAATAACGTAGGCAACGGCTGAAGTTAGTTCTATCCACCACCTCTATCCGGCCGCCCGGGACAGAGACCTTGGGACAACAACAGCTTAAGTCAATCATGTAACAACAGCAATTTCCAACCGAATTTTTATATTTATATTTTATATTTATATTTTTACAAAAATGTTGCAAAATAAGGAAAGGGCACGTTACATGGTGTAATCAGTCAAACTGTTTACAGTGTTTGTGTTATTATCTTTATTATTGCTTTAAATTAATTTGCATCATTTTGAGATGAATCGTAATTAATGTAAAAATTTTTGTATGTTAAGATAACCATTTGACAGTCATATAACACTTGACGCCAGCCGCCGGAGCTCCCTCTGGGTCGCACAGGCCTTTACATCCCAACAACATTTACTCGTAAGTGCAACGAACACGCCCGCGCGTGATGTCCACCGTGTGAGTTAAAGTGCGCCGCGACGAACAGCAAGTCGACTACAGCGCCCGGCCGGGTGTGGCAATGCACTAGTATGTAATTAAATAAGTAATTCTTCTTCTTAAAACCAAAATAATAACAAGTAAAAGATACGAAATGATATGAGAATTATGTGCAATTGTAAAATAATCATGTTGTAATATCAAATTTAACAACTAAGTCCAAAACTGGTCGGGGCTGTTTTCCCGCGCTACACGCGTCTTGGCGCGAGGTCGCGCGGCGCTCTAGCGCCAGTTGCCGCTGGGAGCTCACAGGGGTCGGTCGCTCTCCGAACGCATAGCCTACAGTTTTCGCGCCACTTTCCAGTTCATTGCCATAGGCGTAAGTTTACCTAATCTTTTCAATTAGCTTTGCGCCCGACCCCACTTAGCCGTACGTTCTTACGTGCCGCTCTTCGCTAAATCATTTAAATCCCTACAGGGATATTTCGGCACTATACGTAAATTTTACATTCAAAGTACTCGGACAGCGGACTTGAGCCTTAGAAATTTTTCCAGGCTTCGACGCCAGTTAATCGTTGTTTGATAAGAGCTTCTGGCAAGCCTTTAGTGTCATGGTGTACCAGGGGCGCAACCAGAGGGTTAGGGGTTCTAACCCCCCCCCCCCCCACCCTTAGCCACAATTATTTTTCTTATCTAAAAGCAGGTTAGCTAAAAGCCTGGGTGTCTTACTGCTATCACCGGCCACTGCACTGGAGGGGAAGAGTAAGCGAGCCCTAACGATTCTCCTGCCCTTCCCCAACCCCTGTCACGAGCAGAAGCTATAAGGTTGTAACGCAATGACGGGTCCCAAGCTTTAAAATATCCTACACCTATTGTATTTAACCAGCGTGGTAATTATAAGCAGGTGTTCACTGGGCTTCCAAAAGTGTAATGATCGCTGTGTGTGTAAATAATTGAGACAACGACATGGTGTCATGTAACTCTTCAAGCTAAAGGTAATTGTTTCCAGGAAGAGAACAGTTCTGCCGAAACCCAAACCTTTTTATTCCTTCTTTTTTTGTATTGTCGATATTCGAGCATGATTTGTGATTTTGAGTGGACGTGAACAAGGCACTTAGATTGATTAAAATATCTTTAATTAATTTCTTACTTCATCACTCAAACAATTTTTTTATTAAAAATTTAATTATATTTTTACCATTACAATATTTAAAGTTAAGTACCGAAAACTGCTCAAATAGCACTATTTTACACCTTAAAAACCAATTTTTTTCCGGGGGAGGACCCCCGACTAGCGGCTTTAATAAGGGAGGGACCATGCTTATTAACCCCCCCCCCCCCCCCCCCAACCGCATACACAAATCCTAGCTATGCTACTGTGGTGTACTAACTCTTTAATAAACATGTCTTCGATTTAGCTAATTTTGACTGTGTAATATAGGTATTTGCAATCTAACCTAGTAATAACTTTGTCAACCTTTAAGGAGCTGCTGTGACTCTGGTATGGTTTTCATCTAGTCGAGCTTATGCAAAATCTGAAAACATTCGTATCGTAGTAGGTTAGACTGTAATCATGTTTGCCGTCGTCCGGGTTCTCGTGTTCGAAATCGGGCGTGTATCCTAGCGGGAAATTGGCTCTTATTGAAATTACGTTCCGGGAGGGCGCCAGGTTAGCTCAGGGGCTAACCAAATGTGGGTTGTGTGGGTGCGTTGCCCCTGCGTGGCCCGCTAAGGTCGTCGGCGGAGTTCGTGGTTGAAGGGGGCCCTAGATGGTGTAGAGATGCTGAATTTCAATAATAGACACAAGCTCGAGATTTAGATGGTTGTTGGCATGTCGCGCACGGGGGGTGCGGAGTGGCAATTGAATTAGATGAATTATTACAGTCGCAAATTACACTTACACTACACTTGCACGTCGCACACAGAATTACCCTACAAAGTTACAATTAGTTCAATATGAGTGCTCTGACGCACTGTCACTAGTTATACCCTCACGCCAGTCGAGGTTAAGGGGGAGGTTGATTGGATGCGACCAATCCCGAAAATTGTTAATTAGGCGGTGTCCGGATTCACTTGTGGGAATCGCAGTCCGCAGTTAAATTAGATACAAAGTTCACTCGTGGTTGTAGTCGGTGTCTATGCAATCGACATTAATGAAAGTTCACTGTTAGAGGGAGTCGGCCCGTGCCGTAAAGTGGACTACCCTGCGTAATGTCTCTTGCGGGGAGTTTAAAAATTAAGTGGCTGGGTTAGGCCCTACACCGTAAAAGGACCGGGGACAAACTGGGAGTTAACGTAACGAATAAAAGAGATTTGGTATGAATGACTATATTTACCAGAAGTACTGTTCGGTGTGGACAAAGGATGATGGCTCCCCGTGGAAAGCACGTCTGCCCCAGTCTGCGAGTCGCTTGGTACTGGCATTTGCCCTTGGTGCGAGGGAAGGTCTCAGTGTTCTCTCGCGCTAAAGTTGCTAAACTTCCGTTATTCGGAAATTATTTTAATAATAAGAAGCTGAGAGCAGCTCTAAATTCACACATTATTTATTAATAATTAATCTGATTGGCAGATACTCTTTAATAATTATGGTTAGCAAATTTACGTAAATTAAGATTAAATATTAAGAGTCACACCAGAGACTGTTCGTCACTTGCTGACTGCTCCAGTGGCTAGTTACACATAAAAAACAGGAAGGTAATATTTACGTTAACACAACACAATAATTAATTAAGGCTGAAGGCCGCAAAGGAGGCACTCACAAACTTATTAAGGTAAGTTCACACGTGAGTGAATCGGGCACTCCTGCGTCGCACTTTCCTTAGGCGGGGTTTTTAATTAATAGTGGAGTTATTATTAATTTATGTTTGATTGTTAGTGAACTGGGGTCGAGGTGTTTAATTAATTAGAAACGGCCCTTGATTTTACCTTGGCATCGAAGGCTCGCCAGACTCGGGTGGGCCATGGCTAGGGATGCGTTCCTATAGCAGGGTTGGATACTGGCAGGTGCCGGTCGGGCTTTGGGGTGGCCTTTGGCCAGACCACGTCAAGTTTAAGAACGTTTGATCGTATACTTTTGCAATTGTATGTTTAACTTCAATTACCATATAAAAGTTGCAATTTATCAGTTATACCATAATTTGCCACATACTTCGAGTTGTCAGTATCGTCTCAGGATAGAACTTTATACACGTTTTTGCAGCCTATCCTGTTCGCGCGCTATGTCAATGTGTTGAACCGATCGTGAAGCGATGGTCTGACAACAGACTTGGCCAGGCGTTGGACAAGCAAGTGTATTAAGCAGTAATAAAGTGCAGTGTCTTTTCAGTCAGTTTCCTTTTATTTCAAGGCGTCCTGGGTGGCCTAAACAGCCCGGGTAATTTAAAATAACGACACACTCCTGCCTGCAGCCACGAAGTCGAAACCCCTTTTTCCCTCTGAGACCATTTTCAATTTAATATTGATTCAAATTTAATCAGGCAGCGGGAGTGGCGTCAAATGGCGCTCAACTAGTATGGCTTTTCAATAACAAAATTTAAACTGAATTCAGGACTTTTCAACATAGAACATTTCGTTTTTTTCAAAAGAATATTTTTTATTTAACTAAGACGTCAGCGGAAGCCGGCGCGCTTCGAGGTCACAGGAGACGGCTCCGCAAGATACAGACAGGAGTCACGGGGATCAGTTTCCTCGCGATGTAATAATGGCGGCACCGCGAGATACGGCCGAGATTGGTTACAGCGTCTCACCGGGATCGGTTACAGCTCGTCACCGCGGGAAAGGCACATCGCAACTGCGCGGCACCGGCTCAGGCGACGGTGACGTCACACACGCGCGCACGCAGTCGTGCACAGATCACTGGGCTTCTGCGGGACAGGATGCGTGCGAGCACGGGTCAGTGACTCGGTGGTGAGGGGAGGCGGTCCTCTCTACCTGCTCGCACCCTGTCATCGACACCCCGATCCGTCGCTCGGATCAGTCTGCCATGACCACGTGACCGGCCACATGTCACTATGGACAGGGACGACCCATGGGAGGCGTGCTTACGGGCAGAGAAACACACCAAGAAAGCAGGTGCCATAGAGAGTCCCGAAGACAATAGTGATCAGGCCGTAAAATTGGAGCCTCAGAAACCAGACATACGAATAGGCGAGTGCGGAGCTGCGCAGTACCGTGGACAGTTCGACGAAGTGGCCGCCTGCTACCAGTGTGGCACGCTGTGCCACCGAACCTGAACAGTTGCGCGGGAATTCCTAGCTTTTCGAGACGGGCTCTTTATGTGCCAGGTGTGTGAAGGCAAGGCAACTGCGCCGACACACGTGGCGGTCATGGCCAGCTCAGTACATGCAGGTGCCAGAATTATACTGCCAGAGTTCGCCGGACAGGACCACGAAGACCCGAGAAAAATTGGCCGTACCTGCCACGACCGTATGGCTCGTTATGGCGTTCCGCTCGACAAGTGGACGGAGCGGGTTAGTGACCAGCTCAGAGGGTCTGCCCATGACTGGTGGGCCATGGTCGGGGAAGGCAAGATGTCGTGGGACGATTTCATCTCTCGGCTGGAGAGCAGATTCAATGATGCGCGGCCACGAGTGCAGTGCCGCCGCTCCTCTTCTGTACCCCGAAAAGGGACGACGAGGATGTTGATTCGTTCATACGAGCCAAAGTTCTACTTCATCGCCATCTTGCTACTGGAGGCTAGGCTATCTAAGCGAAGCCCTTGGACTAGTGGTCAAACTGATGAGGCGGGAGTTGCGTCCACACCTGAGGGGAGCCACCGGATGGGACCTGGAAAATTCGTGCAATTAGCCAGGGAAATTGAACAAGACGTGCAGTCGCTACCGCAGGTCCTCACCACAAGAGCCCGACAACAGGGAACGACGCGACCACAGCACGTAGCACCAGAAGATAGGCTGGCGGTGGTGCCCTATAGAACACCTGCAACCTCGGATGCTCCACTGGCGGGCGAGAGGCGGGAACGCGCTCCTCCTGCAACAACAGCATGCTCGCCCGAAAATGTGGCACCACAGAACCAGCACACAGAGGAGCAACGGGCACAACCACCCAATTGCAGGTATTGCCAGGAAGTAGTACATTACTGGCACAAGGTCTGCACAACCTGTGCGGCGCAGGGGCGAGATCAGCATCCAGGAGCTTCCCGGCAAGAAACGCCAACTAGTGAGCAGAATACCCGAGGGCTACTGCTCATGGATCACGGCCTCGTCACCAACCCCGAGGTCCGCCCACACAGACTCACCACCTGTCACACCAGGCGGTGGTTCCACGCACCAATCATCGACGCCCTGCTCCAGGTCGTCGACGCACCACGCCGAGGCATCGGCGCCCTCGAAAACACCGGCACCACCTGTGGGACACGACCGAGCACCACCACCACCTGTCACAACAGGCGGTGGTGCCACGCACCACTCATCGACGCCCCGCTCCGGGTAATCGACGCACCATGCCGAGGCATCGGCGCCCTCGACGACCCCGGCACCACCTGCGGGGCACGACCGAGCACCACCACATGTCACATTAGGCTTTGGTGCCACGCACCACTCATCGACGCCCCGCTCCGGGTCGTCGAAGCACCACGCCGAGGCATCAGCGCCCTCGATGACCCCGACACCACCTGCGGAGCACGACCGAGCACCACTGTTACCTGTCACATCAGTTGGTGGTGCCACGCACCACTCATCGACGCCCTGCTCCAGGTCGTCGACACACCATGCCTAGGCATCGGCTCCCTTGACGACCCCGGCACCACCTGTGGGACACGACTGAGCACCACCACCTGTCACATTAGGCTTTGGTGCCATGCACCACTCATCGACGCCCTGCTCCGGGTCGTCGAAGCACCACGCCGAGGCATCAGCGCCCTCGACAACCCCAGCACCACCTGCTGGGCGAACGACAGCACCAACCCAGTTGGGACGAGCGGGTGACAATGCGGGAAGTCTTTTCCGTGTGCCGTCCTGGTCAACAGACAGCCCGTCCACGCCCTGGTGGACACTGCGGCGAGTCATTCTTACATCGCTGCCCCCTGGTACCTGAGGCTGAGCTGGAGCCGGAGGAGGAGGACATCCTTCTGCCCATTCGTGGGACCAGCGCACTCACGTCTGGGCGCGTCCAGGTAATGATTACAATTAGAGACATGATTAGTCAGACCACTGTGCTGGTGCTGCGGGAGTTGAGGGACGATCTTATCCTGGGGCTTCCGTGGCTCGTCCAGGAGGATGTGTCCATTGACATCAAAGATGGTAAGATGCATGTGGGATGCACGGGTCGCAGAACGCTATACAGTATCAGCGGAGATAGGCCACTCGTGGCCACACCAGCCATCACTGTAGGTGATTTATGCAACCAAGTCCCTTCAGAACATGTGGACAGGTTTAACGATGTTCTGGCATAACACCCAGAGGTGTTTGCAGCTGCTGACATGCTATGCCGCACGATGGTGATGCAGTACACCACTTCCACCCACCCTCATGAACCCAAATTTGTCAAACCCTTTGGGTTTGGACCCCACGAGCGCGAGGCCATCCAGATCCAGATAGCCAAGATGTTGCGTGACGCAGTGATCGAACCGAGCGAGTCGCCCTATAACTGCCTGGTGTTAATGGCGAAATAGAAAGATGGCTCACTCAGGTTTTGTGTCAACTTCAAACCCATCAACTCCGTCACCATCCCTGAACCACCACCTCTCATTAATATCACAGATGCTCCAGCAGGGCTGAGGGACACCCGCATCTTCAAGTCCCTAGACCTTAAATCGGGATATTGGCAGGTGCCAGTATGCCCTGAGGACCGCATTTACCGCACCTGATGGCCGCAGGTTTCAGTTCCGCGCCATGCCGTTCGGGCTGATGGATGGCCCCGCGACCTTCCAGACCTAGATGGGTTTGTGGGCAAGTTTGCCGCGGCCTATCTGCACGCCGTGATCGTTTGGTCGAGGACATGGGAGGAACATGCACAATACCTTGCCATGGTCCTCGAACGGCTGACCAGACACGGACTGACCTGCGCACCTCACAAATGTCACGTCGCCGTCCTTATATTGATATGGAAAGGAGATGGGAAGAGGAAGTGGAGGGGGGTTGAAGTGGGAGGAGGAAATGTCTCAATATAATTATGATTAATTTAGTAATTTTACAGTGTTGACGTCATGGGCCATATTGTGAGCATGGACTGATGTCGGCCCCTGCCAGCATAACTTGATTTAATAGAGGCCAAAACCGCACCACACACACGCAAACAGTTGCAACAGCTGGTAGGCTTGCTCAATAGGCTAAAAGGCTTCATCCCCCACTTCACCACAGTCACTGCGCCGATGACGGCCCTCCTGTCCCCCAAAACCAGGTTCCAGTGGACCCATGAGGCGGACCGCGCGCTGGCCGACGTGAAACGCTTGTTCCGAAAGTGCCACATGCTCGCTCGCCTCCGCCCCGAGGACCACGTGTTTTTACGGACCGACGCCAGTCAGGAGGGGATGGGGGCGGTGCTGTACCAGATGGGTCTAGAAGGGGAACGGCGTGTCGTGGAATACGCGAGCGCCAAGTTCATCTCGGCGGCGCGCCGTTATCATGTTAACAAACAAGAGTGCCTTGCAGTCGTGTGGGCAGTAGGGTGCGACAGGCACCACCTGGAGGGCAGACCCTTTACTCTCCGTAACGATAGTCAGTGCCTCAAGTGGCTTGACTCGGTACAGAGCCGCAAGTCAAAGTTCACGTGGTCTACTTTGACACTTCAGAACTTCGACTTCCACGTCGAGCAGCTGGCGGACGAACTGTCACGACACCCTGACCCTAACACCGAATAACATGATGAGGGCAGCTCAATGGCTTATCAATATGTGCGAAATAAGCTTGAGTATCCGCTTCAAGCAATATCAATTTTGAGGAAATTGGTTTCAAAATTTAATTGTGACCTAAATTTATAGAAAAAAACTTATTTTGTAATGAGAAAAATGGCACCGACTTTTCTTAAATACGATTGTAAGACTTGGCTGTCTGTCGAGGAGATGCAATTCTCAAGAATGATTTTTTTAACAAAAATTTTTTGGCCCACTTTGATATCTAGAAATTTGCATTACATAGTATAAATGTGAATTGATGTAATAGCTAAAAAGTAATGCATCACCAATCTTCTTATTTATGTATACTGTACGGACCCTCTTACTATACTTGCTGGAGGTCCAGGCCTCACTTTGGGGTTAGACAATTTACTAGGTAGTACTTACTTTCTTTGCGTAAAATTATTATGCTTAGATAGCATTCAGTTGACATGTGTTATGTATACTATTATGCCACATTTAGGGGTTGGCTGTAAAGACATAGACATATACACTTGAATATGTGAATTAGAAATAACATATAACAAACACAATTGGAAATTTTACTTATTTATTAAAAGAAATATCTCAAGTTAACCCTTAATAATAATACTTATTTATTAGATTCAAATTTCCAAACTGTTATTGGCACCGCAGAACACATAAAATTATCAACTGACTGGAGTGACGATGCGCACATTTCATTTCTAAGCAAAAGTCTTCGTTTCGGGTTCGACGAGATTTTACACAGTTTCAGTTCGTGAATTATGGTTCTTAATAGTTATTACCTCGGCTAGATACGGTTTAACTATATCGGTAGAGCTCTGAGTCTTTCGTTCATCAGACCTATGAATTATGATAATTGTATGTAAAAATAAATAAAAAATATAAAAAACAGTTTCTCGTAGACAATATTACTTAAAATCAATTTCTCAATGTTTATTTTTCATTTAAGGCCGCAATGTGACGAATGTATGGGAAATACGTGGTGATTAACACTGAATTGGAGTAACAGACTCTTACAATACTTTACTCACGTATATATCACTTATAATTTCTTTACCTTTTTAGATAAAGCCTTACAAATGCACGTTTATATTCAACAATGACGTCGACCCAAGTGTCGACTCAGCTCTCACAGCCCGTTATGCCACGCCAACGCCTTCTCCTGCCCTGTGTTGTGGGGGGGGGGGGGAAGAGAGGTTCACGTGCCAGTGGAAAATTAATGTAAATACTTAAGAACCGGACGGGACGAATTGTTGTAAATATTTTGTGACATCCTTTACTGTAACGTGTTAATTTTATTATTTGAAGTTGACTTCCCTCGGTTTTAGGTCCCTGATTCCCCGTTTACGTAATTGTCCTGTTGTGCCCGTACTGCTCTCGTCGGTGAGGTGTGGGTCCAGGCCAACGTGGCCGGCACCAGGAAATACGGGACCTCTAGGGAGAGTGAGGTGAGGAGGAAGAGTGGTAGGCAGTTCCAAGGATAACTCGGCGTTAACAGTTCCACGAGCCCCTTTTATTGTCGTTTTGAGAGCCTACAGCAGCTTGGCGGCCCCGTCGCGGAACGAGCGCCCTTCCCGCGACGACCCGGACTCCCGGAAGACCGTCCCATCCGTTAACATGTCCCGATACAAACTGGAAATTTTCCCACGTAACTATGTCCCCCATTAAGGTTGCTCCGCAAAGATGCGTAACACGTGCGCGGTCCGTTACGTAAAAAAGTCTCGTACTGACAGCGAAGGTTCGGCGGTTCGTAACTGCGCTTACGCGTTCTAGGACGTTCGACTGGTGACGTAACTTGTAAAACTCGTAAAACTCAACAGGGTGAGTGACTCGACGGATGCAGCTCAGCTGCCGCGATAACCCGTGAAGTTACACTGTCGTCGGACCACGAGCTCAGAAGACGCGCCTCGCAAGCAGCGCGGAGCGGCGAGCACGTCTGTCTACGATCGCGCCCTCTACACCACTGCCCTTCCCCGCCCGCCAGCGGGCCGCGGATGAGGGGAGGAGAAATCGGCCGGCGTGGGAGAGGCCCCACCTCGCGACGCGCCAGGCTGCGATTACATTACTAGCACTGCGAAACATTTGAGAAAAGTTACAAGATTATTTACACAACTTAGCGAGACCTTAATCCAAGGTGGCCCGTGCGACAGGCGGAAGGGGCATGGCACCTTCAGCGGCGCGCGCGGCAGCAGGCGGCAGCGTCGCATCCAAGATGGCCCGCGCAACAGACGGAAGGGGCGTGGCACCTTCAGCGGCGCGCGTGGCAGCAGGCGGCGGCATCGTGTTCAAGGTGGCCTGCTAACAGACGGAAGGGGCGTGGCACCTTCAGCGGTGCGCGCGGCAGCAGGCGGCGGCGTCACATCCAAGGTGGCCCGCGCGACAGACGGAAGGGGCGTGGCACCTTCCAGGCGCGCGCGGCAGCAGGCGGCGTCGCTTCCAAGGTGGCCCGCGTGACAGGCGGAAGGGGCGTGGCACCTTCAGCGGCGCACGCGGAAGCAGGCGGCGGCATCGCGTCCAAGGTGGCCCGCGTGACAGACGGAAGAGGCGTGGCGCCTTCAGCGGTGCGCGCGGCAGCAGGCGGCAGCGTCACTTCCAAGGTGGCCCGCGCAACAGACGGAAGGGGCGTGGCACATTCAGCGGCGCGCGTGGCAGCAGGCGGCGGCATCGTGTTCAAGGTGGCCTGCTAACAGACGGAAGGGGCGTGGCACCTTCAGCGGTGCGCGCGGCAGCAGGCGGCGGCGTCGCGTCCAAGGTGGCCTGCGTGACAGACGGAAGGGGCGTGGCACCTTCAGCGGTGCATGCGGCAGCAGGCGGCGGCGTCACGTCCAAGGTGGCCCAAACGACAGACGGAAGGGGCGTGGCACCTTCAGCGGCGCGTGCGGCAGCAGGCGGCGGCGTTGCGTCCAAGGTGGCCCGCGTGACAGACGGAAGGGGCGTGGCACCTTCAGCGGCGCGCGCGGCGGCAGGCGGCGGCATCACGTCCAAGGTGGCCCGCGCGACAGACGGAAGGGGCGTGGCACCTTCAGCGGCACACGCGGCAGCAGGCGGCGTCGCTTCCAATGTGGCCCGCGTGACAGGCGGAAGGGGCGTGGCACCTTCAGCGGCGAACGCGGCAGCAACCGGCGTCGCTTCCAAGGTGGCCCGCATGACAGACGGAATGGGCGTGGCACGCTTTTGGTATTGTGCAGTTGTTGCACGCCCTTGACGTGCATGGCGAGCGGTTGTGGCACACCCTCATTGTGTGTGCAGAGCGATTGTGGCACGCCCTCGTTGACGTGCGTGCTGAGCAGTTGTGGCAGCACGGCCGGTTTGCACCGCGTAGGCCCCTCGTTAGCCCCTACGGCAGTTGGGGGCGGCGGCGTCAGGGACGGCGTGTCTGAGTCGGCCTGCCGTATCCACCCGGACGTCGCGTGCCAGACGTATCACAGGGGCTGGACAGGTGCGGCTTCCTCCGTCTGCAACGACGTCCTTCTGCTCGACGTTTCAACCCCATAGGGTGGGGGCTGTGTTGGAGGCGGCGTCGGAGGCGGAGTCGGTTGCAGTGGCATCGGGAGTATCGCCGACTCCTGCAGCGTGTCGGCGTCCGCCCAGTGTGACCACTCGATCCTCGTAGTCGAGACCCTTGCGGCAACACCCACACACAGCTTCGCTCGGCACTGGTCACACGTAAAGCCGGACATCCATTCCTCTTCTCGCGCGACCAGTTGTGAACACTCCCTGTGCCATAGATTCCCGCACGTCTCACAGATCCGCCCATCAGGTGTCCCGCCGGGGCATGAATCCGCACCGCACATTGTCCTACCATACGCCCAGTATTCAAAGCAAAATCCGCACTTATAATCTGCGAAGTGCTCGCAGCTCTCGCCGGGCTCTGGAAAATCCGCTTCCGCCCATGTCTCGTACGCTTCCTGGAAATCGTCCATGCTTATCGGGAGTGTTTCGCTGATCGGTAATACACTCTGTGTCTTCTCGCGGCGTTATCTTGCACTGAAGATCCTTGCTGCGTCGCGATCTCAGGTTCGTGGTGCTCCCACGTCGCGCTATCTCTCGCCGAAACGTCTCGTGTTCGCGCTGTTACCGAGCCTCGATATCTCTCGCCGCCGTCTCGAGTTCGCGCCTTCCCGCGCCACGTTATCTCCCGCCGGCGCGCCGGCGCGACGTCTCGAGTTCGCGTCGCTCTCACGCCGCGCGGCTGCACCAGCTTCCATCCTGTGTGCGTGCACTTACGTGCGCTTACGTGCGTTTGCGTGTGCTTACGGCCACACTAGTTGGGCGCCAAATGACGTCCCTCGGTTTTAGGTTCCTGATTCCCCGTTTACGTAATTGTCCTGTTGTGCCCGTACTGCTCTCGTCGGTGAGGTGTGGGTCCAGGCCAATGTGGCCGGCACCAGAAAATACGGGACCTGGAGGGAGAGTGAGGTGAGGAGGAAGAGTGGTAGGCAGTTCCAAGGATAACTCGGCGTTAACAGTTCCACGAGCCCCTTTTATTGTCGTTTTGAGAGCCTGCCGCAGCTTGGCGGTCCCGTCGCGGAACGAGCGCCCTTCCCGCGACGACCCGGAGTCCCGGAAGACCGTCCCATCCGTTAACACGTCCCGATACAAACTGGAAATTTTCCCACGTAACTATGTCCCCCATTAAGGTTGCTCCGCAAAGATGTGTAACACGTGCGCGGTCCGTTACATAAAAAAGTCTCGTACTGACAGCGAAGGTTCGGCGGTTCGTAACTGCACTTACGCGTTCTAGGACGTTCGACTGGTGACGTAACTCGTAAAACTTGTAAAACTCAACAGGGTGAGCGACTCGACGGACGCGCGACTGGAAGCCGACCACCTAGGTGCCTGTACTGTGCCGCGGAAGAGTATCATTGGCACGTGGAATGCCCGACGAGAAACCGTGTGTGGAAGAAAATGGCAGACGAGGGACGCCAGCCGAGAAACTACCAGTAGGGAACAGTGATAGAGTCAACCACTGTTCCCGGAGTTTCAGCTTGACTGAATCATGTGGGTCGCCACAGAAACCACCGGCACAGCGGCGCGGGAAATGCGAACGGCAAAATGACTATACCGAAGTACGGGGAAGAGGCGCGCGAACTGTTAGGCCCCGGAAAGCTGTCACGTCGACACCAGAGTGCCCGGACAACTTAGCTCAACCGGACGGGCGGAAGCAGTGGGGCAGGACTACGTTGACGTGGACCAATCAGCATGAAGAATCACCGAGGGAGGACCTGGACACCACCACGAGATTCTCCGAGGAGACGACGCCGATCATCACACCCAGAGCTAACAGCACACCGAGGGCATCAGCCATCAACGCCGAACCAGCTGATGTCGCCGGCGAGCGGCCTGGTCAACTGGACGTCCCGGCTGTTCCTGGCAGACGCGGGGCCGCGTCTCTGTGTCTCGGACAGCTGGGGGACGACTCAGCCGAGCTAATCCGGGTGCCAGTCCACCTGAACGGGCGCCCTGTTCGAGCCCTGGGGTTACAGAGGCCAACCAGACCTGTGTTGCCACTCACCTGGTGCCGGAGGGGGACGTGGAGCCGTACATGGGGAACATCCAGCTGGCAACGCAGGGAATTTGCGCACCCACGTCTGGGTGCGCCAAGGTAACGATCGGCGTTCGTAATAAATTGAGTCAGACAACAGCCTTGGTGATTCCGGGACTGAGAGAGGACCTGATACTCGGCCTACCTTGGTTGATACAGGAAGACACGACAATAGACGTCAGTGAAGGTAAGGTGCATGTGGGTCAGCAGGGCAGGCGTACCCTGTACCGGATTGGCCTATGAGCTCCACCCCAGTCCTCCCCGCCCCTTAGTCTAGGGGACATTCGTAATAGTGTGCCTCCGGAGTTTGTGTCGCTTTTGGAGGATGTGCTCGCGCAGCAACCACAGGTGATTGCGGCAACGGACATGCTGCGCCGCATTACCTATGCCGAACATACCATACCCACCAGGCCCCACACACCCATCTTCGTGAAGCCACATGACACTGAGCACGGGGCACGACAGGTAATTGAGAAACAGATTAGTGAAATGTTAAGGTACGGGGTAATTGAACCCAGTGACTCACCCTACAACAGTCGAGTGGTGTTGGCAAAGAAAAAAGACTGGACCCTGAGGTTTTGTGTGAACTTCATGCCGGTGAACTCAGTCACGATTCCCGCCCCACCACCCTTGATAAAGATCACGATGCTTTGGCCGGTCTGCCGCCCTCTCTACCTCAACCTGGCCAAATACCAAGGAGGTACAGAGGCCAGCAGTGAAAGCATGGGGAACGGGCTCAATGGTGCCTTGTTAGGCGTGTAGAAAATCATGAGAACCTTGAGCCGACTGGGTAGGCCATATTACAGGATAAAATAGTTAAATATATATAATAGTCAAAATTAATACAAACAGTGGTTTTAGTTAAATGAATACAGCAATATCGTTTCTCTGTTCCTTATATTTTCTTTTCTTTAAATTCTTTTACTTTAAATAATAACAATAACAAGTTTAATATCAATTGATGAGTATACAGTCATACTTATAGTAAAAATGAATGTTAAGATAAGGGGCCCCTTTAGATATTTAAGTTAAGCACATTGATTTTGATGTTAAGAATTACATAGGTTAAAAATTACATAGGTTAAGTAAAAAAAAATTAATTATTAGTCCAAAACAATGCCGAAAATGTTAGGTTAAAATTTTATCTTTTGATATGTGGTGGCTCATGGTTGCTCTTCTGCATGCAGAAAGTAACAAAGAAGATCTTTCCTGTTTAGACGAGCTGCATCAGGCACTGAGGAGCACCATGACTCAGGTGACGAAGAAGTTGTGTGTCACGAAGTAATCGCGCCCATGCCCACCCACGCCTTCCGCACACACACACTTGCGGTGTACGGAGAATTAATTAAGACATTGATGTCAAGAGATTAAGAAACGGCCGAAGCTAAGGAACAGTTACATCATGGCCGACATGCTTCAAAAAGAAAGACGTATTATTTTGTGCAACTGAAGAAGACCATAGAGTTGAGACATGAAAGACTGCACATGTAAAACAAATAGAGTTACACTATAGTGCGATTTCCCAAATCAACATTCATTATGGACAGAAGTAAAATTATTTTGTTGTAAAACTAATATAAAAATTTTAACACAGAAACTTGTGCTTTTATAAATATAAATTATGCTGAAATTGTTGGTTACAAGATGATTTACAAATTCAAGAATAAAAAAATTATGGCTCCCAGTTTGCTATACAAAAAAATAAAAACAATAACTATAAAATAGATAAAGTGAGCATGCGCATTACTACAAATGTGCAATGGCACACAGGCCTGGGCAAGGCCAACATTTTCTCCTCCTTAGATCTGAAGTCCGGGTACTGGCAGGTGCTGGTGCGCCAGGAGAATCGACCGAAGACTGCCTTTACTGCCCCCGATGGCCACAGATTTCAGTTCTGCGCCATGCCTTTAGGGCTGATGGACGCCCCCGCGACATTCCAGACGATGATGGTCAGAGTCCTTGACGGGTATGTGGGATAGTTCGTGACTGCCTAATTGGACGATGTCATCATCTGGTCGGACACGTGGGAGGACCATGCACAACACCTCGCCATGGTTCTCGAGCGGCTGGCCAGACATGGTCTGACCTGCACGCCAAAGATATGCCACATCGGGGTGGAGGAGATTCAGTTCCTCGGCCACATTGTCGACGGGGATGGGTGCCGCCCTCTTCCCGAGCACCTAGATCTCATCAAGGCCAAGCCAGTACCCCAGATGAGGAAGCAGCTTCAATGATTGATGGGGCTCCTAAATCGGCTCAGGACATTTATTCCAGATTTTGCCACAGTAACTGCACCACTGTCTGATCTCTTGTCCCCCAAAACTAAGTAACGTTGGACAGAAGCTGCGGACCTAGCGCTGACTGCTGTCAAGGCCCTGTTTCGTGAGTGTCATACGCTGGCCAGGCTGAGGCCGGAGGAGCCCCTGTACCTCCAGACAGACGCTAGTCAGGTGGGCATGGGGGCCGTGCTCTACCAGCTTGGGCCCGAGGGCGAGCGGCGGGTCCTTGAGTATGCAAGCGCTAAGTTCGGGCCTGCTGCTCGCAAGTATGATGTCAACGAACAGGAGTGTCTGGCAGTGGTGTGGGTGGTATGCAGGTACCGTCACCACTTAAAGGGAAGGTCGTTTGTTCTTCGTACGGACAATCAGTGCCTGAAATGGTTAAACTCAATGCAAGGGAGGAAGTCTAAATTCACCCGCTGGGCCATGACGCTTCAAAACTTCGATTTTCAGGTCAAAAATGTACCAGGGAAGACAAATCAATTGGCAGACGAGTTGTCCAGACATCCTGATCCAGCCATGGTGTTCGAGGACGAAGGCAGCTGTGATGACTTGCTGCCACCCCAAGGGGGTGTCTCGTCCACGATAGAGGGGCAGTCACCCGCGGCCCTGTACCTGACAATGCAGGCGTCCCTGACACTGACCCGGGCTATGTGAATACAGTCTCAGACTTGGTACAGGCAGTGCAGCAGGCGCAACTGGGAGACGCTGCGACTTTGGCGCAGATGGAGGAGTGCCGTGCGGGAAACCTACCTTTCAGGCGTTGCAGAGGGGGAGTACTGCAGGTCCGAGTCCCGGGGGACATGGAGTCCTGGAGTATCTACGTGTCGGAGGGGGCGCGGACGGCAGTCATGTCCTTCTTCCACGACCACTCTCTTGCAGGACACCCGGGAGTGGAACAGACGCTGAGAGCCACGAGGGAGACATTCTGTTGGCCGGGCATCACGAGGGATGTCCGGGAGTATGTCCGCCGTTGTCCAATCTGTCAGCATAGGAAGGTGCAGAGATCAGACGGAGAGGAGCAGCAATGGCATAGTCGGCCCCAGCATCCTCTTCACACCGTGGCATTAGACATAATGGGGCCATATCCACGTAGCAAAAGAGGGAAGCAGTTCTTGTTCATGGTAACAGATCTTTTCACAAGGTGGTTTGAGGCATACCCAGTGGCCATTGTACGTTCAGGAACTGTGGTGGCACTGCTGGAAGGGGAGGTGTTCCCGCGCTTCGGTTACCCAGCAGTGCTACTGAGTGACAATGGCGGGCAGTTCAAGGGAGCCAGGTGGAAGACGGCTTGCTGGAAGTGGGGTATCGAACATCATACGACCACCAATTACCACCCACGGGCCAACCCAACCGAGAGGCGGAACCAGGATTTCAAGGCACAGCTCCGCCTCCGGTTGGGAGAGGACCATTCAAAATGGGATGTCCACATTTCTAATCTGTTATATTGTCTACGGTAGCGGACGAGCGCCGTCACCGGCTACTCTCCCGCGGAGCTGGTGCAGGGACAAAAGTTGGCCCTCCTGGGAGAGTGCCGCATTGCTGCGGCGGCAACAGAGGGGGGATGGGAGGAGAACCCCCACGTGGAACTCTCTGAAATGAGAGAGCAGGCACGTCAGCAGCATGAGCAGTACCTGCAGCACAACACTCCACTGACAAATCGCCCTCACAAAACTCTTGAGCCAGGCTACCTGGTGTACGTCCGACAGCACCATCTGTCATCGGGTGCCAACAAGTTCAGCGCGGGGCTGGCCCCGAAGTGGGACGGGCCCCGAGTGGTGTTGCGTCGTGCAGGCAAGACATCGTACTACATCCAGACACCTAGTGGACGCCCATCTAAAATACACCGTGAAGACTTGAGACGGGTTAACGACGAGGACAGGGAAGACAGGACGGGTCCCCGTCAGACAACGCGAGGGGACGCGACACATGACACCGGCCGTGTGAGGGGCGTTCCTCACGGGCCACGGGACACTGACGACAGAAGAGAAGAGCAGGTGAATAACACGGTGGAAGGACAGGACATGAGACAAGACGGCGAGGGGAGGCATGACCAGCCGCAGGCGGTGGCGCAGGCAGGACATGGTGAGCGGAAGAGGCAGGAGGACCCGGCCATTGAGGTGTCCGAGTGGTCAACGGAGGACAGCCAGACAGACGTGACTCTTCCTGGGTTGATTGAAGAGCCGGACAAAGGGCAGACGCAGGAGCCCCCGATGGATGGACGAGTGCCGATGGACGACAGCCCACGGGTCACAACCAGGATGGTAGTATGGTTCGAGAGTCTGGCCGGGAGACACCAGGAGCCCCAGAGGCTTGGGGATCCCCTCTGGCAGACATTAGCCTCACTGACTCTGACTTTTCGGTCCGGATCACGGAGCCCAAGACAGACGATGACGAGGAGGAAGATGAGGGAAAGGGTTCACCGCCCCTGCCGAAGGACGAGGAACGAACAGATGGGTCTGCAGACATGACGGAGGCGGAGACGTCATCGGATGATAAGGAAGCCGGCAGAGGGGAATGTTACCCTCAACACGGACGGCGGGAGCTCCGACGCAGTTGCCGCAAAACAGCTGGACCGGGTCAGGTCCAGGAGACACTCTCGACGGCGGGCGATGGCCAGCCGGAACCGTTCGTGGGGGATGTTTCTACCCCACCTTCACCATTTTCTAGCATGTCACCCGCCAAACTGACACGTCCCACTAGGACACGACGGGCACCAGGGTATCTGCGAGACTTCGTGTGCTCGCAGATGGGCACAGTCAGTCCTGTCTTGCCATCGGAGCCCCGAGATAGTGTCAGGAGCCTACTGCCTTATTTTGTCACTAAGGGGGTATATAATTCAAGACCCACAGTACCAGTCGTCATCCCCATAACCACACTCAGTGCTACGCACTGCGCGGTTACAAAAACTCGTGGATAAATGAGAGGCGTTGGCGGACATAACAGCCTCGTCGGAGGGGGGGCATTTGACGTCGACCCAAGAGTCATCCCGGCTCCTTCAGGCCGTTATGCCTCGCCAGCGCCATCTCTCGCGTGTTTAGTGCGACGTAAGTGTAGAAGATGTGCGACATTTTGTTTCTGTACAGGATTTGACATATTATTTTCTTGTAAATATATTTTGTTTTACATTTTTTGTATATATTTTATTGAAATTAATTTTGTATTGAAGATTTATGTATTTGTGTAAGTTTTTATTTGTTCACCGGGCGCCATGGCCGTGGCTTCCGCCTGTGACCAATCAGCGTGTTCCACGGGCTCGCGGAGAGGCGAGAGACGCGGGCGCTCAGAAGCGCCAGGGGAGTGGGAAGTTAGTCGTGGACCCGGCACGAGAGGCAACCGACGTGTTTGTAATGTCGCTCCGGGACGGTGAGATTGGAATGGGCGCGGTATTTGCTGTAGCTCCAGACTTTGCCGAGCAGTCGCCTTGTCATTCAGTCGCGTTCCACATCTTGTCATTTTCTCACGTGTGTTCTTCTCTTAAGTTTTGCGAGTCGCGGGGTATTTTTGTAAACTGGACATTCGCAGTTGCATGTACTGTGTTTATACGTTTCTTCCCTGTCATTGTGTTGTACAGTCAGACAGCCATCTTATTGCACCTGAGTCATTGCGAATTCAAGTCTTTGCTGCGTGGGTAATACTTGTCATGGGCGGGACGTCCCGTATTTTTTCAG
Source organism: Bacillus rossius redtenbacheri (assembly GCF_032445375.1). Taxonomy (NCBI): domain Eukaryota; kingdom Metazoa; phylum Arthropoda; class Insecta; order Phasmatodea; family Bacillidae; genus Bacillus; species Bacillus rossius. Next base: position 42,072,737 of record NC_086343.1, on the reverse strand, counting down.
TACAATATAAGTGCGCGGAACCGGACTTCTTCCGATAGAAATAGTCACACAAGCGGAAACGCGGCAGCACCATGTAAAGTGTTCTTATTACAGTGCATAAAAGACCAGGAAACTTTATTCGAGTTGTTTTAATTTTAATTCTGGAGACTGTCCCTCGGCCACGCGGCCTGAACCCCCCTTTTCCGAACCCTGAGTAGCCGGCAAAATAGTAACATTTCAGGGACTAGTCGACCAGCATACGACAATATATCACTTTGACGCCACTCCCGCTGCCTGTTTTTAGCATTTAATTAATTATTAGCGTTGTAAAATATCTCAGGGGTTTTAACGGGAGTTCGGCTTCGTGGTTGCAGGCAGGAGTGCGTCTCGGAGTTTGAAAATCGTTCAGAAATTACCTGGGCTGTTTAGGCCACCCAGGACGCCTTGTAAATGAATGGTAAACGATTTACAGGACACTGCACTTTATTCAGTATCGATACACTCATTCGTCCCCGAGACTGGCCGCGTCCGTTGTCGGACCGCTATGACACGCGTATCTCTATACGTGACGGTTTGCGCGACCAAGATAGATTGCAAAGTTATATCGACAAGCTGAAACAGTAGCTTCTCGTCCCTATAAAAGGTTTAGCAGATAAACACGAAACTGTTATTGCCACAACTTAGGCTGGCATGTAATTACGTAGAAGAGATCCTATGTTCAGGATGGTTTGCAGTCTAGCCTGCTACTAAATGTTAACGTCTCTGAAATTACGTGGGCACGCCGGCTGGAGACGTACACGTAAAAGTCCCTTACGAATAACAGTTAGTCACTTAAAATACACGTTACACTTTGCACTATAAAAACGGAGAAAGTTACAAGACTAAAGTTAGTCAGTGTTATTCTCAACACTTATTACGGAGGATCTACGACGATAACGATTAATTGGCTAATCAGCCGAAAATTGTGTACCACTACTACGCGGTCCTTAAACTGGACATGGATTTACGTATGAAAATAAAGTTCCCTTGTGGGAAGAATTTAATAGATTAAGAGTCGCACGAAATAACGTGTGACTGGGTTGGGGTCGGCGCCGAGTTGATTAAAAGATTTACAAAACTTACACTATTGCTGAAATGTTGAAGAGATGCTAAAGTTGATGACCCGACGTTCGCGGAGCGCCCGACCCCTTCGAGCTCCAAACGGTAACTGAGCGCGAGACCGCCCTGCGGCCTCGCGCCTAACCACGTGAAACGCGGGAAAACCGACCCGGCCAGTTTTGGACTTAAAGACAAGTTACAAAATATATGCTTATAAAACAATTAGACTTAATTTCCCTTACATGAATCCTCTTTTAAATTGTTATTAATTTAGTTGTTTTAATTTGACAAATAATCATATATAATTAGTTAGGCGCATTGCCACACCCAGCCGGGCGCTGACGTCGCTTCGGTGTTCGTCGCGGCGCACTTTCACACACTCACGCTCGGGCGTGTTCGATGCACTTAGGGGCAAGTGTTGTTGTGGCATAACGACCTTTGCGGACCAGAGGGAGCACCGGCGGTTGGCGTCAAATGCCCCCCCCCCCCCCCAACGAGGCCGTTATGCTCAACAACACTGCTCCTCACACGCATGGAAGTGGTGCACCGGTTCGACGCACTCAGGTCAGGCGAGGTTGGAACCTGGGCGTGGCATACCTAGTGAATTAATTTATAATTGAATTATTGGTGGTTCTGGCATGACCCATCTGAGGGGTGTGAATCGTGAGCCTTGGGGACTTTTGTTTGTATAGAACGTGAGCCTATTAACGGGCCGAAAAATGGGTGTGGGACCTCCCTTGCCGGAGTCGGAGATGGCCCTGTCCCCCCTCGGGATTCCGCCGCCATGATCTGACCCAGGAAGTAGTCCCCTAAGTGTGTTGGTACTTGTGTAACCCGGTGTGAGACTCTGATAGGAAGTAACATTGGTGTTGCCTGTTCCTGTGGCCCCCCTTGGTGGGCGCTAGTCACCCCTTGGACACTTGCGTTTCCCTGTTTCTGGATGTTTCTGGTGATTGAATCCTGCAGATGGACCGGAGGGCGTCGCGCCCGCCTGGAAGGGACGGCGTTTTCACTAACATTAATATCTAAAATTGTCTGGCTCTTTCCCCCTCATCTCTGATCCTGTTAACAGCTGTGCGCCCTTTCCCAGAGCTTCTCGAGCCTCCAACTGTCGGTTGCGGTTGTGAGCAGCACGTGCGGGTCATTAACCGCCGCCGCCTCTGCGGATACCGCCTCTGCACAATCTCCCCCTCCCCCACTGACGTAGGCTCCTCAATGGACATGGTAAACGCGGACTCGCTCAAGCTGACGTCCAGCGGCCACCAGGGCTCGTCGACTTCGTCCTCCCCATCGTTCACGTCCCCATCGTCCGGTTGCCAGACAAGGGGAGTCGTCTCCTCCCCCTCCAGAGAGGTCGGGTCTAGGCTGGTATTGTCTGCCGCAAGAGGAAGGAGGTTGGGTGGAAGGCAGTTGGGGACCGGAGAGTCCATGATGTTTGTGGATTCGGCTAGAGTCCTTGGGGCGGAACTCCGCGCAAGAGGAAGGAGGTTGGGTGGAAGGCAGTTGGGGACCGGAGAGTCCATGATGTTTGTGGACTCGGCTGGAGTCCCTGGTGCGGAAATTCCCGCATCTGACATTTGTGTAGGTGCAGTGGAGGTTGCATGGACGTCGCGGTGTCTGTGTGGGCTAGCCACGTCCGGTTCGGGCGAGCCCGGAATCGGGCTCGGAGGTGTGTCTGGTGGCCTATCATTCGGGGGTCCCACCCCGGTTGGGGCCGGGTCGTGTACTGCGAGATGCAGGTCGTCTCGGTGCACTTTGGCTGGTCGCCCGCTGGGGGTGCGCACTGTGTATGTTGACGGCCCGGTTCGCCACAGAATTTGGCGGGGTTCTGACCACTTGGGGGCCAGCCCCGTGCAGAAGTTATTTTTTCCGGAGGACAAATGGTGTTGCCGCACATACACCCACTGACCGGGTTCAAGCTGAGTCGGAGGGCGGGTGGACTGCGGTGTCTTTTGGGCCAGGAACTGTGTCTGTTTTACGCGTGCCTGCTCCCTCATGGCTGCGATCTCCTCCCCCCATAGATCCTCGGTAGCTGCCGCGGCCACCCGACACTCCCCAGGGAGGGCCAGGTTCTGCCCCAGGAGTAGTTCGGCTGGAGAGTGGCCCGTGACCACATTGGTACGTCGGCGCAGACAATACAGCAGTTTTGGAAGGTGTATGTCCCACTTTGAGTGATCCTCCCCGAGGCGGAGGCAGAGCTTAACCTTTATCTCCTGGTTCCTCCGCTCGGTGGGATTCGCCTGAGGGTGGTATGTAGGAGTGGTATGGTGAAAAATCCCCCACCGGCGGCATTCGGCTCGCCAGCGGCCCCCGGTGAACTGGTACCCATTGTCTGTCAGAAGTACCTTCGGGAAGCCGAATCGTGGGTAAACCTCCGTTTCAAGGAGGGACAAGATGGTGCCCGACCTGACGTTGGAGACCGGGAAGGCTTCTACCCAGCGGGTGAAAAGATCGGTAATGACGACCAAAAATCTTTTCCCACGTGATGTGCGGGGGTATGGTCCCATGATGTCTAAGGCTAGTGTGTGAAAGGGTTCAGTCGGTCTGCGGGGCTGCTGCTGCTCTACCCCGTCGGCTCGCCGCGACTTGCGCTGTTGACACAGCTGGCACCTTCGCACGTAGTCGCGGATGTCCCCGGCAACACCGGACCAGTGGAATTCCCGACTTAGCGCCCCTCGCGTTTGCTCCGCGCCCGGGTGGCCGGCCAGGTCGTGATCGTGGTAGAAGTTGATGACAGCTGAACGAGCCGCTGCGGGTACGTACGTTCTCCAGGCCTCAGTGTTCCCTGGTACCCGTGTCAGCAGTGTCCCGTCCACACATCTGTGGTACGGCTGCACCTGTTCCCCGCACCTGGCCACCCACTTCCTTGTTGACTCGTCGTCGTGCTGTGCCTCCAGCACGACACGATGTAGGGCCGTGAGCGTGTCCGGGAGAGACGTGTCTGGATCTGTGTTGGAAACGGTGGCATACAGAACTGCAGGTTCGCCTGTCCCTGGGGTGTGCGCGGGTTGTCCCACGGGCGGTAGCAGCTCCTCCCAGCTACCCTCGTCGTGATACTCGGTGTTTGGATCGGGATGTCATGATAGCTCGTCCGCCAATTGGTTTTCGCGCCCTGGGACGTGTTTGACGTGGAAGTCAAAGTTTTGGAGTGTCAGGGCCCACCGCGTGAACTTTGACTTCCGGCCCTGTGCCGAGTCGAGCCACTTGAGACACTGGCTATCAGTACGCAGGGTGAATGGCCTACCCTCCAGGTGGTGTCGGTAGCGCCCTACCGCCCACACGCCCGCGAGGCACTCCTCATTGACGTGATAGCGGCGTGCCGCTGGGCTGAACATGGCGCTCGCGTATTCCACAACGCGCCGTTCCCCCTCCGGACCTACTTGGTACAGCACTGCCCCCATCCCCTCCTGACTAGCGTCCGTTTGCAGGAACACGTGCTCCTCGGGGTGGAGGCGGGCGAGGGTGTGGCACTCCCGGAACAAGCGCTTCAAGTCAGCCAGCGCGCGGTCCGCTTCGTCTGTCCACCTGAACCTGTTCTTGGGGGAGAGAAGGGCTGTCATTGGCGCTGTGACAGTGGCGAAGTGGGGGATGAAGCCCCTCAGCCAATTGAGTAGGCCAATGAGTTGCTGCAATTGTTTGCGGGTACGTGGTGCGGTCTTGGACTCAATTAGGTCGAGTTGCGCTGGCAGGGGTCGGCATCCGTCCGCGCTCACAATGTGGCCCAGGTACTCTAGTTCCATAGCGCCGACGTGACACTTGTGGGGCGCGCAGGTCAGCCCATGTCTGGCCAGCCGTTCGAGGACCATGGCAAGGTGCTGCGCATGCTCCTCCCACGTCCGCGACCAGACAATCACGTCGTCCAGGTAGGCCGCGGCAAACTTGCCCACGTACCCATCCAGGACGCGGACCATCATGGTCTGGAAGGTCGCGGGGGCGTCCATCAGCCCGAACGGCATGGCGCAGAACTGAAATCTGCGGCCATCGGGGGCGGTGAATGCTGTTTTGGGTCTGTCCTCCGGGCATACTGGGACTTGCCAATATCCCGACTTGAGGTCTAGAGAGGTGAAAACGCGGGCGTCCCCCAGTCCTGCCAGAGCATCCGTTATGTTAATGAGAGGTGGGGGTGCTGGTATGGTGACGGAATTGACGGGTTTGAAGTTAACACAAAACCTGAGCGAGCCATCCTTCTTTTTCGCCATCACCACTAGACAGTTGTAGGGCGACTCGCTCGGCTCAATTACCCCGTCACGTAGCATTTCTGCTATTTGTACCTGAATGGCCTCTCGTTCTTTGGGTCCGAAACTGAAAGGTTTTACAAATTTAGGTTCATGAGGACGTGTAGGAATCGTGTGCTGCGTCACCGTGGTGCGGCGTAACATGTCCGCGGCCGCGAACACCTGGGGGTGCTGTGCTAGGACCTCGTTGAACCGGTCCACGTGTTCCGCAGGTACATCATTGCGCAACTCCCCCACGGTGATGGCTGGCGCGGTCACGGGTGGCCTGTCCCCGCCGATACTGTACACCGTCCTGCGACTCGCACGTCCCACGTGCACCTTACCGTCTCTTACGTCGATGGACGCGTCCTCCTGGACGAGCCACGGGAGCCCCAGGATGAGGTCGTCCCTCAACTCACGTAGCACCAGGGCGGTGGTCTGACTGCTCATATCTCTTATGGTGATCGTTACCTGAGCGCACTAGACGTGAGCGCGCGGGTCCCACGAGTGACCAGGAGGATGTCCTCCTTCCCCGGCACCAGCTCCACCTCAGGTACCAGGTGGGCGGCGATGTAGGAGTGGCTCGCCGCAGTGTCCACCAGGGCGAGGACAGGTCGTCCGTTAACCATGACCGGCACACGGATCAGGCCCTCCGCGTTGTCGCCTGCTCGCCGCAGCCGGTTTGGTGTCGCCGTCCACGCTGCCAGGTGCGCTGACGAGTCAGCGTGGCGCGGCGGCGACCCGGGGCGGGGCGGCGACACGTGGTAAGTGGCACCACCGCCTGATGTGACAGGTGGCGGTGGTGCGTGGCCACGCCCCGCAGGTGGTGCCGGAGTCGCCGAGTGCGCTGACGAGTCAGTGTGGCGTGGCGGTGTCCCGGGGTGGGGCGGCGACACGTGGTGCGTGGCACCACCGCCTGGCGTGACAGGTGGCGGTGGTGCGTGGCCGCGCCCCGCAGGTGGTGCCGGAGTCGCCGAGTGCACTGACGAGTTAGCGTGGCGCGGCGGCGACCCGGAGCGGGGCGGCGACACGTGGTGCGTGGCACCACCGCCCGACTTGACAGGTGGCGGTGGTGCGTGGCCGCGCCCCGCAGGTGGTGCCGGAGTCGCCGAGTGCGCTGACGATTCAGCGTGGCGCGGCGGCGACCCGGAGCGGGGCGGCGACACGTGGTGCGTGGCACCACCGCCCGACGTGACAGGTGGCGGTGGTGCGTGGCCGCGCCCCGCAGGTGGTGCCGGAGTCGCCGAGTGCGCTGACGATTCAGCGTGGCGCGGCGGCGACCCGGGGCGGGGCGGCGACATGTGATATACCACCCCTTGGCAGTATCTGCACCTAGGTGGCTGTGTTTGCTGCTCGTCTGGGGGTCGGTTCTGTCGTGCTGCTTGCTTGGGCTGGCGTGCGGCCGTCGGAGGGGCGCGGCCCCACCTCTCGCCCGCCAGTGTGGTGTTTGAAAGTGCCGGGGTTCTGTAGGGCACTACTGCCAGTCGATCTTCCGGCGCTACGGGCTGTGGCCGCGCCGTCTCCTGTTGACCGGTCCTTGTCGTGAGTGCCTGTACATCCCGCTCGATCTCTCGGTCAGCTGCACGAAGTCCTCCAGGTCACGTCCGGTGGCCCCCCTCAGGTGGGGCCGCAGCTCCCGCCTCATCAGCTCGACCACTAGTCCTAGGGCCTCGCTCAAATAACCTCCCGTGGCTAGGCGGCGATGGAGCCGCACCTTGGCCCTTATGAACGCCTCCACGTCCTCGTCGTCGCCTTGCAGGGTGCAGAACAGGGAGCGTCGGCACTGTGCTCGTGCCCGCGCGTCGTCGAATCGGCTTTCCAGCCGAGAAATGAAGTCGTCCCAGGCCATTTCGCCTTCCCCGACCATGGTCCACCAGTCCCGGGCGGCTCCTCTAAGCTGGTCACTCACCCGCTCTGTCCACTCATTGAGTGGAACGCCGTAACGGGCCAGACGGTCTCGGCAGGTGCGGCCGAATGCTCCTGGGTCTTCGTGTTCCTGCCCGGCGAACTCGGAAAGCCTAATCCAGGCGCTTGCGCGGGCTGGGCCGGCCATGACCGCTACTTGCGTCGGCGCGGTCGCCTTACATTCGCACGCCTGGCACATGAATAGTCCGTCCCGGAAAACTAGGAATTCTCGCGCGACTGTACATGTTCGGTGGCGCAGCGTGCTGCACTGGTAACAAGTGGCTAACTCGTCTGACTGTCCGCGGCACTGTGCGGCCCCGCACTCGCCCCCTCGTATGTCCGGTTTCTGCGGCTCCTGTTTCGCGGGCTGGTCACTCTCGTCCCTGGGACATCCCGCGTCCTCTGTCTCCGCGGTGTGCTTTACCGCCCGCAAGCACGTCTCCCATGGGTCGCCCCCGTTCATGATGACATGTGACACGCGTTCGCGGCAGACTGTCCGGTCGACGGATCAGGACGCCGATGACAGGGCGCGAGCAGGTAGGGAGGGCCGCCTCCCCTCACCCCCGAGTCGGTGTCCCGTGCTCGCACGCCTCCTGTCCCGCGGAATCCCGGTGATGCGTGCGCAGCTGTGCACAGCTGTCCCTCTGTGACGTCACTCTGCGCCGCGCAGGTGTCCCGCAGTTGCGGCGCGCTGTTCCCGCGGTTCCGAGTCGTAACCTATCGCGGTGAGACGCCGTGTAACCGATCCCGGCCGTATCCCGCGGTGCCGGCGTTATCGCGTCGCGGCGAAACCGATCTTCTTGTCTCCCGTTACTATCTCGCCGCGCCGTCTCCCGTCGCTATCTCGCGGTGCCGTCTCCCGTGTCCTGGTGCGCCGGCTTCCGCTGTCGCCCTGGCGTGAGACCGTCGCGTCGGAGTAGTGAAAATAAAATTAAAAAATTTTTTAAATTACATATGTTCCTTATTGAATAGTCCCGAAATGATAAAATGTCACACAAACTGAATGTCACTTGCCGGCCTTAAACTCACTCTTGCTGAATTAATTTTTATGTACTTTATAAATTTTGAAAAATTTTCGAAAGTTCGTTTTTCGAAAGCCACACTAGTTGCGCGCCAAATGACGCCACTCCCGCTGCCTGTTTTTAGCTTTTAATTAATTATTAGCGTTGTAAAATATCTCAGGGGTTTTAACGGGAGTTAGGCCTCGTGGCTGCAGGCAGGAGTGCGTCTCGGAGTTTGAAAATCGTTCAGAAATTACCTGGGCTGTTTAGGCCACCCAGGACGCCTTGTAAATGAATGGTAAACGATTTACTGGACACTGCACTTTATTCAGTATCGATACACTCATTCGTCCCCGAGACTGGCCGCGTCCGTTGTCGGACCGCTATGACACGCGTATCTCTATACGTGACGGTTTGCGCGACCAAGATAGATTGTAAAGTTATATCGACAAGCTGAAACAGTGGCTTCTCGTCCCTATAAAAGGTTTAGCAGATAAACACTAAACTGTTATTGCCACAACTTAGGCTGGCATGTAATTACGTAGAAGAGATCCTATGTTCAGGATGGTTTGCAGTCTAGCCTGCTACTAAATGTTAACGTCTCTGAAATTACGTGGGCACGCCGGCTGGAGACGTACACGTAAAAGTCCCTTACGAATAAAAGTTAGTCACTTAAAATACACGTTACACTTTGCACTATAAAAACGGAGAAAGTTACAAGACTAAAGTTAGTCAGTGTTATTCTCAACACTTATTACGGAGGATCTACGACGATAACGATTAATTGGCTAATCAGCCGAAAATTGTGTACCACTACTACGCGGTCCTTAAACTGGACATGGATTTACGTATGAAAATAAAGTTCCCTTGTGGGAAGAATTTAATAGATTAAGAGTCGCACGAAATAACGTGCGACTGGGTTGGGGTCGGCGCCGAGTTGATTAAAAGATTTACAAAACTTACACTATTGCTGAAATGTTGAAGAGATGCTAAAGTTGATGACCCGACGTTCGCGGAGCGCCCGACCCCTTCGAGCTCCAAACGGTAACTGAGCGCGAGACCGCCCTGCGGCCTCGCGCCTAACCACGTGAAACGCGGGAAAACCGACCCGGCCAGTTTTGGACTTAAAGACAAGTTACAAAATATATGCTTATAAAACAATTAGACTTAATTTCCCTTACATGAATCCTCTTTTAAATTGTTATTAATTTAGTTGTTTTAATTTGACAAATAATCATATATAATTAGTTAGGCGCATTGCCACACCCAGCCGGGCGCTGACGTCGCTTCGGTGTTCGTCGCGGCGCACTTTCACACACTCACGCTCGGGCGTGTTCGATGCAGTTAGGGGCAAGTGTTGTTGTGGCATAACGACCTTTGCGGACCAGTGGGAGCACCGGTGGTTGGCGTCAACTTATGTCCAATACTGGTAGGAGCTGTTTTCCCGCGCTTCTCGTGTCTTGGCGCGAGGTCGCGTGGCGCCAGTTGCCGTCGGGAGCTCACAGGGGTCAGTCGCTCCGTGAACGCAGAGCCTACAGTTTTCGCACCATGTCCAGTTCACCGCAATAGTTGTAAGTTTATGAAATCTTTTTCATTTAGCTCTGCGCCTGACCCCACTCAGTCGTACATCTTTACGTGCGGCTCTTAGAATAATTCATTTTAATCCCAACAGGGATATTTCAACATTCTACGTAATTTTCACGTCTTAAGCATTAGGTCGGTGGACTTGGTTCATAGGCAGTTTCCAGGCTTCGACGCCAGTGAACTGTTATTTGTTTAGGGCTTCTAGCAGCCTCGATTGTCATGTACTAACTCTTTAATATACGTGTCTTTAATCTAGCTGATTTTAACTGTCATATTCGTATTTGCAATCTAACCAAATTATAACTTTGTTAATCGGTAAGAAGTGACTGTGACACTCATGTTTTCATCTAGTAGGGCTTACGCACATTTCGAAGCATTCACATTTGTAGTGGGTTAGATTGCAATCACCTCTAGTAACTTTAATTTTATATTACCGTTATTCTACGTTTACAGTCATTTACCACATATACAGTTGCAGTATATCAGTTCCGCATTAGTTTGCCGCAGCATTCATCTTAACCACGGTAACAGGATAAATCATTAGACACGAGTTTGCAACCTATCCTGTTTGCGCGCAACGTCAAGGTATCGAGCCTATCATGAAGCGACGGTCTGACAACAGACGCGGCCAGGCATTGGATAAGCAAGTGTAACAATCTTAATAAAGTGCAGTATCTTTCCAGTCGTTTTTCTCCGTTTATTTTCTAGGCGTCCCTGGTAGCCTGAACAGCCCAGGTAGTTTTAAAACCGCGACACACTCCTGCCTGCAGCCACTTGGTCGAATCCCCGTTTTGCCCCCGAGATCATTTTCAACTTAAAATTCACTCAAGACTTAATCAGGCAGCGGGAGTGGCGTCTACATAATGTGACAAGTGACTCACAAAATATACGGAAAAAAATTACAATATTTATATATAAATATTTCAGTCTAATGACCATTTAATCATGATAATTTTTACATATATTTAAAATACTTTTCCTAATCAGTAGGCATTCAACGTACGGCTTAATTTCTCATTAACTTTTTATTTTTGACTTCCTTGCATTAATTAATAAGTTTGATACGTTATTCTAAAATATAATATTAATTATTAATGACAACTTTAATACCACAAACCAAACATTATTGCTTCATGATGAGGTGTGCAAAAATTAATTTATTAATGTAATTGTATATGTAATGTGTAACTATGTGTATTGCATGTTATATTTGTGTGTCATTGTGTAAAATGCCAAAGGTTGTTGAATGTAATGAAAAACATATAAATAAATATCATTTTTTATCGCATAATGGTCGCACGCACGTAATCGTCGCAACCATATTTTAGGCTGTCAAAATTGGGATAAAAAAAACTTCTCGCGTAAACGTCGCATGATGTTTTTGGTCCCGCTAGCAGATGCCGAGCGCTTTGTGTAGGTATCTTTTCAGTATAAAACGATGTATTTTAAAGTAGAAATCTAATATTTATTCGGTCATTACCACTTACTTAATAAATTAACGTAAAAATACGAAGTATTTTGACGTGTAAATTTTTTTATAAAGACGTTTTTAAACGTTATTTCCTTCATCCGATTGTCTGCGTCACCGCGGTGTAGGTATAATCTAAAATTTAATTTTGGTCATTACCACTTACGTATTTATTTAATTAACGGAAATACAAAGATGTCTGACGTAAATTTTCTTTTAACGAAGTTTTTAAACGGTATTACCTTTATCTGATTACGTTGCCGCGGCGTATCACTTATAAAAATGTAGCCAGCGCATCATTCATGTTTGGTTATGTTGTTTCCCGCATACAGCGCGCACGTAGTCGAATATCAGTATCTCGCCTAGTGCATACAACGTGCACTCTCTGTCAGGTGCCGAGTTAACTACATTTGATAGCCCACATTCGCATTAGAATTTTGGTTTTTCTATTTAAAGTTGAAGAAAGGTTTTTGTTTAAGGAATTATTAGTATAGATTGTTTGGAGTGCTCTTGTATACTCCACCTTTTTTTAAATAAACGTACTTTCCATGAATAACTTAACCTAACAAATTTTTTTCCCCCGCATAATCGTCACACCCCTACTTTTAAAACTTGATTTTAGAATAAAATGTGAGATGATTATACGAGAAAACATGGTAAATAAATTTTACAAAAGAGTGGTGGACAGATGCGACGGATCGTTGCGAGTCCAGCTATAACCTTCGGTTTTCCATTAAATGAAACTTGTTTACAAACAACATGTATAGTTACTATATAATCAACCTGAATAAGTAGGGTTCTTAGTTGCTAAAGTATGTGTGAACTGTACACTAGTGAGGAATGAATAATCGCTGTGCATGCCCTCACAGCAGGAGTCACCAACTCTGCATGTATACAGTAGCCATGAAATGAAGTGTACTATCAGGTCACAGTTGGCAACACTGAACCAGGTAGCGCCTAACTCTCTTGGCAATGGCCGACATGCTAACATCTATTTATCGTACATGGTGGCAGCGGTAAACAGCGTTAATGTTTCCGTTGTGTTTCGAGGCGCTCGGGGTTTATTCATTGTACCTGTTACTACATAATAAATCAGTATGGATAGCGACGCGTCAGAGGCGGCCTCACCGCCTGGGCGAGTAAACAATCTTCAACCACCACAGCCAATGGACTTCACTCAGCCGGCAGCATGGCCAGCTTGGGAAAGAAGATTTTTGCGGTATATGTCCGTGTCGGGGCATGGTTCTAAACCGGGTAAAGATAAGGTTGATCTATTGCTGTACGTGTTGGGAGAACGTGCGGAGGAAATATGGACACAGTTTCACCCGACGCCGAACACATTGGAAAAAGCGTTGAAAGAGTTTCGTGAGTACTTCACACCCAGAACAAATACAATTTTTTAAAGATACAAATTTAATTCTCGAGTTCAGATTCAAGGTGAATCGGTTGGTGAATTCGTAACGGCGTTGCACACCTTGGCTGCAAGCTGTGATTATGGCGACCTTAAAAATGAACTTATTCGGGACAGGTTAGTGGTTGGCATGGCGGACAAGAAGACTAGCGAGCAGTTACAACTACGTTCAAAACTGACATTAGAAGAGTTTGCTAGCAAGAATGATCCAGAACTAACCCGGGAGGTTGAAGCCTTTGTGCATCAAACCCTAACATATCCTATTACAGATAAATTTCTTTCTCTCATACAGACCGAACAAGAGCAAGACCCTATTTGTAAAAAATTGAAAGAATTTTCCTTGGGGACTTGGCCTAAAAAGTGCGAGATTCCAGAAAACTTGCAGCCATATTATCAGTTCAGGTATGAAATTTCTTTTGGAGAGGGCCTTTTACTGAAAGGAACAAGAATTGTCATTCCACCCAGCCTACAACTGAAATGCATAAATTTCATTCACATGGGGCATCAAGGGATTGTGAAGTGTCGAGCAAGGGCCAAGCTTTCAGTCTGGTGGATAGGTTTGTCATCTCAGCTTGAAAACTTGATCCGCAATTGTCCACGCTGTGTTGAAGAAAGAGTAAATCACAAAGAGCCATTACTGAAAGAAAAATTTCCAAGGCGCCCTTGGGAAAAAGTAGGGGTAGATTTTTTCAAATATCAAACTTGGTATATTATCATAACGGATTACTACTCACGATTTTTTGAGGTCTTTCCCATAACATCTTTATCAGAGGAAGTGGTAATAAGAAAACTCAAAGAAGTCTTTGCGCGCTTCGGTACTCCTGAACAGTTGAGGGCAGACAGTGGCTCTCAATTTCTGTCACATCGCTTTAAGCAGTTTGCAGATGAAAATAACTTTCAAACAGTGACCTCCTCACCGCACTACCACCAGTCAAATGGAGGGGTTGAAGCAGCGGTCAAGGTAGCGAAACAACTCATTAAAAAAAACGAGGCTATATTTTCTGCACTCCTAGCTTATCGAAGTACTCCCTTGGAGAATGGGTTTAGTCCGGCAGAACTGCTCATGAATCGAAGGCTTCGATCCAACCTTCCTTTGCTACCATCCCAACTTTCTCAGCAGGTTAGTCCCCGGGAGGTTCAGAGAAGGGAGGAGCGAAGAGCAGACAAGCAGGCTAAGCAGTATGACAAAAGACATAATGTCAAAAACCTAGAAAATTTGAAGAAGGGTGATTCGGTATGGATAACTGATTTACGTAGATATGGTAGAATCCAACAGGTTGGGCCAGAGCCTAGATCATACATAATCGACACAGACAGGGGATGTTACAGGAGGAATCTGTGGTTCCTTATACCTCCAAAGATTTTAGATAAACCAGGTAATAACATTCAGCCTACAGAAAAAGTCTTGGAAAGTATCAGTGATGCAGAGGATAGTGAGAGTACAGAAGGGTTTAGGGGTTTTGATAACCAGGAAACAGAAATAGCCACTAATTCTAAGGGAGGGTCCAAAGAACTAGAGAGGCAGAGCTTAAAAAGGAACATTAACAGACCAAGGTGGTTGAAAGACTACATAGAGTAACCGTAGAGAATCTTGTATATCTGACTTTGTGTAAAATGTATGTTTATTGGGTAACGTAGTAATGTAATGCAAATGCAAAATCAGACAATATTCACTGCATTTGGGTCGCTGTATTTCTAACTTTAAGTTAAACCTGTGTTTCATGTAATAGTTATTTATGGTTCAAGACTGTTTCAATCAATTAACTTTAGATAACTGTTTGTAGTAATGAAAACTATGAAGTTCTTTGTAATCTGTGTTCGTTGCTTTGGTGGATTAACTAAGAAACGTCTCAACAGTATCAACTGTATGTAAATGTAGGAAGCTTCTTAAATGGATGTAAATTGATGTATACATTGATCAATAAATAAGGGAAGGAGGATGTACTATCAGGTCACAGTTGGCAACACTGAACCAGGTAGCGCCTAACTCTCTTGGCAATGGCCAACATGCTAACATCTATTTATCGTACATGAAGAGCATGAGGAATGAGCAGGCACTGGTTATTACATCCGCAACTGGAAAACATTCATCACCAACTAACTTTGTGTCATAAATATATTAAAAAAAAGATCTGTAAGGGAATGCAAAATAAATAAAAACGAGACATACGACTACATGACAATATTTATATACATAGTACATTTTCAAAGGACAGAACACATCTTAAAACCAACAAAACTCATTAACAGTATGAGAATTGCTTCTCTTTAGACAGATATGCAGAGGAAGAGATGCAACCCTCAGCTGGGGAAAAAAAAGGCACTAAATATGAAACAATTTTTCTTTACTATAAAAATACTTTGCATGAACACACACATATTACTTACATTGATTTCAAATACCCTCCAATTTACAGCTGTAACTGTGACCTTGGAGTGCAGTATTGACATTGCTACTGTCTTATTGCTGTTCCCTGAGATATAGCATTATCACACACACATTCTTTGGTCGATGCTGCTTAGTTCAGGACAATGCACTGCAGTGTAGCAGTGTTGTCAAGGTGATAAGATGGGACACACGAGACAAGTGGAAGGAACAAGGTCATCGTGACAGTGAAGACCTGGACAAACGAAGCTATGACGTGGATATTTGTGTAAAACTGCAAACAACTTTCAAAAGATGACATTACAGTGCAAATAACATCTTTAATGGCTCCAATACTTCCTATAATGTTTGTTCCCTAAATTTTAACTATAACATAATTATTTACATACTTCCTGCTAGACAAGCATGAGTTGACAGGAAATGGAACACAAAAAAACAATAACCTTAATCACTCTTTTGTTCTTGGACAAAAAATAAGTTTTAAAGAAAATATCTAATACCAAGGATGGAGTATAATTAATATATGTTATAAAGCTAAGTATGCAACCAAGTGAAATGATGTCCTAAGAAGATAAATTATGAAAGTACTAAACCACAAAGCAAATTTTAAATTACGATTTTACGAATGACTAGCTAATTCAATAGTATTAATAAAAATAAGAGCATTAGAACAATAAAATTGTTAAGAGAACAACATAATTAGGTAGGTTGTAAAAACAATATTCACACAAAATTATTTACTTATACATTACTATCTACACACAGTACTTACAATATAGTATCAACACTTTACATCTGAATGGTATCTAAGGATGTTTACTAAAACAGAGGTATTTCTTATAGAGTGCACTCAAGCCTCACAGTTCTATTCTTCGTCATGTTTGCCAGTGTCTCCGAACAGCGCACGGCCAAGATTATCTCAGCCATGCACCGTAAATTATAAATAAGTACCATAGCTACAGTGAATTACAACTAACCTGAAACCTTTGGAATCAATTTCCGGGAGTTGTATCTGTTGTAATCGCACACAGTTGAATCAGACTAGCATGCAGCTGATTGATGACATAACAGGCCACGCACTGGCTGAAATAAAATATGCTCCGATCAGCTGCAATTCACCATAGCTGATATGCCTGGCTTTACAGGAACCGAGGCTGGCTTTGATGAGTTTTACTGGCCCACCATGCCACGGTTTTACAGAGAATAACATGATACATACTAGTTGCTACCAACTACCTGCTAATGCACATATTAGATTATTAAAGCACTTCGGAAAATGATCGAGCACTGTAAAATGTAAAGGCAAACAAAAGGCAAATGGATAATATGCCTCCAATACACATCTCACTCTTCAGACAACAGTGAGCACCACACATTTATTGCAGTTGGCACAGTCCTTGTTTTGAAATTAAAGTTTTGGGCATATGAGTTTTTTATAAGTGAAACTTATTTACAGTCGGTAGGGTAAGTCAAGGTGATGATGTCAGAGTGCAACAAAAGTGTATGTTCAGAGGGCAACGAAAAGTGCAATGATTTGGAGTGGGGACCTTGATGGAGGGGAAGGGGGCTCAGGAGTGGGGCACTAGATGACATGTTTGCATTGTAGCAGACTTGCACACACTCACACTTGCATACTTCATGGTATTCACAAAAAAAAAAAAAAATCCCAGACTTTTCCAGTTGAAAATAAAAAGATCCAAAGAACTATGGATGAAAAAGAAGAAAGACTTTGGACATTTTCCTATACTGTACAGTATAACATATTACAAAAATTAAACTCACCACCAGATAATTAAGGTAAAGATGACAAATGTTTGAAGATATTTTAAAGTTATTTAATGCATTGTTCTTCGAGCTTAAGAGCTACTGTAGGCCAATATGCATGAATGACTAACAAGGTATTTCAAATTAGTAAATTACTATACTGTATAAATACATGATTAGTAATGATTGATTCATCATTGAATAAAAAATTGATTTTCTGGGGTTTTCACCCCTTATCAATGGATCCACTTTGATTCCTAAACAAGACACGCATACAAAAATGTTTAGATCGCATACAAAAATGTTTAGATCTCCTACAAAAAAACTTGATTCAAAATCTTCTGTAAATCAGGATGTTCCTAAAAATGATACTTTAATATTTAAACCAATCAACATGGATGATTTAATCTCTGTGACAAAAGTCGATGAATTAAAAAATGAGAATGAGGTTTTGAAGACATTGCGCTTAGTTTCGTGATCTGAAAATGCTGAAACTAAACAGAAACTTATTCATATAAAGCAATTTCTGTTAAGTAAAACTTTAAATGTTCAATCTTATAGTCAAGCTCTCAGCTCTGCATCCAGCGGCAAGAAGACCGAAGGTGTTGCAATTCCAGGGTCTCGAGTAATGGATTTCTGACATTATAGGTTATAAGGGGGCAGAAGTGTTTACTTAACGCATAACAAAATCATTTGAAAACATTTTTGTCTCTAACATAATTTATGTAAGTATTGTAGCTAAAATTTAAAAGAAACTTTCATTAGTTGATAGACATATATATTGATTTGATACAGTCCTAAAAATTAGAGATACTTAACTTAGAAATGTCAAAGACCCAAGGAATGGTTATTAATAATATTAAAATTGATCAGGAATGACACGGCCCGCTAGGTTGCAGCGATGAGGAAACACTGCCGCCAATAGAAACATACAAGGTCTCACAGGCGGGGGGCCGGGTAGTAATGTTTGCTCACGTAAGCAAAACACAGCCGCGATGACAACAAATATATTTGTCTTGTGCACCTCGCAGCGGGAGACCTTCAGAATCACTGAAGAGATGCTTTTTAAGCAGGGCAGATAAGCAGAGTGAGAGGAGGGAGTATTGTCATATGAGATACAAGACAGCTGTTAATGAGAAGGGGAAATGGGACAACGAATCTGTGAAAAATATTCGAAACCAAGGCACGGGAAGGATTCGTGCTGTTATGATAAACAATCCTCAACTCAGCCAGGTACGGCTTCTTAAGCCACAGAAATCGGTCTGAAGTCATCAGTCGCAGCCATACTAAATATCATTTGAAAGATGTGACAGTTGATATCGTGGACATGGGCCATCAGCTAGGATTTCACAAACGCCAGTCTCACAATTGAGGACCGCAGGAAGAAATAACTGAGACGAGAACAGTGATTTGTGTCGGATGAAGAAAATGCCAAACCCAAGAGAGAACTGAGTAACGAAGATGTTTCCAAATTTTTTGGTTTATTAACAAAGTATTCTCTGTCCTAGATGAAAATGAGCCACACGAAGAATGCAAAAGTGTTGCGATTAAAGGAATCAAACATGGACGTGACGTTTACAGTATATATATACTTTCATGTTATGTTTGTGCTGTGGAGGAAATCAAAATCTGCTTACTTGATACTAATTTGTTTAGCACACTATTATAACAGTTACAAGCTAGATGTTTACAGTGACCGTATGTTCTAAAGTTAGATAAAACTGGTTTTATTTTTTGAGTTTTGTGACAACGAGCAGGTGCACAGCTGTGCTGGAGGTCACGACGAGCTCTCAGCTATCTCCCGCCGCACGGTGTCGTACTTGTCATATAAAATATTCAACGATGGGCTTAAAAAGATAAAAGGTGTAATGCATTCACAGTTAAGTGCTATTCTACACATTTATATCATGTAAAGAATATTTCCCTACACATTTTGGAACACATTAAATAAATTAGCATTATATGCATTGAAAGTAATGCTTCAGAATAAATGATTTCGAATAACACAGATGTTTTTAGGACTGCAGTAGTCATGCTAAGTGAGGGATTGGTGTACTTGATTTAATCTTCATTGCACAGGTCAAATATGCATAGAGTTAAAAATTAAAAACTGTTGATCTCATCTGGTTGAGTAAAATGAACTCTACTTACTAGCTTTAACTAAGTTCCAGTTTTGGAGTCTCAGCCCATATATATATACTGTATTTACCAGCATATGGGTAGCACATTTTTATGCAGATTTTTAGTTTAAAAGTGTGTGAATTTATAACTTGGGATAAATTTTTTTTTTTATAATTGCGGTGTGTCTTGAGTATGTGTGTAAATAACTCTCCTATGTTGGTTTGTACTTAAGTATAAATTGTTTAGTTGAAATATCTGAGCAGTTTGTGAATGGCGCTGCAAGTGCTGGCTGGCACTCAGCCAGTTTGTGTGAGTGCATGTGGCCATGGAGCGGTGGTGATGATTCTCCCCCCCTCCCCACCAAGGTGAACTAGCACTATCTACAGGTGTCTATTTCAACAGGTTTTATGAAGCAACTGTAACCCAATATTATTGTTTTTTTGCGCTAGATTACTCAACTTTCAAATGCAACATTCCATGACAAAACTATAACCATCGTTGGTGTATCAGAGCCCGGCTTTTACGTTCTTCAGCTCCTGCATGGATTTCTGAATGTCTCGCTGACTGTAACGTGGGTGTTAGTTTTCATAAAAGAAACTGACAAGAAAGGGTAGCTTGCTTGCTCTCCCCCCCCCCCCCCCCCCAATACGGGAAAAGGACTGCTTAGAAAAAATTCTATAGCCGGGAAGGGATACACGACTCGTATTCAAGGGCAACCCTTACGGACAAAAAAAGTTGTACTTTATGACTCCAATTACAGGTGCGACCCATACGAAGGGGCAACTCTTCTACGGGTAAATACAGTAATAATGAGAATTTGCCTTCCTTAAATCATGGATCACACAAACCATACGAGATTTACAAATACTATAACAGTGTCTATTAACAGTATTATTACTAGGGCCTGGAATTTTTCGCGATCGTGAATTTTGCGAAAATTCGCATAAAAACGCGAAAAGTAAGTACATTCGCGAAAACCACAACATTTCTATATGACACTGCGAATATATCCCCGAAAAGTACCATTACAGTAGAATCCCGCCGATGCGACCCCCCTCTGATGCGTCCATCCCGTTTATACGACCGTTTTTTGAGAAACCGTGAAAATTTGAGCAGAGAAAGTCGAAAATTTGAGTAAAATCGGCTGAAAAACAAGTCTGTTACACTTTGTTGGGCGTTATGAGTTCACGTTTATCTTGGCGAGAGCTGTACTGTAAGCAGGCAGGCATACAAAAGACGTCTAAAAATAGATACCACCCCTCTAGACTGTCCATGCGGCAGTGTCTAGCCGAGCTCGGCGGGTCCACTATCGCACGAAAAGCCGTCTCAGCTGTCATGTTATCTTACCCGCCCACACGAAAAGCAGCTGAGGTAGCTTCTGCGCGAGCGTAAGAAACTCGTCCGGTCAGGCTGGCGGTAGCGGCGGCTTGACGTCATACTTGACGTGATGCGATGCTTACCTCTCCCATCCCCTGCTAATTCTTCAAGGCTCATCCCTCCCAGAGCCACAAACCATGTAAAAACACCCACCCCCCCCCCCCCTTTTACCATCTAACATTTCAACACATTCCCTTCCTTATTTCATCCTTCTGCGTGAGAAACTGTCAGCATCCTCCTCCCCTCCCACACCGCGTGCGACAAAAGCCAGGTTGTATAGTCCATTCTTGGTAAAATAAATATTTTTATGGGCTTATACGACTGTCCTTTGCCCCGTTAATAAATACTTTATAAGTTTAAGTTATTATGAAACAATTTGTTTATTAGTCACACAGCAGTTTCTGCTGAAAAATCACTAATACCTCCAATTTTATTGAATAGAAAAATTTAGCAGGGCTGTAAATACCTATATTCATTTTACTGCATAGTTACTTTTCCGTCTGCATTCCAACATGTTTTTTTTCTTCCTTTTTTACGCTGTAAAGGGCCGTGGAAAAGATAATTGCTTGAGCTGTCAAGATAAACATCGCTGATGGCAAGGGCGGGAGTGCATCCTGTCGGTCTGTCGCTGTGATTATCTACTCCAAAAACATGTCACAGCATTTCAGGATAGCATTGTTCTTATATCTTTCGTTTATAGCCGAATGTTTTCTACCTGATCCACACAAGTTCCTTCGCCACGTTTTGAACAAAAATAACCACCAGCCGGCTAGCATAGCCGAACTCGCGTGACACGAATTCACTTAGCGCGAGTATTTATCGGAACCCATTGTTCAGGGTATGCGAGTCCGAGGTGTAAAATGAATTTAAAAAAATTGTCTTTTTTACTCCATAGACTATTTGAATATGAAATCTATGCGAACAAAGGCGATTTTTTTTATGTATTTGGATATATTTGGGGGGGGGGGGGGGGGGGGGGGGGGGAAGAGAAAGATTGGCCCGAATTCTCTATTGCGACCATTCCGTTTATAAGTCAGTTTTTCTGGGAACCGTGAGGGGTCGCATCAGCGGGATTCTACGTATTTGCAGATCACTTATACTCACGTAAGGTTAAAGTATCATTTAACCCAAAAAATTCCATTGACAAACACCTAAATTCGGCTAAGCATGTGGCATCGGCAGCCGAAAAAAAAGAAGAAAATTTGTAGTTGCAAACATCTATAGCAACGTGTCTGTTTTGTGTAACTGTTTTGGATTTAATTGGCTGTTATTATGCATATTAGTCTATTCCTAGTATACATGGATTGTTTATTAAATATGTAAACTATTATATTCAATAACTGCACAATTTAGTCAACATTTAAAATACCGGTAAAATTTTCATTGCATAACGAAAATACCGACTTTAAACCACCGCTTTTCTAATTTGAAAGTACCGCTTTTTGCATACTGAAAACACCGAAATTTTCCAGGCCCTAATTATTACAGTTGGTCATTTCCAAAATAAATTTAATACTAAATGCTAACGACTTCACAGGAAAAAAATCTTTGCAGCAGCCTGTTATTAATTTTGGGCATTATATAAATAATATACTACGCTTTAACCCAATTTTAAAAATTATGCGATAAAAACTTGTTATGGCCTAAAAACTGCTCAATATGAATAGTGTCTTTATATTCACATCTGTCCCTTTAACCACTTATTATCAATCTGAACTAAAAATTATGATGAATGCAAGGAATATTAAATTATTTTTCTATCTTTACAGAAAATAATATTTTTAACAGTTCTGTGAATACATCTGTAAAATTGCTGCACTCAATAAATCTGTGATTCTTAAAGAGAGTATTAAACTAAACAAATAAATTTGTATAATACTACACAAATACACATTTGAATAATTTTTTTCAACTAGACAAAATAAATTATAAATTTCTAGGAACATTCACAAAATTACGTTATGGTGTCAATGCTATTATAACTTTACCACAGAAAGTGAGACTGCATCAGATTTTCTGCTGAAGAAAAATTAGAATCACTGCATAGAAATTTAAATTATTTAAAAAGAAACTGTAAATTTAAAAACATTGGAAAAACTTGTGTCAAACAATGTGACAAAACTGGAGCTATATATTACAGAAGAGCATTCACAATTATCAATCACATGGTCTTCTTGAACCAACGGTTCATTGCAAACCTACCCTGTCTGTCACCACCACATGTTGCACAGGCTAGCACTGAGTGGCCGTGCCAGAGGCGTGCCACGACGGTCACGCGGGCCGGCCGCGCACCACCTCGCGCACGTGCTCGCTGGCCAGGCGCAGCATGTGGTCGCTGGTGCTGCCCACGTGGGGCGGCTGTGCCAGCAGCAGGTCACGACAGAGGCGTGCCAGTGCCGCAGCGCACGAGCGGAACCGTGGGTGCTGCAGGCCGATGCCCACCGCGCGCAGACTCTCTGCCACCGCCCACAGCAGCTTCTGCAACACACCACTCTCGCCAGTCCTCACACCGACCACACCTGTCACTGGAGTAAAACCAACCACAGACAAGTTTCAATGTCACAACTGTGTTTATCATATCCCCTGTGAATGTAGATCCACATACATTAGAGACACTTTCAACAGGCATTAAAGAACACAAAAACAATATAAACATGCCTGGGACCAGTCTTAAAATGCTTTGGGACAATGTTTCTCCACTCATTCAGGAAGAACACCCAATAAAAAGGAAAATAAAAGTAACATAGTTTATTGTCAGCAATAGCAATATTATCAGTCAAGTACTAAATTAAAAAAATACATGGATACCTTTAACTACAACTGAAACTAAGGTACCTACCACAAAAAACTACAGCCAACCAAATACCCTTGCAGCGAGACACCACCCAAACACATCAGCTCTCAGGTGCAAAGCTAATCAGAGGACTGCTCGTCTGTCATTGGCCACGCAAGAGAGAGGTGTCCTCATCAGTCTGCCTGAGCCTGAGGACCGGAACAGATCTCAACTATTGTCTTAGGAAGCCAGTGTGTTTGTCTGTGCGGTGTCCAGAATATCTGTTTTTTTTTTTTCAAGTCACTGGGTTTGCCAGTGTGAATCTTGTGTTGCCAACATTATCTGTTAAGTATTGTCGTTGTGCTGTCCAAGGTTTTCTTCTGTCTTTATTCACTGTCCTTGTTGCTACTGTCTTCTCACTGTTAGCCCAATGTGTCCGTCTGTGCATTTTATATTTTTAATTTTTTTGACTGGGGCTGATTTCAGCTTATTTCCTGTATATTTGTATTTTCATCTTTTTTGAATATTAATTTTTTTGTCCGTTATTGAGATTCCTTCTGACATACAGTGTAACCAGCAATAGTGTAGGTTGAAAATAACATCTTGAATGTTACTTTTTAATGGACTAAAGTAAATTGATAATAAAGGATATTAATAGTTAGCAATAAAAAATAAAAGAATAAGTTATAGTTTCTTGGCTTATATCATTATTACTGATTTGTCGTATTGTGTTTAATGCTTCAAAGTGCCATTTCCTTTATGTATGCATGGAAATAAAAAAATTCACATAGCTGGAAAAAAAGTACTAATTCATAGTCTGCCCTACTTCTACTGATATTTGATAACTGGTATCGGTCATCAGTACTTTTTCCGATATCGGCTGTTAAATTAAACTGATATTATCGGTTACACAATTTCAAAGCTGCTTGTAAGACAACAAGGGGGAGTGTTTGTGTACCGTGTCTCAGGTTACTGGCACTGGTGCTGCCGTGCTGCCGATACTTCTCTGTCTGCTTCCTGACCTGAACAGCAATCCAACTTGCGTTCAGTTTGCTGCTGCTTTGAAAACTGCCATTGTTAATGGATTGGCATTCAAGAGTTTCTCAGGTAACTGCCAAAGGAATGATGTCAATATTTAAAATGATTTGCGGGCTTTCTTCGCAACTGAATGTCAAGAAAATGAACAATATTCAACTTGTGACTATACATATGTATCACCGTGCTGCAACTAGAATTGATCATGCAGTTGAAGCAGGAAATGATTCAAATATCATCACCATATGTCGCAGGTTTCAACACCCACAAGCTGATGGGAAAGTTAAGTGTGACAAGTGGAAAGTGTGTTTGTTAGGAAGTAAGTAACATTGACTTTTGTAATACTGGTGTAAGTTTCAAAGAGTACTCAAGTGTGTCAGACAGTCTGACACACCCATCTCAGAACTTAGTCACTTTTGTTACAAAGTTTGCAAATATATTTGAAGAATTAATGGTTGCCAACAGCGACATTGATAATCTTATGCTGTCGCTATCTCAGCATGTTCTGAATATTGTTGTATGCCATAGCCGGAAGAGACATATTGCAAACAAAATACAGATTATCTTCGAAATGGTATTGTAAAAGCAGCTGCAGAAATTTCAGTATGATGGTGGTGCAAACGCATTAATCGAAAACTGATTACAGCATTTCATTTTCGGCGGAGTGGGGAATATAACCTTTTGCCTGCTTTGTTTCAAACTCTTTCCTTTTGTTGGTCGTACTGATACATGTTAAAATT
Organism: Bacillus rossius redtenbacheri; assembly: GCF_032445375.1. NCBI lineage: Eukaryota > Metazoa > Arthropoda > Insecta > Phasmatodea > Bacillidae > Bacillus > Bacillus rossius. Next base: position 42,047,881 of record NC_086343.1, on the reverse strand, counting down.
TCTTAGATACTTTAGGGGCTATTGACTAAGTAATTTTATTTTTACTAAGTTATTTTATTTTATTGTGGCAGTTGTTTAACTTGCTAATGTCTCCAACATTGTTCTTAATTTGTGTGTGGTATGCAGGATATGCTGCTAATGCACCTACTTAAGCTCTCTTAAGTTGTATCATTAGCTTTTTTTAAGGGCAGAATATTATTTAGGTTATCTTTCATTTCATCTTTGACTGATTCCAATTGAAAATAAGTCTTAGGACACAACTGTTTTCATCACTATCATACAAAAAGTAAACTTTCTGTTCAATGTCGGGTCCATATACACATGAAAAAGATCTAATTAATGCAATAAATAAACAGCAGTGATACTTACCACAAGCCAAAAGTATAATTTTATTACACCGGAATAAAATTTATTATTGGGCTGCAAAAATCAAAGAGTTTGGAAAAAATATTTCCAGAAATGTCATTAATAAAACCAAAAGTGAGAAAAAAGTGTGCAAAGATACACTAAAAAATAAATTTACAAGTAAAGCAGTATATTTAATGATTATAACTTAAATTTTCACTGACACAAGATAAATATTGACTAATCAAGAAGTGTTTAACATTCTTTTTTAAAAAAAAAGTTAAGAAAGCACATTTCCTTATTAAACCAAGGAGGCTTGCTTGTTGAGTAAAAATGCCTTTTTTTGTTATTAAATTTACTAATGGCATACAAAGAAGGTTTTATTTCCTGTACTATGCTTGTGAATTTTATTTGTAATAATAAGGCATTCTTGCCATACATAGGCATTTTACAATTACACTAGATTCCCGTTATAGCGAGGTGTCACGGTTCCGGGTTTGATCCTCGCTATAACCGAATTGGACAAATTTTGGCCCCCAAAAAATAAAAATTAACCGAAAATAGCATAAAAATTGTGTTTAAACCTGTATAATTGGAAAATAACAGGTAATATTAACGAAATCTTAATTTCTGTGAGCAGATGTGTGAATTCTCTTTAAAACGATACCCCATAAGTACGGATGTGATCACCGATTGCGTCAAAATAACCAGAATACCCTGCCACGCCACGTAAGTATAGCATCTTGGCCCGCGGCCGACACAGCATTGTCCTGCTATCTATTGACGCGGGCTGTCTGCTAGCGGCCATGTTGGTTCGGGATGTTGCTAACAGGTGGTGCTAGTGTAGCGCGACGATTTAATTCCTTACAAAAAAGCAGGAGTGCGGCTGCGGCAACGCACGTACGCCTCAAACGTAATAGTCGCTGGAAAACAATACTTTTTTCATTTAAAGAAACCTGTCAACTTTTTTAGAAAATAAATTTGGGATTAAACTCAAACCATCACCACCCCTTTCCCAGACAGATACCACAACAACTGACCGAACAAAAGTTACAAGAAAACTGCCCTAGCGATTCGGAAAGAAATACGGTAGTGCCTACTAGAGGTGTAAAAGTAACGAAAAAATGTGTACCCGTATGTATTCGTTACTATAACAATTAGTACTCGTTACTATCGTTACATTACTCGTTACTTCTGATACCGCATAACATGCTATGTTATGTTGCAGCAACGAATCCAGTCGTATTGCGTACGCGTACAGTATTACGTCGCGTAAATAATAATAAATAGAATATAAACAATTAACAATATTTGATAATTAATAGTTTTTGTTAGCCAAGAAACAATTAAATCTCATTAGAGCGGCTTTTTAATATTATCTCTTTTAAGATAACAACCAAAAAAACATGAAAATACGTGATTATAAAAACAAAATCATACATATTTCTAATTTGTGAATAATACTTTCTTACGTTGTTTCTGTTCCAATCTCAAACTTTGTCTACACACGGCACAGATAACTAACGGAAGTTTGATAAAAGAAAGAAAGGATGGGATTCTATTTTTAAAGCCACGCACTTAGGTGGCAACTGCACGGCTGAAGAATGTGACAGGCGTCAACGGCAAGATGTCTAGTGGCGAGCGAGAGGGGTGGAGATAAAGCAGACAAATAACAAAAGCGCGCTTCAAGCGACCACGCCGTAAATTCCTCAAAAATACCTCGTTATAGCCGTGTTCTCGCTATTACCGTGCTCGCTATAACGAGATTCTACTGTATAAATAAAAAAATGAATAAGTACAGAGCATCATAGTGTTGTGATTGTTACCTAGCTTTATCTGTTACATTCGTATCCCATTTTTCTGAGATAATTACTGATACTACTGGTGAATTTTGTCTACAGTTTCTATTCATCAGATATGCAATCTGCAGTTAAATTTTCAGTTAGAGAGCTTTTAATGGAAACTAGGGGTGTAAGCAATAGTAAATAAATCTATCACACCCACCAAGAAAAGAAAAGGATTTGAAATCAAACAGCAGGCCAAGAGTTTCTGTCCCCTTCCCAGCTTCCACACTCACATTTAATTCTGCGCACGTGCGCGTGCACACACACAGAGATATATATATAACATACCTGCCAACCTATGAAAATCTGAATTAGGAAGATTATTAAACACAAATAAAATTACCAATTTGACAAAAAAAATACCTATATGGCTACAATGCAGACTTGTACTGCTAAAATACAACTAAATTACACAAATCACACACTATCAAAATAAGCTATAGCCTATAGCTACATTAAAAAAATATTTGTGTGTTGCTACCTGTTGACTGTGATACTTGAAGATCAGCACAATATTTCACACAAGAATACAACTCACAGAATCTATCTTGGCTTCCGATAAGAATTTTGCCAGAAAATTAATATAACATAGTCAAACAATGTGGATTATAAGGAGAAAAAAATAAATAAATAAATGCTTAGCTAATTTGGAGCACTGGAGCACTGTGGCTTTAAAGAAGCAACTGTTGCCTTCTTTGCTCTCTTTAAGAACTCAGAACTAAAATTTTGTTCATAACACAAATTTGATTTTCTTATCTTCAATATTGAAAAGGATTCTAAAGTGTCACTGGACATGGAGGATCTGAACTGTGTTCTGTTCTTTTTCACCAAACTGAAAATCCTTTCACATTCTGCATTGCTGTGTGGAATGGAAAGTATTGACAGCATTATTCTACAAATTTTATCATATATCAAAATACCATCTACTCCACGAATTTTGGCTAACTTAGCCCACTTCACATCTTCACTCTCTTCCGTGGCAACAATGCCCGAAATATCATCAATCTGAAGAGCTGAGAATTGTTTTGTCACTTTATCCATAGCTGAATCTCTTGATTCGCCTTCTTGAACAGGAAGAATAAAAGGAAACAAATCCACAAAATAGTGAACGGATGAAAAGCTGGAATCCTGAATATTTTTCATTATTGCCAATTACTGCATTCTTCAACACTGCATTTCTGATGGGATTTATTAACAATGTAGTCACAAGCTGTAACAAAGTAGTTCCTAACAGCTGCAAAAAAAAAAAAAAAAAAAAAAAAAGCTGTTTTTCCTTTTCACTAAGTGTTTGTGCAATTCTAGATGCTTGACATCCAATAACTAAATCCACGTCATCTTTTTGATTCTGGACACTATGGTAGTCAAGTTCAAGTAAAGAGCAACTATTTAAAGTTCTTGGTTTTACAAAGTTTGAAATCAATTCTCTTAAAAAATCAAACAATTCTCTTAAAATGTGAATATGAGGTGACGATGATTGAAGAATGACATTCAGTTTTTCAAATGATGGCACACTTAGGAGAAATGCACACAGTGCTTTATTGAGATCAGAAGAAAGAAACATAAATAGTTTTTCTTCTCGATTCATAAAAGGACTTTCATTCTTCAGAATAGGAACATCATTTTTTGCCGAAGGTGAAGCTACTTTTTTATGGCTGGTAAAGGAAACAGAACTTGGTTTCCTTTTCTTATCTGTTTCTTTATCTAGGCCTTGATGGGCTCCACTTGAGATTGCACAGGACGAGTGTTGAAGCTTAGGAATTTTGTAAGAGGTTAGACACACAGATTGTTTCTGATTTAATACCTCTGCCTTAAAAAAGCTAAGTAATGGTTGCCATTGCTCAAAAACTCACAACAAACTTCTTCTAAGAGAAAGCCATCTTGAACACATATGTTTCAGAATTTTCTTGGCTTCTGTATCGTGCAGATCTTGAAACTTGTGTAACCTTTCTTTTCTCTTGGAACTCTTCTTCAAATAATAAAAACATGTCTACAAGAATGTCATCGACTTTTACTAGCAGAGAGATGCAGCTTTTTCTGCAGCTAAGTTTATTAGATGACAAACACAGCCTATCTCAATAAGCCCAGGGTGTTTTTCCTTCAACACTGCTGCGACACCATTTTTATGCCCTATCATAACATTCATATTGGGAAAGCACTAGAGATGTACGAACCTGCAAATTTTTAAGTTGAGTCGAGTCAAATTTTACAATAATTAGTTTGAGTCGATTCGAGTCGAGTTTGTAGATCATAAATTCAAGTCGAGTCGATTCGAGTCTGAATTTTTATTTGAATCTTTGACACTTAAGTCGAGCTTGAATATTTGCACTTTACTGCTAAAGAGTCCTTAGATGGTTGTCTTATTATATCATGGCCCACTTAATCAAATAAATTAAAAATACAAGTATTAATACAAATAATTCATCTAGAATAAATTCTTAACTGATATAATTATTATATATCAGTAAAAGTACGCCTAAATTAACACTAACGTGGCGGGGAAAAAAAATCACTGTTATTCTGCAACAAAATTTTAATCGCCGAAAGATCGGAGATTATGTACCGTTTAAGACAAAGGAACACGACTTTGTGCACAAAGGAACACGACTTTGTGCACAAACAGTTTGGTGGTTCCAATGCTTATTTTGGACAGAACGAGTTAGCTGCGGCCTGCAGCATTCACGAGTCAATAAAAAATAATGAATATAATTTAGGCTTGTAGGCGTGAAGGTTAGGTTAAGTTTCACACAATCATGAGAACATTTTTTGAAAACTTTCACTTATGGGAAGTGTAAGGCCGTGCTACAATTGGCGCAACATTACAATAAACGTTCCCATAACAAATATAATACATTTAAAGATTATTGCTACAACACTAACGCCGTTACGTTGCCGGCCAATCGCAAGCTGGCACTTCTAACCAATCCATGCTTTTGTATTTGTATTGAATAGTTACACTTTATAAAATACTTTATACTTCATAATTAATTTTAACTTGCCACTTAACTTGGATAGCAAACAATTATACAAAATGCAATCTCGCCGAATGTAATAATGTAAACACATGGAAAATAAAATTAATGTTCGCCAACCTACACTTACTAAAATTAGTGGAGCCATTAGACAAAGTTTTTTTAATGCCATTTCGTGATTGGTGGCGTATCAGTCGCAAACATGCGCTCTGTAACACAAATATAACGGTACCGTTAATTTATTATTGTAACGTTGCGCCGATTGTAGCACGGATTTACTAAAAAAGTAATATTTGTGCCGATATCATGATTATAAAATTTAATTCGTATTTTGTTTATTAAAAATGTGTTCGTCTTCTTTGCTATGTGGTCACACCTGTTAAGTTGGCAATATGTAAAACTAATATATAAATAATATGGCCGATTGTCATTATTGTTTGTAAGTACGTGTTTCGGTCTTACGTACGTAATTTTTAGTGTCGGCCGAAGTCACGTAAGGAGATATTAAGAATTGTAATTCAATTTTATTATATTTTATCGAGTTTTACCCGAATTTCCTTTTGAGTTTCGCCCCGTCGAGTAAAATAAACTCAAATGCCGAGCCAAGCCGAGCTGATGCTACTCGCTCGACTCGACTCGAATTTTCGAGTCTCGGCCCATCACTAGAAAGCACTAAATTACCAATATTCCGTCCGGTGCAGTCACCTTCCAGAACAGGAATGGAAAGAACAACATTTACAATTTTATGCTGTGCTTCATCATAAAACGTAACTACAATAGGATACAACTTAAAACTAGTATCGTTGCTACCATCAGTTGCAACTGAAAACGGCCCACTTTTTAAGTACGTACTGCACTACTCCGGATTTTGCATCCGAAGCCATCTCTTTCATAATAGCAGAAGTTTTGGTACGCCCACATCCATATTTCTTGGCAATTTTCGAGTATGGGAACATTTTTTTTTCAAGCAAACCTATGTCTAGATCTGCACCCCTAGATTTAACAAAGAACCTTGAAAGTTTGTGATTATCTTCTTGGCATTTTACGTTGGATAAATATTTCGCACTTTTGATGTGGACGCTGATGTCACTTTCACCGCCATGCGATATGTTGCTGTCGCATCTGCATATCTTACAAAAGCCAAACCTTTCCCTTTTTTGTCAGAATTTAAAATGCATGGAAACTCTGCACTATACGTATCACGGAATGTCTGTTAATAATATTGTTTATTCGTACTCATCTTTGAAAACATAATGCAGACAGTTTGTGCTTCATAACCTGTCACAAACGCCTAAACGAGGCAACGGCAATAGCCCGTAACAAAGTAAACAAATTCGTAAACAGTTATTTCACGTTGCACTCGTTGACCACAGCGTATTTTGCCAGTATAAATGTATTTGAAATTCAAATTTTAATACGTAATAGCAGCTCGTAAATTATAAATCAAAATCACCCATCTTAACTAACCGTCTAACAAACAAGCGATGACATACTCTGTAGAACTGTGCAATCGAGAAAAAAAAAACAATCGATACTCATGAGCACAACACGTGATACATGAATCGACATGAATGTTGAATCGATTTGGAAGACACCGACTATTTTTACCGCGAAGCTATTTTAATTACAAAAATAGGAAGAATTAGGACAATTTCGGAAAATCGTAAAGAGCAGTTATAATTCGGAAGACTTCCGGAAAAATCGGAAAGGTTGACAGGTATGATATAAATAAATTAAACCACCAGAGTTAAAAAATATTTGCTGACACTAGTTTATTCATTGCACTTGCAGACAGAATATTTTTTAAAACCATAAAATTGGTAATCTGTTATTGGATAACGAATCGTTAAAATATTAGTTATCGGAATCTGTATTGAAATTGGGTTTTTTCAATACTTCAAACCATGCCCTAACACATTGGTGCAGTTACTTCAAAACTGGGTTACTTCCATTGGCGAGTTTACTTTGTTTTTCTACAAACTTCAAAAATTTAAAAATATATAATTTGGTCAAGGTTTGGCAAAAAAAAAATGTGTTTTAGGTAGTGGTGTGCGGGATCCCGAATTTCGGGAAAAAATTCGGGAGGGCATTGCTTTTATTCCCTTCGGGAGGGAATAATATTTTTCCCGGTATTTTAGGGAATAAAATAGATGTTTTAAGTTACAACAAATTTGTGACAACGGCCCATTTGGCCTACAATAAAATGAAAAATAAAGAGATTGCTTTACGGTTTGATAAAGATAACACTTTTATTAATGAAAGTTATTTTTTAATGTCAACGATATCCATGGGGGAAAAAAATCCTGGAAAATGAAATACATCACGATCTTCTAAACTTACTTAAATAAGCAGTCTGACTGAAAATGCAACGCTGAACGAGACATTAATAGTTTGCCACATTATTGACAAATCCCGTGTATATTGCACATATCGTAATTTTATATTTGTATTAATGTTTCTGTTTATCGGAATGAAAGCGTATTACGTCTAAAATATTTTCATCAAAAAATCAAGACAAAAAACAGTGACGTAATTATCAGGGACAGCCGCGATTGGCCAGTGCGTCACTTAGAGGCGGGGTTACGCTACAGCCCACAGGAGATGGCAGCACCATCAGTTTTTTTTCCTGTGACACGTAAATGGTGAAAATAAGATTAAATTGAATAATTTACTTTTCTGATGTTTATTTGAGGTCCACAATATTAGGGGAATTTTATAAGGGCACGTATTAATACAAAATTATGTTAATATATTTTGTCATTTAGTTCACGTTACCATTACATGTTGGTTGTTTTGTTTAGTTGTTTAGTAAACATGGCTGAAGAAAAGACGCGTATTTGGAACTACTTTGCTAGAAGCAATGATAAACTTAGTGCTAAATGCAAGACATGCAATAAAACTCAGAAAAAAAGCTACGGCAGCACATCGGGTCTCATAAGGCACTTGACTCAACATCCAACTGTAAAGTTGGAATATGAGACATGGCAACAATTGTTAAGCTCACGACCCGTTACAGCAAATTCTTCACAACCAGGTCCATCAAAACAACAACGGATTGAAGATACCTTCCAGTGATACCATCTGCCGGAAACATAGTATCTGCAAAGAGAGAATCTTATCCACTCAACACGTGGAAGAAATGGTTTTCTTACATGAAAACAGAGCATTATACTAAGTCTGTTTTCTAATGGCACTATTGTGCTAAAATAACTCCAAAACTTATAAATATACCTACTGGCATCCTATATAGCTTATGATTCTCCCCCCCCCCCCCCCCCCCCCCGATTTTTCCCGATTTCCCTCCTGAAATTTTCCCGAGGCTAAATTTCCTTCCCCGCACAGCCCTAGTTAGAGGTGAATGCTGGTCACCTTGCGGTGTGGGCTGCTGAGGTCCGGCCGGCCGGCCCGCCCGCGGTTCTCGCTGCCCTCGGTGAGCGTGCGCGGCGCGCGGCGTGGGCACTTGGCGGCGGGCATGGCCGGCTCGCTCGCCTCCTGGGCACAGTTCTCGATGCCGTGCAGGGCGCGGCCCCCCTCCGCAGGCGGGCTCTTGAACAGCACGCGCCGCGTCGGCTTCGCAGAGCTCACCGACCCCGGGCCGGTCTTGGAGCCGTGTTCCCGCACCCCGTGCTTGCCCGCGTGGCTCTTGGCGCGCTCTTTCGGTCTGCAGCACCACAACACGACAAGCTACTCTCAACTGTGTAATGACATCAGGCACACTGAAATAATGAAAAAACTCAGTGAGCACGCATCACTAAGAATCACTCACAAATGAAGATATATCACACTTACTGATGTGATGTAACACCCTTACTAGAACTGTACATCAAATTACCCTGACATGCTGATTCATACTTAATCATATTCCTTTATTTCACAGTAATTAGAAACTGACACTGAAAGAAAAACTGTAACTGGCCAGAGGAATTTATTCCTACTGAACATGAACCAGTATTTATTTACTTATTTATTAAAAAAAAAAAGCAAGTTATCGCTAGAATAGAATTCCACAACTTTTTTTTGTTTCACTAGTTAAATATTACCATTGATAAGCAATTAGTAAATTTTAGGGCTGCATAGGATCCTGAAGCTCAGGAAAATTTTCGGGATGACAGGTTTCTTATCAGGTGGGAAAAAAAAAAACCTTTTGAAATTTTTAGGAATTTTTGTATAGTTATTTATGTGTAGTTTTATTTTCCACTATATCCGACGATGTATATATCAAGAATTTAAAACCACTGTTCATGATAACTAACACCATAAACTAACCAAAATTTATCAAGAGAACCATTCAGCTCATTACAATATATTAAAACTGGCAGCACATTGACATTTCAGTTTACAAGTTGACAATTTTCAGGAGTTCAGTAGAAACACTTATGTGCCTGCCCTATGTTTAGTTTAGTTCTTCAGTGGCAACGAGATGGAAAACTGTAGAGATCTGGTGGAAAACACTGGACCACATGCAACAAGGACTAGCAACCCTAACACACTCCTATGACCTGCTGCAAGGAGGTAAAAAAATGAAAAAAAGGTTAGCTGCTAAATTGTCAGAAAATAGAAATAGCGTAACTGTTTCTTCTTGGATAATTGCCTGATGTACTTGCTTAATTAATAACCTTCCCCCTTTTTTTCTTTTTATCAACTACAGAATAAGATTTGCAAAAACTGCGTGGCCAACTGCTTATCTCTACATCTGTTTTTGGCTTTACATTTTCTAGCTGGAGACTGCCTTAAATGTTTACGTATACAACCCCCAATAAACATTAAAATTCTTAAAATTTGGTATCAAGAATTTTGGTGTCTCATTCACACTTAATGAATGTACAGTTTAAATGACTCAATTTAAGATTTATGTGCAATAACTAGAGTCAAGATTTTGTGGTGTTATTTTAAGACAAATTTCGGTGTAAAGAAATAAAGATTTTGGTGTTATATGGTTTTATTTTTTTGCTCAAAATACCCACGGCAAAATTTTCTTGCTTTTCTGTATGACATGCAAATTTATTAAAACAAATATAAATAAACACTAAAACATCATGATCTAATTACAATTAAGTTCATTTGCAAATTCATAAATTCAAACTTTTAAATAACTACTAAAAATTTCACGACTAATTACAATCACATACACTACAAAATTACACACTTAAGCACTTCCAAAGTTACTATTAAGAAGATTTTATTGAAATGCTATCATAGTTAAATTTTCCGCATTTTCTGTAGTGAGACGTTGTCTTCTGTCACTAACTACCAGTGAGTACCTGGAAAATGAACGTTCTGCATCAACATTTGATGTTGGGAACCAGATTGCCCTTAAACTGGCTTGAGCAAATTCACTGTAGTCCCCTTTAAGGGAGCAAAGTACCTTTGCAACATCAATTTGGCTTGTTTCTGGCAATTAAAGTTCATCCTCAATTATTTTTTTTAAAGCAACATAGCCATGTATGAATGTATCAATGGGAAGATGGGAAACAGAAGGCAATGTTATCTTTAAAAGATTTGTGCAATGGGAGTGCATGACTTGATGTAAGTTTTTGGACATACGCCATTGCTAAGAACTTTTTCTGTTGAAGAAAAACTAATAAATAAAATAAATAAATAAAAATAAAAATAAAAATACTCAAAAAAAAGATACAAAAAACACACAAAATTAAGCAAACAATTGCTGTTGTCAACAAGGATATGAACACCACAAAATATTCCGAAACAGGAATATGGTCAGCAAACAAAGAAAAAACAAAGAAAAATGTACTAAGAGAACGAAAAAATCCCCACAAATGATGACAACACAAAAATATTGAAACTCAAAATAATTCAGCACAACAGTTGAAGCGAGACAAAAAACATGACAAAACGAAAAAACAAACAAATACTGTTTAGGTAAAACTATTGTATTTGTTTGTTTTTTCGTTTTGTCATGTTTTTTGTCTCGCTTCAACTGTTGTGCTGAATTATTTTGAGTTTCAATATTTTTGTGTTGTCATCATTTGTGGGGATTTTTTCGTTCTCTTAGTACATTTTTCTTTGTTTTTTCTTTGTTTGCTGACCATATTCCTGTTTCGGAATATTTTGTGGTGTTCATATCCTTGTTGACAACAGCAATTGTTTGCTTAATTTTGTGTGTTTTTTGTATCTTTTTTTTGAGTATTTTTATTTTTATTTTTATTTATTTATTTTATTTATTAGTTTTTCTTCAACAGAAAAAGTTCTTAGCAATGGCGTATGTCCAAAAACTTACATCAAGTCAAACAGAAGGCAAGTTATGCAGAGACTTCTGTAGGCTTGCATCTTCTATGCTAACCCTACTCACATTTCTTGGGTTGAACAGCAAATTAATGGCATTAAAGACTCTTAGACAAGGATGTCGTTTAACAGATGAGTTTTGCCTCAAACGCTTATGTTTCTCACTCGCGACATGTTTCACAAGCGTATCGCGTCTCTCGTAGTCTAGCCTGCAGTTACAGAATTTGCACATTAAAATTTTATCACTGATATAAAATCCTTCGCTGGAAAATTCTTTCGATCGGTCACTGGCAGAAACCTTCGTTTTAGGCATTATCAAAAAAATTTTAATCTCATAGGAAGAATTTAACCTCTCAATACGCAAAAACTTGCCGTGCTGGAAAGATCAAAACAATGGAGAATAGATGTGAATACAAACGCATACCAAATACCAACATATGTACGTGAAAATTAATACTGACATAAACATGTACTATTTATTATTTACAATCGTTACGTTAAGCAGGGTTAATTTTATTTTCGTAGTCTATGTACTTTATTTTAAATAAACAGTAAAAGCAATGCGGTTTAGTGTGTCATATTTTAATGATTAAAAACGTAATCGTAGAAAAACTAATTTTGGACGTTTGTTATTTTGGTATTTACAGAAAGTGAACGGCGGCCATTGTATCATAGTTATCAACATCTTAAATTATTATGGTACACAAGATTACCGTTTAAAGAAAATATTACGTTAATTCCGAGACTTCATTTTAAAATCTATTAAGAATCACCGTCGCATATAATATACACTAGAGTCCCGTTATAGCGAGGTGTCACGGTTCCGGGTTTGATCCTCGCTATAACCGTGTCCTCGCTATAACCGTATTGGACAAATTTTGGCCCCCAAAAAATAAAAATTAACCGAAAAAATTATAAAAATTGTGTTTAAACCTGTATAATTGGAAAATAACAGGTTATATTAACGAAATATTAATTTCTGTGAGCAGATGTGTGAATTCTCTTTAAAACGATACCCCATATGTACGGATGCGATCACCGATTGCGTCAAAATAACCAGAATACCCTACCAACTACCAAGCCACGTAAGTATAGCATCTCAGCCCGCGGCCGACGCAGCATTGTCCTGCTATCTATTGCCGACGCGGGCTGTCTGCTGGCGGCCATGTTGGTTCGGGATGTTGCTAGTGTAGCGCGACGATTTAATTCCTTACAAAAAAACAGGAGTGCGGCTGCGGCAACGCACGTACGCCTCAAACGTAATAGTTGCTGGAAAACTATACTTTTTTCATTTAAAGAAACCTGTCAACTTTTTTAGAAAATAAATTTGGGATTAATCTCAAGCCATCACCACCCCAACAACTGACCGAAACAAAAGTTACAAGAAAAGTGCCCTAGCGATTCGGAAATAAATACGGTAGTGCCGACTAGAGGTGTAAAAGTAACGAAAAAATGTGTAACCGTATGTATTCGTTACTATAACAATTAGTACTCGTTACTATCGTTACGTTACACTTTACTTCTGATACCACATAACATGCTATGTTATGTTGCTGCAACGAATCCAGTCGTATTGCGTACGCGTACAGTATGACGTCGTGTAAATAATAATAGAATATAAACAATTAACAATATATGATAATTAATAGTTTTTGTTAACCAAGAAACAATTAAATCTCATTAGAGCGGCTTTTTAATATTATCTCTTTTAAGATAACAAAAAAAAAAACGTGAAAATACTCGATTATAAAAACAAAAACATAGCCTACATATTTCTAATTTGTAAAAACTACTTTCTTACGTTGTTTCTGTTCCAACCTCAAACTTTGTCTACACACGGCACAGATAACTAACGGAAGTTTGATAAAAGAAAGAAAGGACGGGATTCTATTTTTAAAGCCACGCACTTAGGTGGCAACTGCACGGCTGAAGAATGTGACGTGTGAACGGCAAGATGTCTAGTGGCGAGCGAGAGGGGTGGAGATAAAGCAGACAAATAACAAAAGGTGCGTTACAAGCGATCACGCCGTAAATTCCTCAAAAATACCTCGTTATAGCCGTGTTCTCGCTATTACCGTGCTCGCTATAACGAGATTCTACTGTATATGGCTGCTAGTCACTGTAAAAAATATTTGATTGTGCTGAAGATGTGAATTGTCCTTACAGAATGGAAAAAAAAAAAAAACGTAAATAATCAGGATAGACGAACTTTTGTGTCATATCGCGGATTTCGCACAATTTCGTTTTATTTCGTGTTTTCAAGCGGTTTTCGGTGTTATTTCGTTTTATCGCGCATTACCATATAATCGTGGCTCTAGCAATAACTGGAGTCTTACTTTTCTAAACATACAATGTGCAACAGACCCTTAGTAATACGACTGAACAAATGGTTGTATTGCAAGAATTTTCTTTATTAATAGCGCTCTATCCCCCTGAGAAGACACATGGTTGGGAGAGAGAGACGGTAAACATAGCAGTGTTTATGGTTGGAAGGAACAGATGTCAATACTCATCTCCTTACCTTTTAGTGGGTCGCAAAATAATTCAATTAAAAAAAGGCGTGTGTACAACTAAAGTAAAGTTACAGGATGTCATGGCACTATACATATGTACAAGCTGTGAACAGTTTATAACCCAATTAATGTTGGTCTGAATTTTAAAAAAAAAAAACTAGTTTTTAAGATATAGGTTTTCTTTCAAAGTTTTAAAACATCCAACCTGTATCCAATTATTAGATACTATGATTACAATTTTCCATTTAGAAATCTTGTTCGAATGAGCCATCTTTGAAAATAACTGTCCAAGTAAGCAGGGTATATTTTTTTACAGTATAAATAGTCAAAGTTACCAGATTAAATTTTTCTGCCTCATATGAGTAACTTGTGCAAAGAAATTTTTTTCCCAAAATGTGTAGCATGTTTTATTTTCTTCTGAATTGTTATTAACAGTGGGGTTATTCAAGACTGCGTGACAAAAAAAAAAAGAAGTAAAAAATGGACATTTTTGGTCTCAGTATCTAATAATATACTGTAGAGTACAAAAGTCCAAACCCCCTTTTTTTAATAAGAAAAACACTCTCGAAAACTACTCTCTAGGTACTGCAATTTTTTTTAATACGAACCATCATTAGTTGGCCTGTTTGTCCTTGATGATGAGTTAAGGAACACTTTGTTTGGTAGAGTCGTGTGCTTCTAGATTGTTTGAGAAACTTCATAAATTTTTTATTGTAAATTTTATACATATTTTTAGTGTTATTATTATAGGTAGTATTTTTAATATGGTATTTACATGTGTGTTATTAGGACATATTTCACGTGTGGGATCATTATAAAATGTACCTCAATAACGTATTTGCGTGTGAATCGCGCGCCACCCCTCCAGGCAAGGTGAGAGAGGGGAAACGGTGAGCAAGTTGACAGTTGTTCCACTGCGATCGAGGAGAGAGAGTTATCGACGAGACGGCATGATGCGTGGGTACATTTCATAGCAGGGTATGAGAATTATGCATGAAATGAATGCTATAATTTAATGATGGCATCGGGACTCGCGAGATTGTTAGACGAGTCTGGTGTTCCGCATGTGTGCAAATCGGCGGCGAGAACTTAACGATGACCGAGGTACGGTCAATGGAGTGCGCCCGGAACTGGCATACGTTGCTCATGGTGGGCCGTGTTGAGAACCTGGAGTATGCAAGTACATGGACATTGAAGCTCTCCCTTTTCAATGAGATGTCAATCTTGTTGACAGAGCCTTGTTAAAAAACTCTCGGTGGAGTTCTCAATTCGCCAACGCACCAATTTCGAGATTGGTTTTTGCAAGTTCATGCCGTTAACAGTTTCCCGGTTGATTCACGTGGACAATGCTTAATTCTCTTGATTTGATTAACTGTTTAGGTGTACTGTGCATTTGTGAGAAGATAATATTTTTTAATAACCTCATGAACATTAGTAAGGAATGGCCATGACCCCCTTTTTTTAGACTTTAAAATAAGTACTTTTTTGTTTAAGTACATTTTTAATCAAAGTTTTTTTAAAATTTAGTAAGGTATAAGAATGAATTGTGAATCTACAGGTTACAGGCCCCTTTCTATGTCAATCATATAAATTTATATTTGTAACATGTGTAACATTTTCTTTAAGATTTTTAAAGTACAGTATAAACAAACTTATTTCCGGAGTTTTTGCTACTAACCTAGTTAAGCTCCCTTCATTACCTTTTGGTAATATTGCTTATAGTTGTCGTGATGCTTTACAGGAAATTCTATTGAGTGATTTTTTTCACAGCTGATCAATTATTTTACTGGAAGTAGGTTCTCCTGCATCGCACATATTATTTCTTCAAAACTAAAAAAATATATATGTTTAGGTCTGGTGTAATAGCCGCGGGCACGGTGGTGCAGCAGATGTCTAGCACGCACCTGGGCTCCACCAGGATGACGCGCCTGTCGGGGGCCGCGGCGGTCAGCAGGCTGGAGCTGGAGAAGGTCTGGCGGCGCCGTGCCAGGTGGCTGAGCCGGCGCCCGGGCGAGCGTCCCTCGTGCCGCGCACGGCGTCGGGCGCACGCCCCGGCCGTGCTGGGCACGGGTGGCACGCCCACCAGCGAGGAGCACGTCTCCGAGCCCACGTAGCGGTCGCACAGCCTCTGGCACAGCAGCTCCGCCTCCTCCGCCAGCGGGCCACTGTTGTAGCTGCAACCCGCATGCTCACTTGCTGTAGGGATACTTATTAAACACTTGTTTCAAATACCATTGTTCGGTATATAATTATTTATTGGTATTCCCATTAAAACTATAATTAGTTCGATAAAATAGCCAAATCTTTTATCGGGCAGGCTGTTGTCTTTAACAGGCCTGATGAAGGACCTTACACTATCATGTTTGAATATCAAGCTGGTAACCACTATATACTACATTTAACAGAATATAAAGCTATGATTTTTACCAAACATGTGGAAACTAAAAGTGGGGGTCAAATTATAACTGCAAGCTTGTATCTTGCCAACTGTCACTTATGCCACTTTAGACTGGGTCTTCCTGAACCACTGCACAGGAGTGACAGATCATAGAAACTCAATGAAGGAGAGGGTGCAAATGGAAATTTGTAACTGGGTTCTTTCTGCTTCTCTTCACACCCCTCCCCCTTCTCAATAATCGCACCCAGCCGACCATGACCACTGTATCTCTCCCCATTCTTTGCTTCCTGAACAGCTGCCCCTGAACTGTGCTACAAATTAGTTATTTTCTCAGCACCATAACATTTTTTTTATTTATTCATTTGCACTTTTGATAAGAGTTCATGGGCTCACATGAATTTTTTTTTTTTACCTTTTTCAATCCAATGGTGTCATTATTAAAGCTTTAGGCCTGTTGCTAGTGCTGCTAGGCTAAGCTGCCGGATGTGCCACACCCTCCCACGCCCTGTTAGCAGTATGTCAGATGTACCCCACCTGGCCATACGTACCGTCTTCAGTGCCCCGTATAGGGATCATGCTTTCTGGCACGGCTGACTAGACACCCGTGTCGCAGCGGCCAGCGCCAGCAGCACGGCAGGTAGTTCCTCATGCACCCCCCCCCCACCCCTTTTCGTGCTGCTGTTGTTCTCAGATCTCGGGGCTGGGCATCCACCCCCCCTGTCCATGTCTACACCCGTGGCACCACCTATAGGACTCAGTAGGAACTAATCCACGGCTTCTCTTGAAGCCCTTGAATGTACTGCTTGAGAGTGCCACCTCCCAAGGCATATCCCTTTAGGACCTTCTTCTTCAGGCCACCTCAGGGATGACCTAGATCCTCCCCTATGCTTAACTCGGTGCTCAGGTCCCCAAATATTACGCGAATATTCGCAAAACATAGTTATGCCAAACAATCGAAATAGATGAGAAATAACCATAAAACTTATTTTTTCCCTCAAATTAATTGCAAAAGATAATTCTGCGTAAAAACAGACACCGCTTCGAAAAATAACCTCACTTTTTTTCTCTCTCCAAAATAACGGTTTTCAACTGTTTTGATGTTACAATTAGTTGCAAACAATTTAAGTCTTTTATACAACTATATATAAATTTTACGTGCTAGAAATTAAATTTTGGTAATTTGGAAACTATAATTTATGGTTTCAACTTATTTTTTTACAGTTTTTAAAGTAGTAAAAACGTTTTACGAAGCCGTTAGAATGGCAGCATTTCGTACGGAAGTTAAGCTGGTACCACAACCAAAATGGCAGAGGCTAATGTTTGTAACAAAATCTCAACACCTACATCTTAATATTTACGGGCTAACGTACGATCCAACCTGGTTCCTTGTTGAATTTTTAGAGAAATAGAGGTACCTATTTATTCATTTAAACTCTGTAACAGTTCCTAACTTAATTGGTGTGAAATTAGTTAGGTACATACTAGGCCCGCGAATAACAAAACAAACTATGTTTACAGTGGTTTGCCAAATGTAATACGTATTTAATTTTGTTTTTACTGAAATGTAAAACACATAATAAATTCTAACTTATTTTTAAAATTGTATGTGTGTACTGGTATAACAAAATTTAAACACTGACGGTCTTATTTTGCTACATTAAAAACCGTTTGAGAAATAAATGATGGCGCTTATGTGCACTGCATGCAATGATAATAGTACAACTTAACCTTGGCGACGGTAAAGTTGCATTCAGGCAAGTGTTGGGGAAAGATTTTTTTTAGAAAAATTGAAGCATTGTGTGTTCTTTAGTGCTTATTAAGCGGGAAAATAAAAAAAAAACATAAAAACGTATTAAAAGAGCTATGTTAAGGTAAAGTTTATGAGAAAATTTTGGTTCCTTATTATCCTGACGTTTTAGGCAGAAAAACGTGTTAAGCCATGACGTCTTATACGGGTTTTACTGTATTTGCATCACTAACAAATAATCTTATAAAAATGCCAAAAAATCAATTTCACTTTATTCCCCAGTCACTCGGTTTTTACACACCGCACACCTTGCTGGGCCACACCTCTGGCACAACTCTCGCCGCAGCACTTCTCGTGGACCTCCGTCGCGGGACTCCATCGCCGCACTCCGCTGCCGCAGTCGCACTTCCCTTCACCCAGGATTCCACTCTACGCTTTGCTTGTAACTTCGCTCGGGACTCTCGCCGCACCCACGGCACTATCGCCCGGACTATCGCACCGGAACTGAACTCTCAACTCCACTCCGAGGCCGACGTCCTGGGCTTATATAGGCCCAGGCACCACTTCTAGAATTCGCGAGCGTGGCTGGGGCCACGCCGACCAGACGTCAGAATTATCAAGAAAGGTGCCGGCAGCTGGCCAGCTGCAAGGTGTCAGGTGGGGAGCAGAGGTAAGGAGGGGGTAATCCACCAGGCGCGCCGGCACGTCTCACGTGACGTCAGTGGCCGTGCAGGACCCACCTGCACGCGCTGCGGCCCTGCTTACGTTTCGTAACATTATACTAAATACACTGATAATATTGGTGTAGGTTTTATGGGTGGATGTCATTATTAGGGATGAATAAAGGAATCTGAATATTAATTTAATCATTTTGTAAAGTATTATAAAACAGACGTAACTATCTGCATAAGAACTAACGTGAGGTTAGTATTAAGGTAAGGAAAAAAAAAAATAGGAGTCAATTCATTTTGACAGATTTTATTTTCCCATTAAACTGGAATTGAGTGAAATAGATTTACACAAGGAGTCATTTACAGAGCATTTTAATCCTAGAATATTTAATAATGATAAGAAAGTGCATATAGTCCAACCATAGTTTTTGTGGTAAAAAGGTTTGTAAAATTTTTTTCCAATACAGTAGAACCTCGTTAATCCGTGACGCGCTAATTCGAGAATCGGATAATCCGGGACGATTTAAAAGTGCAGAAAAAAAAGAGAAGTAAAAATTGTCAGCGCTTAAAGCAAACACTGCAAGCCATCGCGTGGGCCGCCAAACTCTGCAACGCTGTTTGTACCGACCCTTTGTGTCGCCCCCCTTTCAGCTGTCACATTTGTCACTCTTTAAACTTGAGGGGGATGTCCTGACTTCTGCTTCCCGTCTCCCTTTGTTTCCACCCGCCAACGCACGGCGAGTGACTGGCTGGCATTCGGCTGGACGAAGGGGGATTGGGGGGGGGGGGGGGGGGGGGGAGAGCTACCCAAAATTTATGTGTGCAAGGTCGGCACGATCTTATCTTTCTCTCTTCGGCTGTTGTAAATGACTACAGGATTTTAATTATCCGGGCATCGGCAGGTCCCGATTAACACGAATAATGGGGAGTTTACTATTTTTATCCATCTGCTGCCAAGGTGCAGTAAGCCTCGGGAGATGTTACGTCACATGACCTTGGCCTTAACACAGCTGCACGCCGGTGTCTGAGAGGCTTGACAAGACCTTCCGGGCTTATAATCGCTAGTCCATGAAATTCGGTAATCCGTGATTATCTCGGTCCCGACCATCACGAATTAACGAGGTTCTACTGTATTTTGTATACAACACTTTTAAATAAAAGGGAAATAAATGATACTATAATAATCACACTACATGAATAACTAATACATGTCGAGTCCAATACAAAGAACTTTATGAAATTCTTCCCATTTTTTTAATGTAAAATGTCAAGTCAAATGACAAAAATTAGCCCATTTATCAATTTTAACGTTTGTGCTGGTGTTTTCAACTAACAGAAACAGACTAATAGTTCAAACTTATATACACAAATATACATTACTTTAAGTTATCCCACAAGCCAATACTGGACTAGTTTTTAAGCTGGAACAGCTCATATATCATTAACAGGTTTTAGACAGTTACATAAAAAATAAAATTCAATGGTACGACACAACTGTCAGGTAAAAAAGTAGCTGGTTGGCCAGGAGCATTGTAATACCAACAAAAATGCCAAAAGGGTTGTAAAACAGGGTAGCATATAAAATGTTAGCTATCAATGCAGGGTAGCAGACCAGGTAAGTAATACCAAGGTATAAGGGTGGAGCAGTAGAACAAGGTAGTATGATAGAGTATCAGAGCATAGAAGCTGGACCAGATAATAGTACAGGATAGTAGACTAGGGTAATAAAGACAGGGTGAGGTAGAACAGGGTAGCAGAACATGGTAGATGGACAGGGTAATAGGGCAGGGTGGTAAAACAGTGTATAAGCATAGTGTAGAATAACTAAGTACAAGGACAGAGTAGCAGAGCATAGCAGCTGGACAGGGTAGAAAGACAGTGTATAAGGGTGTTTTAGTGTAACAGGGTAAAGGTGTAAGGGTACTGGTGAAGTAGCAGATAACGTCAGCTGGATGCCACCTCACCTGATGCCGTGGTAGCAGCAGTCCTTGGCATCCGGCCACTGTGCCTGCTTGGCCACCTGCTCGCTGACGACTCTGCAGCCTCCCGCTCCGCCTGGAACACCACACCCTTACATCATCCAGGGAAACATTTACCAACAGTCACTCACAACACAACAATAACCACCAGAATTACAAAGATCACAGAAACAATTGTCACATCAAGTGATTCAAGCAGACTTCATTATAGATCAAACTACACTTAAAACTTATTGGGCTTAGCAGACAGTATATAAAAACTTCCAAATTTTGATGTTAGTTTTCACACACACAAAAATAAGGATAAATTTCTGACTGAAGAAAAAGCATATTAAAAGTTCTGAAATTTATTCTTCTCAAAAAACATACCCTCACATAGTTACAAAAATTTCTTCAGTCATATTGCAAACCAATTTGGTCACACTCGAAGCAACAATAATTTACAGTACATTGACACCAAACACAGATGTCATTAAATTCCTACAGCTACATCACAGCTGGGTGCACCAGGAAACAACCAATCATCAAGGACGACTGCTGCATGACAGATCCATGGTCGCCTGGAGCCGACAGCCAACGCCACTGGTCAAAATTAACTTTTAAAAAACAATGTAAAAATGTTTTGCTGCCCTGACTAGCAGATGCAAAGTTATCCTTCATAACTTCACGTACGTAATGAACTCTGAGCCGCCGAGAAATGCCACTTACCGGAACAATGGCTAAGTGATGAATATAAAATTGGCCTCTGCTTCTCAGCTGAGAGGCCTTCTAAGGCAAAACAAAACGGTTTGCAGTACAATGAAGGAAAGAATCACACATTCATTGTGAAGATTATAAATGGTATCACATTCATGAATTTACATATTATATAATAATTTGATTACCAAAAATTCAGCAGGGTCTTACTTATTTTTCTATACAATCGCCAAAACGAGTGAGGCCCCGTCTTCAAAGAAGCTAGCAGCCAGTGCCTTGCTCTCCCTCGTCCCTCACGACGCTGCTGTGAGGCGGACAGACTGTCGCGTGGCACATTGTGTCTTGAAGCAGGAGCCAGTGCGCCGCGCAATTAGTCTGTCCGCCTCACAGCTGCATCGTGAGGGAGAGGGAGGTCCGAGCGCTGCTCATTGGCGGCTGACTTCTTTGAAGACGGCATCGAGAATCTTGTGTTAAGACATGGCAAATGCCGCGATCGTTTGGGCGATTATGTAGACAAATAAGTAAGACCCTGCTGAACTTTTGGTAATCAAATTATTATGTCATATAAATTTGTCTTTCCTTTAATGCCCATCGGAGGTTCAATAAAAACAGCCCTCGCTTAACTGAATAGCTCATTATGTAAGAAGGCATCTATGAGTTTGAATATTAACTACATGTTGTAATATATTTTTTTATTTATTTATTTACATTGTGACATGTGTACCCACAACTTAATACCCAGGTGGTAGACATCATACATAGAAAAAAATACACAGACAAACAGAATGTATTGACAAAATATAGACAAACACAGAACATAACACATTAAAAAAAAAGTATAACTACATGAAATAAATTAAATTTAAACAAGCAAAAAATTAAACTACACCAATCTCTCACTTAGCACGTCTTCAGATTGAATGAATTCATTTAGCGTGATGATAATTTTACTGCTCCAGTCTTGAATAGCACGTCTGTAAATTTCAGCTAGCAACAAATCGCCACATGCAAAAAAAAGTCAGGCATGAAGCCACAAAGTCTGCTTTAACTCAGTTAACAACAGATGTGCAGTGGCATAGTTAGCTATACGAGGGGGGAAGAGATGCATGCACAGGTCTGACTACGCTATCAACTGTTGAACAAACATCAGCTATGGCAAGTTCAGTTGCGGCTATGGAGTGTAAAGGACCAGATGTTTTTTCGTCCGAGTGTATGCCGCCGGGCCGTACCGTTGTCGCCCGGCCTCAGACCAGGTCGTGATGAACTTCAGTCTAGCCAGTGGCAGGGAAGTCGCACACACAAACACAAAGCAACATCTGCCGTCTGCTGTAACTGTACGTGCGCAAGCAGCTGCAGTTGGAATCACAGTGGGGTCAATCCATACCAAGTGGTCCAGCACTGGTTGCTCGACCATTTTAAGAAAATTTGATAATTGTGCCTTGTTAGCATTATGTATTGACAGTTTAAAACTGGCACAATTAAATTTTTATTCTCACTGGTTTGATTATGGCAGCCATTTTGTTGCCATGGCGCGCGACAATTTTTACATTTACAAGAGTTTACCGACATTAATTTGGTAGGTCATAGCATGATGAAACCAAATCTGAGGTGTTAAGCACAATATATATTACAATTCTTATAATAAACCTTCTTTCTAAAATCACTCAATCTTACCAACTTTGAAGCTTGAACTTCTTCCTCACAATTGCAAAAATTTTCATTTTCATAATTTTTTTCCAGAATTATGGCAGTATATATTGGCTTCAAAATATTTTTGGAAGTACTAATGTAATAGTATTGTAAACACAAATTATTTGGAGTGTGAGACTTTGCTACTTTTTTTTACAAGCTTGTAAAAATGAGTTTTTTCATATTTTGCTTACTTTACGGCTTAATATCTCTGGTGGGCAGTTATCTAAAAATCTAAAATTTACAAACAATTAAGTACTCCATGGTACATAACTACTGTTAAAATTTTTACTTTGAGATTCAACTGGTTCATAAGTTACAGCCTTGCCAAACTTGTATAAAATTGAATTTTTCTTTTGCAACAATGAAAATATTAATAAACTGAAATAATTTTTTAAAATGCAAATATCTTAAAACTGGCATTTACTATGTAATTGAAAAGAGTTCCTGAACATTTAAACGTATGCCTGAGATGTTTGCCAAGTGTTTGAAGTGCGCAGGTCTCAACAGGCACGGACTTGCTCTGCTATGGTCTGCCAGCAGCTCTGGTATAGGAAAGGTAGTTTGTGTTTCCATGCATGGTTTTTGTTTTTCAGTATGGAGAAAGTGTGTTC
This sequence comes from Bacillus rossius redtenbacheri, assembly GCF_032445375.1. Classification (NCBI taxonomy): domain Eukaryota; kingdom Metazoa; phylum Arthropoda; class Insecta; order Phasmatodea; family Bacillidae; genus Bacillus; species Bacillus rossius. The sequence continues at coordinate 42,024,173 of NC_086343.1, read as the reverse complement.
AATAGGACATTTAACAAATAAACAATGCCACAAAAGTGTTTTATGATTCAGTGCAACAGGAATCAAAGAAAATCAGTGAGTTTAGTTTAGAACAGCAACAGCTAATATTTTGCAGAGTTTCTAGTGATGTTAAGTCTGTATGTAAGTGTCACGAGATTAAGTATCTTGTTAAATATCATCATATATTTGGCCGGTATTGCAGTGATCCTTTACAAATGCATAAAAAGGCAGTCACAAAAGGCTGAGGGAAATACTTTCTGAACATATGCATAAAGAAACAAACTATAATTTACTGTTTGTCCCTGGTAAGTCCTTATGTCCTACATGCTACAAAAAATTTTTTCTACCATAAGCAAATGATGGAACAGGGGACAAATGTGAACACTTTATTCCTACGAGTGAAAATTTGGAAAAAGTGGACAATGTATGTACTGAGTAAGGGGTTTCGCCAGCATCTAAAATAAGGAAATTGGGTTTACATAAAAGACCACAAGCAATGGCTGACAAGATTGGTAAAGTTTCAAATGTGTTGAAAAGAAATCTTGAGGAATCTTTTGATGAAGTGATGGAAAACAGAGTAGTAAGTTTAGAGCCTGTAGAAGAGTTTGAAGAATAAATCATGAATCTTAAGGAAAAATGTGCTGTTGCAGAAAAAGAAGTGCAAGTGAAAATAATTAGTTTACTTCCAAATTCATGGGGTTGACAAAGAATAGCTGAAGAGTTTAATGTATCAGAGTTTTTGGTAAAACTGACAAGAGACCTAGTGAAAGATCAGGGAAATCTACCCGAGTTGGGAAAGAAAAGGGTTTTGGCATTCAATCAGAGGTGGTTACTACAGTCCATGAATTCTATGAAAGTGATGAATACAGTCGTCTTTGTCCCACAAAAAAAGACTGTTTATCTGTAAAAATAAATAACATGAAATGTCAAAAGCAAAAGAGGCTGGTTCTGTAAATTTGAATGAATTGTTTGTGGAATTTAAAGATAAACATCAAAACTGCAAAATTGTAAGATCAAAATTCATAAAACTCAGACCTAAGTGGTGTGCACAGCCAGATCATCGGGAACACAAAATGTTTGTGTTTGTACTTATTATCAAAATGTTAAGCTAATGGTGGATGGTGCACAGCTTATGAAAGACTACAAAAGACCTTCTTACCATACTCGTTTGTGATATGAATAGTTACAACTGTATGATGGGTAAATACCGTATATACTCGTGTATAGCGCGCCCTTTTTTCCCCTCAAGTAAAGGAAAAAAATAAGGATGCGCGCTATACACGGGAAAAAAAAAAGTGAGGGGTGGAGGCGGGGAGGAGTGGAAGTCGTTAACTGACGGGTGACGTTTCTGGCCAGCCCCCACACATACGCACAAGCAACAAGGCCTCTCTTTCACACACACACACGCGCGCGCGCGCACACACACACGTTCACCACACACACACACGTGCGCGCGCAAGCTCGCAGGTCTCTTGTTTATTTTTAGACCTCCCCCTCTACAGAAAGCCATTGCAGCTAGTAAAATAAAAGAGAGAGAGAGAGAGAGAGAGAGAATGTTGTCCTTCGCTTCCTCGTCGCAGCTGCTACCGGTGAGTCATCTAGTCCTCCGCGTCACGTTCCCGCCTGCCTGCCTGCCTGCCTCCCTACCTCCCTCCCTCACGTACCACTTGTGACGATACAGCGCTTCATTATCTTCCGTCTACACAGCAGAGTTTAAGTATTTTCCTGACGCATCACCACACATCAATTTAAATTATCATTTGTTTCATACGTAATTACTAAGCAGGTACCACAAAATGTTAGTAAAATTTATTTATAGGAAAAATTTTTTTTTTTTCTTTGGAATTTGTTGCAAAAATCGTGGTGCGCGCTATACACGAGTAAATACGGTATGTTAAATGTCCAGGAAATGAAGCCCTAGTATCTCTGTTTGATTAATTTGAAGAAAATTATGCCATTCCAGACAACATAATTTTTCAACAATGGACCACAACAGATAAAGCTGAAATGATAACTGTTATTCAGCCAAACAAAGAATTATTTCAGTCCCTTATTGAAAAATTTGATTCACTTACAACTCATAATTTTATATCAAAGATTCAAAGTCAGTACCTGAGAGAGAAGAAGGAGAAACTTATGGAAACAGAGTGCATTGTTCTGGCAGACTTCGCAGAAAACTTTACATTCGCTATCCAAGACGAGATTCAGAGCTACCACTGGGTAAATCGCCGAGCAACTGTTCATCCCTTTGTATATTATTACAAAGAAAACGATAAGCTTCTAACCCAATGTGTTTGTGTAATCAGTGATCATTTGGACCATAACCCAACAACAGTGCATATATTTCAATTTCATCTAATGAAACACTGTTCCTTGGGTTCAACATATAATTTACTTCTCAAATGGATCATCAAGTCAGTATAAAAATAAAAAGGAATTTTATGAATGTCACCATAAGAATAATTTCGGCCTTAGTGCAGAGTGAAATTTCTTCGCAACATCTATTGAAAAAAATGACTGTGATGGTGTCGGAGGAACAACAAAAAGGGAAGTAACAAAGGCGAGTCTTCAAAGAACAGTCAAGGATCACATTCTTTCCCCTGAAGATATGTTTATGCACTGTACACAGACAATTAAAGGTATTATGTATATATAAATATATATATATATATATATGTGTGTGTGTGTGTGTGTGTGTGTGTGTGTGTATATATATATATATATATATATATATATATATATATATATATATATATATATATATATTAAAGAAGAGGAAATTACTGCTCGACAAGAAGAGCTCAAACCTAGGTTTAACAACTTCCAACGGCTCCCAGGAACATGGAAATTTCATACAGATGTTCCTTGATTTCTTAGCAAGGGACTTCCCCGTAGTAAAGTCTTTACCACTGTGGTTATTTTAATCTTGTTGGCTGCCAAAAATCTCCAGATAATTTATAAAACTGTAGCAGTGGGCCAACATACTCTCTGTTTTATCATGCTTCTATATTTATCAGAAAAGTTTATAATGTCCTATACATTAACATACAAAAAAAGTTACAAGCTATGAAATACAGTAAAATAAATTGATAAACAATATTTAACCTCCTTGTTAATGTAGCCAAAACACTAAAAATACACAATTACCAATAATATGTAATTATGAATTGAAAGGCTTTATAAGGAAAAAAAAAAAAACACCTTACAATTATGCCTTAAAAAACTATTACACTTAAAATTATTTAATTAATTCCTATAACCCTGAACATGTCCAGCATGTAAAATCAACAGACATTAATGAAATATAAAAACTTGGTAAAAGTATCAAATTTCTTTTCAAACATGTTAATTGTGCTTATACTTAGGATCTGAAATGTATATTTTCAACAAATGATTTCAGTAGATTGCAAACAAAATGGGCAACATCAACATAGGTTTTAAAGTATATCCACTACCTTCCATGTACTTTACAGGAGGAATGAAGGAAAGAGCAGTCTAACCCTCTGGACTTTCTGCATAACCCCAACAGTTTCATGTTCCCCCTTGCAACTAACACCCTGCCTGGGAAGCAACACTGGAAGCAAACACGTCACATGTCACCCACAAAGAGCAAAGCTAATTTAAGGGGCCCGCCTACCTGGGCACACATACGGTGTGCAGAGCTTCAGGAAAAACAACGCAATTTCAAAACTACTTAAGATATCCGAGTGGGGCCTATTTACGAATAGCATTTAAGAGTTCGCTGAGGACCGAAAAGTACTTTTAATTTCGGATTAAGTTTTTAAACTGTATTTTTAGAAGCGTTAAAATGCCTAAAACGCGTGTTTTCAGAGTAATTTTTAGGCATAAAACAATCAGTACAGATTCTTGAAAGCACTTAAGGGGCTTGCATAACACCTTTATCTTCATTTCTCCGCCATATAATGTTACGGTCACCGCTCAAATTTCACAGTTATCCTGTGATGACGAGACGAATGCGCACCAGTTCAGAGACTTGCGCTTAGAGGCTATACCGCGCTGGAAGCACCAGCGAGCGTCGCGCTTATCATCCCGCCTCACTAACACACATACACCCCTGACGAGGCGGGCCCCTTAATCTGTTGTAAAGGTAAGCGTCAAAGACATAAAAAGAAAGATACAGCAAAAAATCATTAAAAAGTATATAAATGTTAATGATTGGTATGGCTCTGTAAAGATGTACCTGCAGGAGTCGGGACGGAGAAGCCACGGAGCAGCCCGAGCATGGTGCCGACGCAGTGCTGAGGGAAGGTGACGGCGGGCGGCGGGGGAACGCCACTCACCAGCTCTTGCAGCCGGCCCAGGCGCTGCTTCCGGAGCGCCTGCCCCCGGGCTGCGGCGGCTCCCGCCGGCTCCTCCTCCCCTGGAACCACGCACCTCACAGCTCCCACCACTGGCTCGGACAGGACAGCTTCTACTCTCGTTCATTCCATGTCAATTATTTTCAACCTCACCATTTTAGATTTTTATAACACTTATAGGAATCATTCTCCTTAATTATACAAATAAGAAAATAATTTCATAACTTTTTTATCTCATTGTGATTTCGTGTGATTAATTTTCAAAATGTTGATATTTTTTTTTCTTTTTATGGTTCACCTATACATTTTCAATCTCAAATATCTCAAGTTGTATATGACTTAGAGAGCTGTTAGGCCCCTCTCTTTAATGAGCAACTTACAAAGTTTAATTTAATTTGCTACTTGCCTATGTTGGGTAAAAGCCATTTTTTTATATATATCAAAAAAACATTTTTTTAAGAAAAATTAAAGATAATTTTTTTTTTTTTTTTTAATTTTGAGAAAATCATACGTGTTTTGAGATATTATATAAAATGAATCCTGAAAATTTTATAGTGTGATGTCAAAAGGTTTAGGAGTTCATAAAACCTCAGTGGTTATGTTCAGGTAAAACTGGATCATAATTCTTGATTTGGTGTTATACAGGTAAATATGAGTAGGTTCTGAGTTGTAAGTACACTTATATATAAAAAAATATGATATGGTCAGAACAATAGAAGGAAAGATAAGCCTTGTCAATGTTTTTTATTACCGTGCACTTGTTTATTCGTGTTACTGCAGGAGTGTATGGTGTTACCCACACTGTTTTAGTTTCAGCTAAGTTTCCCATTAGCTCTCAGTGAGTGGACAGTTTAGTAGGCCTAGCTGTCAGTGAACTTGGGAGTTGTTTTGTATGACTGTGTAATTTTATAAAGATATTATTATTATTTTGTGGAAGTGAAATAAGTTTGTTAATTAATTAACATATTTAGACTTTAGCAATGAATATGGAATAATTCAAAATAAAAGCACTGATAACCTAGATAATTAGTAAAAGGACATATTATGTAGCCCATATTTATTAATTGTAATTATTTATACTAATTTTGATTTTAGTTATTAACCATTTAATTAGTACATGATTTAATACTATTGGACAAGTTACCTCATGAAGGTGTAGGGGGTCGTAATGGATAGGAGAACAGGATAGAGGATGAGTGTTACATCAGTCAAGGGGAAGGCATTACAGGGTGCATACTCTCCACTCTCCGACGACTGTGTGGTACGGAGATGCAGGGAGGGGAGTGGCAGGAGTGGGTAGGAAGACATGATATTAAGATAACAGTGGGCAAGACAAAGGTGGTTAGATTTGCAAGGGAAAAGAAAGATGAGAGGGTCTACAGCTGGAAGGGAGAACTGACAGGAGAAAAGCCTCCTCTTTGCAATGACATCGCACATGACTTCGTATCTTTGATAGATATCAAGATATTAAACAAAACATAAAGGCTTGGAAATGTAAATTTTGGTACACGGCAGCGGCCATTTTGGTCTGTAAAATAAAAATGGTGGCAGATAAAAATCAGCACCTTCAGGTTTGCACTGATGGAATATGTACTTTTTTGTGTGACAAAATTTCCAATTTTATCAAAATGGGTCAGCAACCACCCTTGGGTGATTTTCCATGGAATGACACGAGTGGGAGAAGATAGGGTGAATACTTGCCATCGGACTTGTGCCCAATTGCAGAAGTCTTCGAAATAAAATAATACTTTATGATTTTAACACAAATTGGATGAACCTGGCACTTCCCAACATTTGTCGGTTTATTGTTGTAATCCATTTAGGAATCCTCGTCATGATTACTATAAGAAAAGTTAAGATTTGTAAATGCAAACATTTTGAATTGTAATTACAGTTTCGCAAGGGTGACAAAGTATGTGATGGGTGTCGTAAAGCTGTACTAAAATTTCCAGAGATGTTAACTAATTCAGAAGACTGTGTTTCTGATAACTCTGTACCACAAGATGTTCTGTATGTTTCTGAGGAAATAGTTCAAATTACATTGTCAATTCCAGAGAAATTAGAGGTAATTAATGCTCTGAATAGAAGTCAGAAAGTTATAGAAAAAAATTCCTATTAAAAAAATGGTTATATGTATATATGAGAAAACAAATCCCAAAGAGAAAATTAAAAATGTGACAAGCGTTTCGAACCAAAGTATTTAATTTAAGTCCATGTAGCCTTGACTCTGTAAAAGATTATGACAGTGAAATAATTGAACAATTAAAAGAAAAGTTCAATGCTACTATAGACAGAAGTATTAAAATGCAGATTTTAACAACACTTTAAACGAATCTTTTATACATGGTGTTTTTCCAAATGACTTAAAAATTGCTAAAGTTATTCCATTGTTAAAAAAAGGTAATTCTACATTAACTGTGAACTATAGACCAATCTCACTTCTTAGTTCCTTTTCTAAAATATTTTGAGTCTACCATCAATAACAGATTGGTTAGCTATCTCACAAAATTTAACCTGCTATCTACATCCCAGCATGGTTTCTTAAAGGGAAAAAATACTGAGTCGGCTATTGGTGAGTTCGTTGATTTTGTCACAGAATGCAAGGACAGATCAGAGGATGTCGTTGGTATTTTTCTTGATCTGTCCAAAGCTTTCGACACAGTAGATCATAAATTACTCATTGATAAATTATATAATTTGGGAATTAGAGGTGTAGTCAATAAATTGTTAAAGTCTTATCTCACAAACAGAATGCAGATAGTTCAAGTTACTAGAGTCAATAATAATAATATTTTAGAGTCTTATAATTCCCTACCTAAATTTATGAATGTAGGAGTTCCTCAAGGTGGCGTTTTAGGGGCACTTCTTTTTCTGGTCTATGTAAATGATCTAAGTTATCATTTTACCGATATTCCTATCATTTATTTTGCAGATGATACTAATGTACTGGTTAAAGCCAATCCAGCTTCTAAACTTGATGTTCTGGTTATGAGTACACTACATACATTAAACTCTTGGTTTACAAATAGTAAACTGCTACTGAATTATGGTAAAACAAATTTTATTTTTTTTCCCCTCTAAATTAAAATCAAATAAACCAAATACTCTGTTAAAAAATACTAACTTAAATTTTGTGGCACATTCACGATTCCTTGGACTTGAAATTGATGAATTTTTATCATGGGACAAACATACGTTTGGTTTGCTAAAGAAATTAAACAGTATGTGTTATATGTTTAAAGTACTTTCTCATATAACTACCAAACAATGCCTATGGTCTGCCTACTTTGGCTATGTTTATTCTTTAATCAGCTATGGAATTATGTATTGGGGGAGTAATAGACATCATCTACAATCATTTTTTATAATACAAAAAAAAAATTATTCAGAATTATACTCCACATGAAACGTTTGGACAGTTGTCGTGAGATTTATAAATCTTTAGGTCTTCTTACTGTGCCCTGTATTTATATTTACAAAGTATTATTTTTTATTTATAAAAACAAATCAATTTATATAAACAATACTAATATTCATGAGCATTTCACACGAATGAATGCAAATTTTTCATCTGAAAAGGGTTCATAAGAAAAAACTTTACAGTCAGTTAGAAATGTTGGTATTAGATTATTTAATAAATTACCATCAGCTCTAAAAAATATGGAGCAATATAATTTATTTAAAACAGAATTATTTCTTTATTTATCACATAAGGCTTTTTATAATATAGATGATTATGAACAGGAGGTAGCTTCGTAACATTTTTACTGTTTTTGTTGTTGTTGTGAGTTTTACATATGATTATGATGAACTGTACTATGTGATATAGGTTAGATTGTGTTCTAATTGTTGATATCTATACTTAATTTTGTTTACTGTAATTATGTATTACTTTTCTTTTATATATAATATTATCTAAATAGGTGCTTATTCATGGAAGTGCAGCTGTTATATTATTTTAATTTTGTATGTTTTAATACTGTTTTTGTACCTGTTTATGTGTTTGTATTTTTTTATGACATATTCTATACCATTATGTATGGTCTATTGAATGCAATAAAAAATCAAATCAAATCAAATTTCCCAAAAGTTGTACTCTTAAAAAATTGAAATTCAATTTGGAACCTCAAACTTTATAGCAAGAAAAGCAAAAAAGCTATTGGCTGAAAAAGTTGTAATGATCCCCAGATCCAAGGCCTGGCAGAACATTAGACTCAATGTAAACTCAACAGTAGCCTTAATTAAAGTCATCAAATGCCTGATAAAAAAATTTTTCTTCTGTCAAAGTGGATGGTAAACGTATACACAAAATTCTGTGAGCTTCGCCCTAAGCATTGTGTTCTTCTGGGATTCTGTGGGACACAGCGTGTGTGTATGTACCAAACATCAAAATGTCAAATTAATCATGACCCAGTTCAAACTACCTGAATTGGCAAATTGCGAACTCTTGATTAAAACATATAAAGATGTAATAAACAATATAATTTGAAAATCCCCAACTGCTAATGTTTTTTCTCAGATTGGTTGCTTGCCCAGAAAGAGATGTTTTGAAGACTAAGTTTGAAGAAGCTTTTGAGTTAAATAGTACTGAAAATGTTACTTTCAAACTGAATGCAAATTGATAATAAATGTTACAAAATCCACAGAACAGTTTTTAGATTATTTTTTCCAGAGTTTGCCAAAATTTTAAGGCACTCTTTTATTGTAGTTGAACAGTCTTCCTACTTACGACATTTGAAAGAAACCCTTTCGGAAAACCAATGCATTGGTCTTTTAAATTTCGCAGAAAATTATTCACTTGCACTACAAGATGCTGTTTAGGGCTTCCACTAGAACAGTGCTTCAAGCAACAATTTGTTCATTTGTCATACACTATGTCAATGAGGAAAAGAAGTTGGAGCACCTTAGTTTTTCAGAAGAATAAAGTATAGAAATAGTTTCATCTGAGGACGCTGTTGAAGATCTGGACATCAATGACATTGTTGGCTTTGTTACATGCCAATACTCAGAGAAGTGGTGGTAGGCTGTGTGCAAGCAACAGAATAGGATCATGTGAAAATAAGCTTCTTGGAACCACACGGCCCTTCTCCATCATTCAAATATGTACCCCCAATTTCCAGAAGAATGTATCAGTTAATACATGATGAAACCAACAATGCCAATAAGAAATTATATATTAATATAGGTATTATTTCTGAATAAATATATTTTTAAATTCTTACTAAAAAAAGCTTTTTGATTTACAATGTAAAACATTAAGGCTTATCTTTCATTCTTTTACATTTTTGATATTCTATGCAAGTTGATTTACAACTCAGAACCTAATATTATTTACCCGTAAAAACACCAAATCAAGAATTATAATCCAGCATTACCTGAACATAACTTCTGAGGTTTTACTGTGACTCCAGATCCAATTGAGATCACACACTAAAATTTTCAATAATCCTTTTATATATCTTTAAAAAAAAAAAAAAAAATCACACACACCTCAAAATTTAAAAAAATAAATAAATAACACAACCTATCTCAAAGAGATTTTTTTGGTTTTAAAAAACAACATAAGCAAGTAGCAAATTAAACCTTGTTAAGCTGTTCTTTAAAATGAGGAGTCTAACAGCTCTCTAGTCATACACAACTTGACATATTGAGATTGAAAATGTATTTGAGTGACTGGTTGGTTTGACATGGAATGACCTTGATACTTTCAGTAGTACGTCTATGTGATCAACCACTAATTTATAAAGTATGGGTAAATATGTAGAGTCGCGGTATATGCGAAAACAAATGCTAAAAATCTGAAAATACTTTTATTCTATGCTCTTTCACTTCCTCTTTTCAATAAACCCGGCGGAGATAAGAAATTCCAAATACTTTAGGAGATATTGAATTTTTATTTTCCATCACAATACCGACCATTGTTGCTTGTTTACGTTTATGATTTTTTTATTTTCGCGACGTAGGTAGAACGACTACATCATTTTCTACTAATGGCAAAGAAATTGTACCCGCCTCTAACGTATGTGAGTTTTTAATGTTTCAAATTTTAATGTTTTATTTGTTGCGCAAGTAATAAGAGAAAAAAAATTACGTGAGTTCCTACCGTTCATCCTTTGTCCCGGTTTGTTAGGTCAGATCAGCTACATTATAAATACTTTAAAACTAAACAACCATTAAAATTAATTTATATTATTTTTAATGTCTGCTTAGTTTGAAAATATTAATAATGTAACTGACCTGACCTAATCGAGCATTTTAATTAATTAGGCATTCACGAACGGTAAATCAAGATGCACATAAAGTTCTGCAATTCCCGATTACACCCGAACAATTTACCTTCGGCCAACCTCAGGTTTATTTATTAATATTTATATTTCTCTGTTTATTTTAATGTAGCTATACTAACCTAACTAACCGTCCATAGTGTTTTAAAGTGTTTTAATGTAGCTAACCTAACATAACATAACTATAATAAAAGTATTTTCAGATTTTAATAAATACTCCTAAACAAGCAACAATGTAGTCGTTCACCTACGTCGCGGGAAAAAAAAAATCATACTCGTCTCGTAAACAAGAAACAATGGTGGCCGCCTGAATTCACAGGTATTGTGATGAAAATTTAAAAATTCTATATCTCCTAAAGTATTTGGAATTTCTTATCTCCGCCGGCTGATTTGCAAAGAGGAAGTGAAAGAGCATAGAATAAAAGTATTTTCAGATTTTTAGCATTTTTTTTCGCATATACCGTTACCCTACATATTTACCAAAGTATGTACTACCTATAAGGTACTGGGATTAACACATTTATCACTAACCCAAGTAGTGATTTAAATACCAGAAATATGCCTAATTCATAAAGAATTCTGTTTATCTTTGTCAAATAAGTCAGCAATTACTGATTGCAAACTAGGATACGACATTCATTGTGTTTATTTTCAGATATAATTTTTGTGCTAAATTATCTTAGTCATCCTTGTCACAGGTTAAAACTACCAACTTAGAGACTTATTTTACATAGAACAGTCATTAGAGAGATATATATCTCAACCTTCCATGCCATGATTTTATTTACATAATTAACACAATTTTCTACTCACCATCGCTAAGAAACTTTTCTTCATCAGACGAGAACAAGAGAGGCGACCGCTCCCTATAGACATCCCCGGAACCGTCATCGAAAATACCGTCCATCGTCTCTTCCGAGAAGCCGTAAACCTTGGAGCCATCGCGAGAGGAGCGCTTCTCGCCTCGACTCGGCCGGCTTGCGCCGTGCGAGGACCGGTGGTTCCCCTCGCCAGCGCTGCTCCCCTGCAGGGGGTCACGGGGCTTCACGAGCGCGCGCACATCACTCGTGTCGGCCGCAATGCCGATCACACCAAATGCCCTGTCGTCCTTCTCCTCCACCTCGCCAAAAGGAAGACCGCTGTTCACACCAACAGGACACAGGAGCTGGTTGTCGCCCGCGTCAGCACTGCAGTCCGACTTGACCTCGAAGAGGAAGTGGTCGCACGCACTCTCCGTGTCCTCCCCTCCCACCGCCGCGAACATCTGCGGTGAGAGCAGGCAGTCTGTGCTGGGGCTCTGTGCATCGTCACTGTCACGTGACAGGCCGCAGATGAAGGGGTCGTTGCTGAGGCCATGCTGGCTGCTGCCGGCAGACGGAGCCTCCGCAACGCAGCCTGCCCCCGAGCCATCCTCCTCCTTCAACTCGTCACTGGGGAAAACAAACGAACCATCTTTCTCCAGATCCCAAGGGAACAGGTTATGGCTAGCTGTCGCCACGTTGCCATAAGGGACCCTATTCTTCACCTCTAATATTTGCAGTTCATCGTCGAAATCAATGCGCTCTGGTGAAACATCAATGGGATTCCTTACATGTTCTATCATTTCGATGCTATCTGTTTCGTACAAATCATGTTTCATCATATCTGAACCAACTCCATTACCATGTTGGGCATCATTGTGACAAGTGTCTAACACCGCAGAACAGTGGTCCTCTCTACAAGTTACATCATCATGTGTGGCAACTACAGCCACTGCACAGTTCTCTGCTACAGTCATTCGAGGGCTCGCAGTCATGTTGCCAGCCTCCGAGGACTGACCCTCCACGTCTGGTGCAGCCAAGGACATCAGAGCACTGCCACCACAGACTGCTGCATCACTGTCCACAGCTTGTACACTGCCCGAGACACAGCTCAACCGGCTAAGACGAGGCTGAACACTGTCAGGTTCTCTCTGCGTTAAGGCACTTGCTTCAGTTTCAACGACACCTGGTTCTGACTTCTCTAGGACCACCTCTGGCGTACCTGGCGGGTAACTATATGCATTTCCTGCAGTATTTTCACTTGCTAGGCAACATTTTCCAGCCTTGTTTATCATAACGGTAACAGAATCACATTTTGACAACTGCGATTCAGACACTGTGTGTGATGATACATTATTTTGCAGCATAGAGCATTCACTGGTGTTTTTATCATTTACATGCCATGAAGAAAGTTTTTTCTGAGCAGAGGGCATTTCACTCACTGAGTCATTATGTATAACATTACAAGAAGTAACCTTACTTAGATCCACCTCAGTTTCAAGAGAGTAACCAAACAAAGGCACTGTAAGTAATTTATTTCCACATTCACTCACACATTTCACATCATTTGATGAAGACATCTGATCTTGAAACCTGCATGTATCATGGAAAGAAGCTTCAGAACTAACAGCTATAGATGAGGTCACATAATTTTGTATCACTTGCATTTCAGGAGACGTTTGGGAAACACCTACCATATCAACTTTGTTTTCACTGTGTATCTGGTTATCCAAAGTACTGTGCAAACTGTTTTCACTACGAATGCTGTACACTGTACATGAATCAGCTTCAATGACACAAGGCCTCCCATTTTCCTTGAGAGATGTTTTCAACATATCCACATCTTGCATTAACATTTTACTTTCAGCATTTCCATCACCCTCCCCACATGATAAAGAAATGTTTTTGAATAAACTGTTCTTAGTCGGTGATATTTTACTAATACCATTCCACCCAATCTTTTTATTTAACCCTATCTCAATCATATCTACATCCTGTGGTTTAATTTCTAAACAATTATCACTTTTACAATAAAGTGATTTAAGATCATCAGTTTTTACGTCAGCACATTCAGAAAAGGGCACAACAGTTTTGGAAAATGTTTTTTTTGAGTCAATTATGTTACCACCTGCGAGGTCTGAATAGGAATAAAATTTATTTTCCTTATCCTCAACCTGATAATTATCACTCTCTCTCTCTTCTCCGCTCCCTTTCACAGAATTCTTAACAGGACTAATCCTGTTACGGGCATAATGTTGCCCGTTTTCCATGTCACTGGTAGTGTCCCGTCGAGTATGCCTATTCGAAATGCAAGTATAACAAGCATCAATGTTATGGTCCAAAACTTTATGCTCTGCAAGATCCACGTTCATACCTGATATCAACTGCTCGGAGTCCGAAAATGATTTTCTGTCCACGAGTTTGCTGCTAGAAAACGGAGACTTGCACGACTTGGGTTTGAGGACGGGAGAATTAGACCTGGACCGTTTAAAAACCAATGACAAAGGTTTCTTACCAGCAACAACGAAATATTCGGCTGGTTCGTCTGAAAACCAACGTGTAGACGAGGAACAGGGAGAATAAACAGTATGTTCATAATCACTCTTATCGTAATCACAGGATGAAAATTCTCCTTCACACTCACTTTTATCACCTACCTTAAAACTACTAAAAACACTATCACTCATTTTCACCAAATTGAATAAATGTTCGTACTTTATCCAACAACTTTCTGCTTTTTTCGACAGTCTAACTATATCCAGAAGATCTGGGATCTTTGTCATCTCGAACTGCGTGCGTCAACAAAACATGAAACTATAAATTGTAACACTAATATATATTAAAAACATCACAATCACATCGCTTACACACTCCCCGTAATCAGCACATCCCAAAAACACATTTTTATTTTAAATAGTTTTAATACTCATTATCGTTGGTTACTAGATTTGGCATCGATCAAGTACACAAGTTTACTGAAATTTAGCTTCCAGGTTAAACATAATTCCATTTTTTTTCCTCAGAAATCGGTTACAAATAATAATCACTACCAACTACATGGCATAAAAACCAAATAAATTTAGTTTTGTCCCGAACTATATAAAGATCTAAATTAACCAGCTAACTTTAGAATCAGGAACTGGGAAAATATTCATTTATACTTATATTATTGTCTAATCTGCATTTTAGTGTCTTGATATTTAATGACATAAAAATAAGAGCGTTCATAGGATTTTAATAAGCCGATATTCCAAGATTTAAAAAAAATATTGTTTTGGTATTGAATATGCTACACCTGTACCCCAAGCTTATTTCATAGCCACGATATGAAACAGCTTGGTAGTCCCTTAATTTTTAGGCAACGAATTTTGGTTTCCTATTCGGTGCCCCAAAATACGCGTATGCACAGAGCTAACTTTTTCGTTGATTTTGTCCCGGTCGCTGAACAGTATCTGTCGCCAATTAACTCTTTTATATTTAGTAATTTTTGTGATAATCTGAGAAAGTACCAAGCGTGTTGGTGTACCGTATCCAATAAAATTTTATTATAAAGAAACTATCTTGTTATTATTTAATTTGCGAAGGTGCTAGTATCTATATGATTTTGGGCGTAGCAAAGGTATCGATGGTTGCCAAACGTCGGCTAGACTGCATTGAAATCAGTTTTTAGTCTCATGCAGATTACATTTTATTGAAAGGTAGGTTTTTTGTTACCTAACAGGGAATGGAATTAGACACATTCTGAAATATACAGTCTGCGTGTTAGGTCACAGTTGTATCACAACAAGGTAAGGCTTATTCATTACCTTACCCGAATGCCTTGGAATACCACCCTTAGAGATGGAAGGTGGTCTAAAACATTAGGTTAGCCAAATTATTTTACAATGCATAACCATATTTGACTTGTAAATTCTTGAAGTAATCATTTGTATAAAATTGGTGCATCACATGCCATATCTAGAAACAGCCTCGATCATACAGTAAATAAAAAATGTTCATTTGATAACTCTCTCTTCAGTCAATATCCAATACATTTTTTCTTAACCTAACTAAACATACTATTTAATTAGGAGGAGTTTAGCTAAGGGAAAACTCAATATGTGGCCCAGGTCAAAGCATTTACACCTATTCATGCTAGGTCTGAAGTTGCCGTCACCCGACCTATGTGAAAGGCCCGGGGGGTACCTGACGGGCGCTACGAGCATCGCGGTGCTCTTGTTGTCCGGAGGGGCGCCAGGCTAGCGGGCTGCTAGGCCGTTGGTGTTGGGTCGTGGGTACTCTGCCCCCGCGTGCCCCGCCAGGTACACGGCTTGAATCTACCCTGAATGGTTCTCCCTTGACTGTGAAGGCCGCTCGGCCGTGTGGAGGACGGGAGACTCCGGAAAATTCGTGTACACGAGTTGGTGAGAATTACCTTTAATCTAGTAACCCTACAAAACACTCTCGCCAACACTTGGCGACGTCTAGCCGTTACACAATTAACACAGAAAAAACATAACACTACGCGACACTAATGGTTACCGCGGCAGTCTCGCGGGACGCGGGTCGATGCTCGCTGGAGACGGCCAGCGCCGAACATTAACGGGTGCAGGGGTGGGGGGGGGGCTCTATGAGCGGGCTCCTAAATTCGGCGAAACACTTACGTAAGTGATACGATCTGCAGCGCGGTATCACGATGAAGACGGTCGGGATAGGCCCGGTTCCGTAAAATACGCGCCGAGTCGACGTGGGCAGCTATGAATTAATAAGAGATTTAAATTTAAATATTTATTACAGAATAAAATAATTACAGAAAGAAAACTTGGATGCTGCCCACGGACACACGTCTGTTCCCGGCACGGAGTGTTCGAGACTGCCGGACATGGCCGCTTCGCAAGGAAGAGAAACTTTCTCTTCTTTGTGAGTCGGCGTCAAAAAAGTTATATTAATTTAATTTACTATATTACCAGTTAAAACATGTTCCAGGTGCCCAATTAAAATGTAGCACCTGGTAATTGGGTGCTTAAGGCTTAACAATAGTTTTAATGTATTTAATTATTTAAATTGTGACATCAAGTTGGCGACTGTAAATTTACTAACATGTTGTCCCACTGTGAATTGTTGTAGAGAGACTTCTCCTATTCCGACTTGATCATAGTCACTGGCAAATTAATTAAGGCCAGTGGCCGCGGTGACTGTTATTGAGGTTTGTTGTCTATTGGGGTCACGCCCGAGGCGCTCGCCTGACTCAATCCGGCTGGGCAAGGGGCGCGCTCCGAAAACGGGATACGGTACTGGCGGTGCGGAGCACGGGCTTAAATGCCATGGTCGGTACAACGTCAAATGCCCCCCCCCCCCCCCAAGTGGAAGCCCGTCTCTGCCCCGTGTACCCGCTCCCGCGGTACGACGATCCCCTAGCTCAGCCGGCACCCTTCGACACGCGATCCCATAGCGCGTGACGCCTTAGCGCCGGCGGCGCGTGAGGTGCTGGAGCAGGCGGACGCCGCCTCGGTCGCTGCGTGGGCAGGGCCGGGAGGCGGCGCCGCGGCGCATGAGGTGCTGGCGCAGGCGGATGCCGCCTCGGTCGCTGCGTGGGCAGCTGGGCCGCGAGGCGGCGCCGCGGCGCATGAGGTGCTGGCACAGGCGGACGCCGCCTCGGTCGCTGCGTGGGCAGCTGGGCCGGGAGGCGGCGCCGCGGCCCATGAGGTGCTGGCGCAGGCGGATGCCGCCTCCGTCGCTGCGTGGGCAGCTGGGCCGGGAGGCGGCGCCGCGGCGCATGGAGAGTCGGTGCAGGTGGACGTTACCTTGGTCGCTGCGTGGGAGGCTGGGCCGGAAGGCGCCCCTGCGGCGCATGGAGTGTCGGTGCAGGCGGACGCCGCCTCGGTCGCTGCGTGGGCAGCTGAGCCGGGAGGCGGCGCTGCGGCGCAATAGGTGCTGGCGCAGGCGGATGCCGCCTCGGTCGCTGCGTGGGCAGCTGGGCCGCGGCGCATGGAGTGTTGACGCAGGCGAACTCCGCCTCGGTCGCTGCGTGGACAGCTGGGCCGGGAGGCGGCGCCGCGGCGAATGAGGTTCTGGCGCAGGCGGATGCCGCCTCAGTCGCTGCGTGGGCAGCTGGGCCGGGAGGCGGCGCCGCGGCGCATGGAGAGTCGGCGCAGGCGGACGCCGCCTCGGTCGCTGCGTGGGCAGCTGGGCCGGGAGGCGCCGCCGCGGCGCATGAGGTGCCGGCGCAGGCGGACGCCGCCCCGGTCGCTGCGTGGGCAGCTGGGCCGGGAGGCGCCGCCGCGGCGCATGGAGTGTCGGCGCAGGCAGACGCCGCCTCGGTCGCTGCGTGGGCAGCTGGGCCGGGAAACGGCGCCGCGGCTCATGGAGTGTCGGCGCAGGTGGACGCCGCCTCGGTTGCTGCGTGGGCAGCTGGGCCGGGAGGCGGCACCGCGGCGCATGAGGTGTGGGACGGCGTGACGAGACTGCCCAGGACGTACTCGGACAGGTGGGCCGGGGGTCGGCGCTGCCGTCGGGGGCGCTCTCGCGGGCTACTCCCCTCGGGGCACTCCCCCGCGACCTTCAATACCCGGTGCCGGGCAAGGCAGGGTCGGCCCCTTCTCTGCCGGCATGGCGGGGTGTATGTCCCCGCGGGCTCCTCTTTCCTCGGGGGGGGGGGGGGCCCTTGCTCTAGGGGGCTTCCCCCCGTGTCGGGGCAGCTGTGGAGCAGGGGACCTCGCGGGGGTCATGTTTGGTGTCCGTTTCCGGTCCTCCGGGCGGGTGTGCGTCGGGAGGAGTCTCAAGCCCGTCGGCAGCTGTGCTGGCATGTGTGGGAGGCAGGATCTTGTTTACCTCAGCCTGTTGAGCGGGGGGGACGTCGATGCGCATGTCCACTAGGGCCAGTACCGTGTCCTGGTGGAGGGACGTCTGACCTAGGGCGTACACTACACATCTCTCCGCCCGCCCCAGGTTGAGGCGGGGAGGTTCCAGTGCTAAGACTGCGTCTTGCTGGGCTATCCAGGAGAGTCCCAGCACCACCTCCTCGCGCAAATCCTACACCACCACCGCAGATACACAACTGTGTGATTCTCTGGTACTCACCGCGATCTTGGCGTGTCCCAGCATCCGCCCGTTGTGCATCGTGGTGGCCAGGCATAGCTCGCCGCCGCCCGGTCGTAACGCGCCTGCGGGCACGAACGAGGGCCGCACGAAGACGTCGCTCGCTCCGGTGTCGACGAGCGCGGCGGCCGGCCGTCCGTTGACCTCCACGGGGATGCGGAACAAGTTGTCCAGCGGGTGGTCCAGCTGTCCCAAGGTCGGGAGGGAGTGTCCCTCTCCGAGCGCCTGGCTGTGGGCGGGTGCAGGAGGAGGGCGCCCTATACCTGGTGCCGGCGGGCTGGCGTATTGCGGCGGGGCTGGTCTCAAGTGCGCCTCCTGGCACGGCGGCGTGGCGGGTCGCGTAGCCCGGAATCCCCGCGGGCACTCACTGTGCCAGTGATGTTCGCCACGCGGGCACCCCAAGAGACACAGCGGGACGTGTTCCCGTGCCGTGGCGTCCTGCGGCGGTCGCTCCGCCCGCCAAGATGGCGGCGCCTCAAAGGCTCGTGGTCCTGTGGGCTGGTATGGGGGCGTGTCCCATGGTGCGGTGTTCTGCCGGGCTTCCGGTGGGCTGTCATTTCCTCGGGCGTTCGCGGCGGGGCCGCGCTTGCAGGCCCGCTGAAAGTTGCGCTCTGTCTCGCGTGCTTCCTGCACGTAATCTGCTACGCCACCGGCGTGGTAGCGGCGCAGGAAGGGTTGCAGCTCGTCTCTCACCAAGCTCGTGATGACGGGCAGGACCCCGGACAGGTCGGTGCCGGGTGAGATGCGGCGGAACAGTCGTATTTTCGTGGCTATGAACGCCTCGACTGCTTCGTCGTCCCTCTGCCGTATCCCATAGAAGTGGGCGGAACACTCGACATGGGGCGATCCGGTGTCGAATCGGTGGCTGAACTCGTTCGCGAATTCGCTCCACGGCATTGCGAATCTGCCTCACATGCTCCACCAGCTCCGGGCGGTCCCTCGTAGCTGATCGCTAACCCGCTCTGTCCATTCGGACTGGTGCATCCGGCACCCTATTAGGCGCGCTTCGCACAGCCTCAGAAAATCCCTCGGATCCTCATGCGGGGCTCCGGTGAACTCCGGCAGTCACTCTGCTGGGTAGCAGGGCTCGTGCCAGGTCCTCCAGGGTGTGCCACGTGCATTTGGCCTCGGTCGTCCCCGGGGCGTGCGTCGCGTGGTCGGTGTGCGAGCTCCAGTCGCTGGCGCGGGTGGTCGTTGGTGCGGGGGTCGCCGGTGTGTGGTGGACCAGCAAGGGGGTGTTGTTCACTGGTGGTGTTCTCGCCTGTGCCTGCGTCTCCGTGCTGTTGTGCCACAGTTCCAGAAGCTCTTCGGTCTTGATCCTGTCCGCCATCGCGTTGCGCGGGGCTTTGATGTTGACAGTCGCTTCGTGCGCGCACGTGGCTCTGTTTACAAACAGACTCCCGGCGAATGTCGAGTGGTGAGGGGGGTTGGCGCGCGCGCTGATTCGGGCCGCTGGCCGAGATGCGCCCGGACAGCCGCACAAAAGGGAGAGCCGAGACTGGCCACTAGGAAGGGGAGATGCGGATAGCCGTGTGTAGCGGCGGCCGAGAGCGCCCGGACAGCCGCACAAAGCGGAGAGCGCGAGGATGTGAAGGTTGTTGAAAAGGAAGGGGGGGGTGCGGGCGAGGATGTTCGCTGAAGGCACAAAGGGGAGGGGTGGGGGTGAAAGTGAAAGTTGGCGAGGGTCGGCGCGGGCGGTGACGCGCTCTTCCGGGTGGTCCCTTTGTCGCTGCTCCTCTGTGCGCCAAATTCCACAGCGCGCGTCCAAAATGGCCGTCTTCTGTCCCTTAGGTCTGATTTTGCTGTGTTTTTTGTGATGTTTGGCTGTAGTTATGCCCAACGCAAGGGCGCCATTTGCCGTCACCCGACCTATGTGAAAGCCCTGGGGGGTACCTGACGGGCGCTACGGGCGTCGCGGTGCTCTTGTTGTCCGGAGGGGCGCCAGGCTAGCGGGCTGCTAGGCCGTTGGTGTTGGGTCGTGTGTACTCTGCCCCCACGTGCCCTGCCAGGTACACGGCTTGAATCTACCCTAAATGGTTCTCCCTTGACTGTGAAGGCCGCTCGGCCGTGTGGAGGACGGGAGACTCCGGAAAATTCGTGTACACGAGTTGGTGAGAATTACCTTTAATCTAGTCCCGCTACAAAACACTCTCGCCAACACTTGGCGACGTCTAGCCGTTACACAATTAACACAGAAAAAACATAACACTACGCGACACTAATGGTTACCGCGGCAGTCTCGCGGGACGCGGGTCGATGCTCGCTGGAGACGGCCAGCGCCGAACATTAACGGGTGCAGGGGGGGCTATATGAGCGGGCTCCTAAATTCGGCGAAACACTTACGTGAGTGATACGATCTGCAGCGCGGTATCATGATGAAGACGGTCGGGATATGCCCGGTTCCGTAAAATACGCGCCGAGTCGACGTGGGCAGCTATGAATTAATAAGAGTTTTAAATTTAAATATTTAGTACAGAATAAAATAATCACAGAAAGAAAACTTGGATGCTGCCCACGGACACACGTCTGTTCCCGGCGCGGAGTGGTTCGAGACTGCCGGACATGGCCGCTTCGCAAGGAAGAGAAACTTTCTCTTCTTTGTGAGTCGGCGTCAAAAAACTTATATTAATTTAATTTACTATATTACCAGTTAAAACATGTTCCAGGTGCCCAATTAAAATGTAGCACCTGGTAATTGGGTGCTTAAGGCTTAACAATAGTTTTAATGTATTTAATTATTTAAATTGTGACATCAAGTTGGCGACTGTAAATTTACTAACATGTTGTCCCACTGTGAATTGTTTTAGAGGGACTTCTCCTATTCCGACTTGATCATAGTCACGGGCATTTTAATTAAGGCCAGTGGCCGCGGTGACTGTTAATGAGGTTTGTTGTCTATTGGGGTCACGCCCGAGGCGCTCGCCTGACTCAATCCGGCTGGGCAAGGGGCGCGCTCCGAAAACGGGATACGGTACTGGCGGTGCGAAGCACGGGCTTAAATGCCATGGTCCGTACGACGTCAAAGTCATATCATGCAAAATATGCTTGGTTAGAGAATTTGCCAGCCATCGCAGCAATTGATGCCATTACTAACACCCCTATCTTAATTTCTAGACTATAACTAGTGAAGTTGGCTCAGTTAAAACCTGCATAGACACAGGGAAAATCATGGTCTCATTCATGCAGGGTTAAATAGTGCAAGAATTAAGCAGGCAGGATCAACACAAGACAAGAAGAATGTTCCAGGAAGAAGAGATGGTCGGGACAAAAAAGTTTCAACCATGTTGGTGTTGGGAGCTTGAGCATTTCAGCTCGAAGGACGCACGTCCCACGGGGAGCCAGCATCTCTTTGTTTCACCGAATGTCCATCTGGTAATTATAGTCATAACCAAAACCTTTTTTTTAAATACTCCCCGTGTGCGCCCGCTCCTTTTCCGGTGTGGGGCTTAACCCAGCCGCGTCAATTTAACACGCCCCACACAAAGCATTACGTGGGGCCGTGCAGTATACGGTACGGGCCGTCTCCCGCCACCCCAGAACTTTAGTTAAGCGCCCAGTGCACAGGCACAGGCTACATTCAAGCTTAAACGTGTTTTTAATTTAGTAGCGAGCCGCGGTCTGCACAGGTGGGCCCGCGCGTCGCAAGTTACAGATTACGAGGTTAGCCGATGCTAATCGAACACTCTCCCTCGACTGCGACTGGCGTGAGGACTTAATAAGTAAACACACGTAGAGGCACGCAGGTGTCCCTCTCAGATAACGTGTGGAGTGTAATCGTGTACGTAAAAGCACCACAGAGTGCCGTTTTATCAAGTGCAATTGTAATAATAGTGTAATCAAAACTTCTACATGTTCCGACGCCTCATTGGCAGTCATGTACCGCCGAGTAAACCTCGCGCCCAATGTAATGAACCAGTGTAAATCGTGAACAATAAAACGTCCACCCCGCACCTCCCGTGCGTGACGTGCGACTCGTAGAACAACCAGAACAGTGTATGTAAATTGACCTAAACAACCCAACCTAATCAGGAAACAAATTCCATCACCGCCGACGGTTCTAGCGGACCACGCTGGGGCAACGAACCCACGACCATCACACGGTTAGACACCGAGCTAGCCTGGCGCCCTCCCGGAACAGAAATCTCTAAGAAAGCCAGTTACCCCGCTAGGACCTGCGCCCGACCTCGAACACGAGACCGCGGCGGACGGAAATTACTAAATATAAAATGCTTCGCCGTATTCGTCAAAGTTTTATTAAAAAGTACATGGCATGAAAGTGTAGTCCCGCTTTTCTATTCTTCTCGAGTCGTGTATTATTATTTGACTTTAATTGATCTCCAAAGTACATAAACGTATGCAATTTATATATTTACTTAAATATTCCTCCTTAAGAATATGTGTAAATAAGTGAATTTTAAAATTGCAAAACGAGGGTTATTATTACTTATAAAATGTGTGTTTTCGTGGAAGTTGTATCTGTGAATTTTTATTCGTAATACAGTGCACATATGCCGGGAATGAAATGCACTTCATACGACTTCAGACGTGGTTCTAATTCAATGAATACAATTAAATGTGAAAATAAATGTTACTCAATTATCCCTTCCCTATCTTACAAACCTTTAGGTACTTATTATCTACCTGCCACGCAAGTGCAAAACGTAAACAGCACTGGAATTATTCTGTTTCCCGTATCCAAGTTTATCCCTTGATCCTATCGGCATGACCCTTTATATGTTGGTCTTGTTTTACATTATACTTGCTGTTTTAATTTAAAATGTTGAAAAATCCTGTAAATAACACAAAATACCTAACATATCACGATGCAAACAAATTATGTCAGGTCTTGTAAAAATGTATTTCTTTCGTATAAATTTTACAATCATAATTATTTCCCCAGTGAATACCTATGTCTAGGATCTCTCGACCTACTAAATTAAAACAGCAAGCATCCTATACCACAAACTAATTCCATCAGGATCGGATTAATTTGGATACTTGATACGAAAATATTAGTAAAAATGAAACCTACACCAGTGAAATCGACAAGTATTTTCCCGAAACAGGGTCTATATTATTTGATTATGAAATAAATTTATGAAAGAAATAAGTGTTCTCTAGCAAAAATGTCATCCCTATTTATTTGTTTGTATAGAATCACTTCGATAGTTTTGGCTTAATATATAACCTAACAAAATCATGAGTTTCAATACAAGAGTAAAGTTGAAAACACACGGTTTTGAATCGTAAATTTTATTTTTATGGTTTAATACAAAGCAGGTTTGACGTCGAAGTAGTTTTTGTTTGTAATTTAATTATATCTGTTACAAGATAAAGTTCGTGGCATATATCTTTACTGCAGCTGTAAACATTCCGAATCACAATACAAACAGCTGACTAACTTTCTACCAGAAAAAAAAACTGTCTTGCAACAAAAGTTACCAAATTCTGGTTTGTTTCATTACCAACACACCCATTATTACACCACACGCTTCGTCAGGTTCCGGTTAGCCAACTGCAGGCTAAGTATGGGTCATAATACACCCCTCGTTCGTTAACCGGAGGCTAGCCTAACCTGAGGGCTAGCTTACCTGAAGATTTAGCCGGAGGTCATAATACCGTTGGAGGGCGTTTGTGCAGGAGGTATAATTGTAAAGGCCAGTTTCCACGCTACTTCTTAACGGACGTTTAGTCGATCATGCAAAACAGAAGACAAAACATACGTTTTTTTCACTGTTTACACTTTAGAGGTACTTTGGAAAGCACCCATAGAAGTATAATATTGGTTTCACACAACGACGTGTCGTTGGTTTCACAGGATTTATTTTCACTCTCTATGTTAGATGTCTTTGCTTTATTATGAAAGTTAATTGCAACCTTTTTCTCTATGAGTATTTCAATTTGTGTTATACTTTAATTTTATTACTTTCCCGGAGTAAAATTTTATTAAGGCTTGTTTGGTAATGACCAATGAAAAATTACGTTACTACAATTCTGTATTGTCTTTACGATATAACACTTAATGGATCGCAATTCATTGGCAGCTAGATGTGGAATGACACAGAATATTGAACTGTTTGAAATTTGGAAAGGGAGTTTTCGTTCGACTTTCGTCCGAGCTAGACTCATTATAGCTAAGCTCCAGAAGATAGAGAAAGTTAAATGGAAAGATCGTCGTAAAACTTCAAGATTAAGGTAAAGGAGTTTCAATAGAGATTTAATATATTTTATATGATTTAATTTTTGTCGGCACTACGATGTTTGAGAAGAGGTAGTGACCGTCCTTGACGAATTATACTTCAAGATCGACGTGATACAGTCAATAGTAATTGGCCTTATACTTGAGAGTTTATTCAAATCCGACGAAGTAAAAGAAGAATATCAGTCCCACGACGCGGAAGGAAGGATGCATTGCGGATTAGGAGACCTGAGTTCAGCGCCCACATCACCCCAATGCTGAAGGAAGGATGCCGGTCTTCGAGAGGAGACAACGCGAACCCCGGACCCGGAGTGCCGCATCCACCACGACGACGCGGGTCGATCAACGTCCGTTACGAAAAGGAGAGAACCAGAGCCGTGACTAGGGAAATACCGCGGTGATTGCCGTACCAGTAAGACAGAAGGAAACCACCGATAAGTAATGAATTCTCGATCAGTTCCAAATCGAGACATGGATCACTGAGGTTTGTCTTCCAACCCCAAATTACTCGAAGTTGCCCAACAAGGATTCTGTGCTAATAATTGAGTAAAACTTACCACACTAAGTACCTTATTTCACTAACAAGCTAATCAAAAGGAAATTTTGCATAAGTAAATGATGATGTCTTAAGTGTTATGTCGTAGAAAGTCACCACAGTTTGTTTCATTGAGATATTTTCTTATTTAACTGATATTCAGTAAAAGACAATGTTAATGAGCCCATTGTGTAATGGCAATAATAATCAGTTCCAAGACCAGAGGATCCCTTTTGCACTAAAGTAAAGACTGAGGCACTAGTTGGCATAAATATTGTTTTTTTTTTTAAAACAACAAAATAGTGATATTTGAATAACAAGTTGTAATTATTCGTCAAATTTGTTAATCTAACCAAAAATTATTTACTTTATTGATGTTGAGTTTACTTGAATTAAATTAAAGACTCAAATACCAGAGATATCATTTAATAAATAAAACCAATGATATCACTAACGTATGATATACTGTAATACGTGTAAGGTGAGAATAGTTGTCTTGTGCAATGTAAGTTTGAATGATAATGTAAATAAGTACATTGTCATCATTGAAACACAAGTTCAGATACTAGTAAAATAATTTTAAACAATTTTTCTTTAATTTCAAGTAACTTTCGCTGCAACACTGTTTAAACACTATGACTCTTAAATTATATTCATTCATAGATATTGAAATCACTAGTAGAGTTTTGTAAGAGAGTCAAATTACATATCAGAAACACCACTTTTATTATTTTTAATATTTATATTATTACTTAAAGAAACTGATTGCTCCTCTTAGAGGCTTAATATGATATATTTAATATCATTATTTCTATGAATATTAACTATACATAGTTAGTAGTTCCATAACACAGTAACATTTTCCCTTCCGTCTTATACCTCAATTCCAATCCAGAGTTCTACCTAGTGAGTTCTCAGTGAGTGTTTATCTCAGTGATTGAGACATATTGTTATATTATTTTGAACATGGAGGAAGCACGGTTGCTTTCTGTGATTTTTTCCCTCAAGGGTTCAACAACTGAGAGGAAAGGTAACAAAGAGGAAAAAGACAAGATGGTCAAGGGAGTGGTTTATGAAAAGAAATCAATATCCCACATTATGTTACTGAAAGAATTGAGAGGCGAACCTGATGACTGGCGCATATATTTGCGAATGGACACCTCATCCTACTGTCAATTGCTGGAGTTGACAACGCCATACATTAAGAAAGAAGACACTTGTATGAGAAAAGCCATTTCACCCCACGAAAGACTCACAGAAACTCTCTGATATCTGGCAACAGGACGCAGCTTCAAGGATTTGGAGTTCACAACTATTATATCAAAATCAACGTTGAGCAAAATAAAAAATTGAACTGAAAACATTTATTACAATATTTTCGCATCCACTTCAAAAGATTACTTAGGCGTATAGAAAAATGAATATCAGGGATTTGAATCAGAAAATATTTGAACGTAATCGGCCAAGGAAGACCTGGCAGCTGATTGTCCTAGTTCAGAAAATACTGATTCGGGCTGTGTTATGCTATGCATGCAATTTTTTTGCGCAAGCTGAGATTGTGGTTGTAAAAACTGATATTCCCGAGGTGCTACGTAATTTAAATCGCTCTGTCCATAATCAGGTGGGTAGGCTTCCCGCAGAGATGCCCAGTGTTGTGCTCTTCTCTGGTCTGTAACTGTTAGCTTCCAGTTCTCATTAAGAGATTCTATTTCTTCTTCAAATAAAACGCCACTAATAAGTTTTTGGACGAATTTGATATGACCTGGTTGGATTTGCCGTAGACGATCTGCAATGTGTTTTCCGTATCTGTCAAATGAATCACAGGCGGTGAGGGATTCCAATCTTTTTTCAGCCTTTGACAAAATTTCTAGAATGCCATCATCCGTTGAACGTGACTGTTTCTTCCCAGATGCGACTCTCCTACGTTTCCCTGAGACTGATGAAGTCAGGCTACTTGAGTTATCTTCTGAAGTGGATGCGATATTACCAAGCTCTTCTTCACTTACGTGTTCATGGTGCTCACTCTAGAACAGAAATAAAACAAGGGAAAATAAATAAAAAATTATATATAGTATTGGTCACAGAACAAGAAAAACTAACAATTAAAACCATTAATGTTAATATTAATTTGTGATCGTTGTTTATAGAGTGTTACGATTATCTATTCATTAGCTTATTTGTTTATTTATATTTTCAGTTTCCCGAAAACTCAACGTAACATCGCGTATAGCTTTATAAAGAAATGGCAGTTCCCCCATTGCTTAGGCGCAATTGATTGAAAACATATTCAAATTGTGCCTCCAAAGTTAAGTGGATCTTACTATTTTAATAGCAAAAAAACTCATAGTATTGTTCTGATGGCCATGGCAAATTCAAACTGTGAATTTATTTACTGCAGTGTAGGTACAAACGGCCGTGTCTCTGATGGTGGCGTCATTAATCACACCAAGTTTTACGAGTATATGATCTGCAATGAACTAAAAATACCTGAACCAGCTAAACTTTCGATTTCGGTTCGGGTTCTTGAGTAGGCCTATGTGTTTGTGGGTGACGAGGCTTTTGCAATGTGTCCCGATCTCATCAAGCCGTACAACCGAGAGTCTTTAAATAGGAACAATTGGATTTTCAACTACCGCTTATCAAGGGCACGACGTGTAGTTGAGAACGCATTTAGAATTTTAGCTTCCAGATTTCGCATCTTTCGCACACCCATAAACTTAAAGGTGGAATATATTGAGACAGTGGTATTGGCTTCTTGTGTACTACATAAATTTTTGCGTAGGAATGCCCCAGATTACTACACCCCTCCAGGAGCCCTTGACAGTGAGGACATTGTCAACAATGAAGTACAGTTAGGTGAAAGATGTGATCCTGAAATGGTTCACAACCTACAGCGCGGGAGAAGGTACAAGTATTAGCCGGCGCCAAGACAGTGTTCAATAAGTATTTTAATTAAGAAGGTGTTGTACTGTGGCAGAATAACATGATTTCTTTACCACTACCTACATAATGAATAGGTGGATGCTGTTAAATAAGGTTACACTACATAACCTGTTTGCATAACAATTTTTATGACAAAAGTATCATAAACTATATAATATACAAAATGTTGTGTATTTAATATAAGAATAAGATTGTGATATACTGCATAAATATATTGTATTGAAAGAAAAGTTTGTTCACTTACCTCTTGTTCCATTACATCAAAACCAGACTCATCATTGTGTATAGTTTCTCGTGGCGTCCTTGGTACTTCTTGATCATTAAAAAAATCCAATAACTCGAAATACCACAAAGATGGTTTGTAAACATACTCTTCTCCAGTTCCTGAGTTTTCTGATTGTTTAAATTTATTCTATTCTTTGTTATAAACCGATCTCAATGAGTTTATTTTTTTTGTAACTGTCTCTTTATTAGCCATTGCGTCCACTTCTTTGTATTTATTTACAAGCTCTTCGTACGCGAGGTTTTTTTTATTTCGATCACTATAGTCTTTATTTTTTACCTGCCACAAACACGGAAAACTTTTGTATAGTTCTCTAAATTCCGCGATAAAATCGTGGGTACACTGCCGCAGGTCTGACATAATGACAACGGGGAGAAAAGACGCGAGCTGAAGCACAGCTAGTAGTGAACTGAGCCAAGACAAACATCTTATCCGAGACCTGCGTCTACACGTTCCCTTTTATCCTATCAGTTCTCAGAAAATGATACTTTTCCCTTCAGTTATACGATCTGAGCTTGGATTTAATTTCAATTCGACAAGACGTGCATTTTGCTGTCTACACGCCACGTTTTATATGATAGGATTTGTCTAGTCAGACAAAACGTCTGCTAAGACGTAGCGTGTAAACCCGCCTTAACTGGCAAGAATTATCGAACATTTCAAACCTGCCTTCCTGCAGCCACAAGCACCTGCACACTCTTTGCTGTACTTGCAAGAAATCTTCATCAGAAGTGACTGCGGAGCTGGTTCTTTGAAGTTAGGAACAGGGGCAAGTACAAAGTTTGACTACTGCCATCCCCACTGAAGCAAATCCATCTGGTTCTTTAACCACATTTGAACTTGAAGGTAGATTCTGAAAAAATGTTGCTGAGCTGCTTCTGTGGTTGGTTTAAGGGAAGACAAATTCAATTTCAATTTGATGAGGGTTTGGCAAACAGGTCAGAATGCAAGGATTGTAAAATGAAGAAGTGGTATCGCAGCCACTTATGACGTGGAGGAAGATGAGGACATTTTTTAAGTCGTCAGCGAGTTTACAGGTGTGGTAGGCGAATATATTTTGTGGTGGTGTTCCTCTTCCTGGTTTAATGGAATAAATGTTGACAGATGCTGTGGCTAGAGCAGTGAAGATGACAAACAAATATCTATCCTCGCCGACGAGAGCAACCTTCGTGTCTCGTGACACTGGGCAACTTCGATGGATGTGCGACGATCATATGGCCAGCATCCTCACGAGCTTGCTTGAATGAAGGCCTTCACTTTCCAAGCTCACCGTAAGCAAGCTGATGAGTCGCCTTTAACAGAATTTCTCCTATGTCATCGTCACCACCATTGACTTGAATATAACCTCAGGAGTAATGTGCCTCTTCATTCTGGGAAGCCATTCTGCGGAGACGCTCTGAGGATTTTATGCTTTTGGTAAGAAGGTCTTCGGGATATCCATAAAAAACAATGGTTGCTATCTGTTGTAGTGGTGTAGAGTATCACCCCCGAAAGTGTGTTTAACCCCTACAAGTGAGAAATAGCTGTATAAGTAGGCCTAAACCATATCTCAAATTATGATATAGAGATACCAGCTAAACACACAATTTTTTTTGTCAAACAGTGATTGAAAGTAGTAGTCACTTTGACGAAAATTAGGCGCCATTAACGACCCTTGAAAATATTTAATATAGGCAAAATTACTTTATTCAAAAGGCAAAGAAATTAACATAACTTGTTCAGTAAAAAAATGCTTTTTGACTTTTTATCTCAATTCGCTCAGCACTTGACATTATTGTACAAAAATGAAAAATTAGTTATCAATTATGTATTTAAAGTATGCTATTATGTACAGGTTAAATATAGCTAACATTCAAATGCTATACTATTGTAGCAGTTCAATTGATGAGACAATTACCAACACAAAAGTGTTGAAAACTTTATGTTATATATCAGTAAGAGTCTTACAAAATCCTCTACTTCAAACACTTGAATATCAACATTTCAAAAGTTACATGTCTTAGCAAAGTCGATAAATATGTTATTCAATAACAACGTTACACGGAGGGAGACCTAAGATGCACATAAAGTTTGGACCCTACCCGAACTTACCCGAACAATTCACCTTCGGCCAACTTCGGGATTTGTTTAATTTTTGCGCGGGAAAAATGAAATATAGTGAAAACATGGCCCACGAAGATAGTGATAGTGAAATAGCAAAATTGTTTACAAAACGTTTTGAAAATGAACCTAATCACATCTTTGGGTATTTGGACTCAAAAGAGGCTTTTAAAAAGTTTACAGATGACTTAATAAAATTAGGTCATTCCTACTGTGTCTGGAACAGTAATCATTCCACAGCTGGTAAAGATTATTTTAATTAACACCAGTTTAATAAATGTATTTATATATTAATAGAAAGAGAGTTGAGATTTTTGTGAAATGTGGTAAATGGATTTTCCAGGAGGGGGCTGTTTGCACTTCAAAGTTTTTTTCTTCCAAAATTCGATTTCTGTTTCTTGTTAATGGGCTGGTCAATAATTAATGGTTTTCGTTACCCAAAATTACTTCAAGCATAGCTGTCACGGTCAAGACAATGCCTCAAATCCCGCAAATTCTCAAACTCTACATGTTTGTGTTTGCCTTGCACGACAACAAATTGTCAACAAATTTCTACTGCATTACAATTTTAATGCACTACTCTTTTACAGATGATCCAAAAATGTATTTCCAGTACAAGCAGGGAAAGTTAGCTAATGTCCTTTCCATTGATTTCTTCGGCTCACCATTCACAGAGGAGAAATACCTTTACATGGTCCCAACTATCGACACACGAAAGAAACTGTTGACCAACTGGTAAATTGTATAAGCAATTATGTGTGTATTAAGCTCGGTTTTACATAACAAATATGGTAATTGTTTCGTATCCCGTATCCAAGTTTATCCCTCGATCCTGAGTTCATGATCCTGTAAATATTGATCCTATGGCATATAATGCTTCCTGTTTTAATTTAGTATGTCAAAAAAACTCTTAATATAACAATTTTATCTTAAATTTTTAGAAACACTTAAAAACGGTTTACAATTTTTTTTATTTTTTATTTCTTAAGTAAATAAATATAATATCTATGAATTTGGTTCCTTTTAGTACAATTCAGAACATACTACATTTCAACTGACATCATCATGTAGTATCTTGGCCTACTGAATTTATTTAACCTTGGATTACACAAACTCTGTTGGCCAAATAACTTATAGTTACTTTTCTTTTTTGCAAAGATTACTGGATTCGTTTCTCCTCATTAGTTATTGTCCATACAGGTAGACAGTTTGGACAAAAGTTTATCTTTTAGGATTTAGGCCAAGTAGACCACAGGAGAATCACCTGGTGGTAGAATGTAAAGTGTAATACACTTTGTAAGAATAGGGTGACAGTAATGCCAGTATAGAAATAATACAGAAATTTCTAAGAAATATACAGTCTGCTTTCTCACCAAAGAATGGAATTATTTATGAAAATAGGCATTAACATTGAGTATTTTTTCAGGGTTGCTACACATTTTTTAAAATGAAATTCCCTGACTTTCCCAGGTTTTCGAGTCCATTAGAGAATTTTCCAGACCATCACATATGATGGTAATCGTGTTCAGTAATTTATTTCAGAAGTTCTTAAACTGCAATTTTTTTCCCAGCATGTAAGCTGCACGACTAATTATTATTTTTGTAAGAGAAGTCATTCCAGAAAGTGACTAGTTAGAGCTTGTTTTCCCAATTTGCTATGAAGCAGTGTCTTTTTTTAAAAAAATTAGAAGGAACAAACCCTATCTGTAGTACATGGTGATAATTCAGGACCATTGTGAGTTGAAGGTTTAAGTAAAAATACAAACAGTAGTTTTTAAACTAACCAATATTATTAAATAGATAATAATGAAATAATCACATAATCAAGGCATGCCATGGAAGTTATAAGAATTTTAACATTGCCCACATCAATTAGTCGAATTCGCCTAATTATTGATCACAAGGTACATCAGCATCATGCTATTTCAAGATCAGGCCGTATCAATTAGTTTAAATAACATGACACAAGGTCTATTGTGGATTGTTAAATGCAGTTTTATCTGTCATGACAGAATTAAAAATTATAGGAGGAAGTAACATAACTTGAAAAATTTATATTTTAACAGCATGAGAGAAAGTGTGTGTAAAGTAAATTCCAGATATCTTTGTGATTTCCTTGACTTTCTCAGTGTACATGGAATTTCCTGACTTATCCCTGTTTTCAAGGTTTGCCCTGACTGTAGCAACCCTGTTTTTGAAGGTGAACATTAATCTCGTGCCATTTTATTATTTAATCAGTAACATCCCTGCCCAAAATAACATCCATATATATTTCCTAACTGTTTGTTTTAGTTTATGTAGACAGTGGGTGAATGTATCTTGAAAGTAACATTTTTTCTACCAACCTATACCACATAAAATTTTACATGTTGTATTAAAATCTGTGTGTACAGTTCAGAAAGAAATTAATATTCACAGACAGCATAACTTATTGTTATTGTATTACCGTCAGTATTATGTATTGTGTAGCTTAAGTAGGCTTCTTGCCTAATTAAATGAAAACTGTTTAAATAATAATTTATGTATCTGAAATAATCTGTCCCTTTGCAGTCCCTGTTCACAGATACATTTCCTTAGTCCATGCCATGCTATGGCCCCTCTTTGCTTATAGAAAGATAAGCTTTCAATATTAAAATGTAAAATAATGGATTATGAAGGTCTGGCAAAAAAAATCTTTGTACTTTATTTCCTGTACAAATGACAGAATTATTTTCCTGTATGAAACACTTAAACCTTCTTTGACAAATTGTTCACATTTGTAGCATTGGAGATGTTACTGACATGTTGAAATAAAAGGTTGTAAAAATACACTTCCTTTTTTATTCCACAAACCTATTTTTATTCCAACTTTCTTAATAACTATCAATTAAATGACACAAAAAAAACATTCTGCGTGCAATGAAAAAAGCATAGTTATAATGAGTATAATTAATATAAATTCTTCTTTTCCATGGAGTGTCCAAGGGGTTTACTGTAAAGCTAATGGTCTCATTTCTTCTCATGCCTGCAACAAAAGGTACACAATTCTTAATTTTCATGGGTGTCTAAATAATTTAATATTTAAGTCATGATTCTAATTTATTCACATGCCTGCAACAAACAGAAGCAATTTACAAGTACTGAGTATGTCATAATAAGTCATACAAATGGCACTAGGGAGGCAGGCAAAGTGAATAACAGAAACTGTATAAGAAAAAAGTAATGTTTATGGCAACATAATACACACCAGGTGGTAAACACTACATTTCGTATGGTAAATTTAGGTATACCTTGATATGCTCAATACTTTAGGTATCTTATTTAACAGACATTTTTCTACATCTATTCACTCCTTTCTCTATTTTTTTCCCCAAAGACATCAAAAAAAAAATTTCAAACATTCTGTTATGCAAAAAAAATCAAATTATGCATCAAAGAGAGTGTTTTGTATTGTAATAACAGTAATGTAATGGCAAAAAATAGCACCTACACAAATTAATTCTCAAAAATATACAAATTTGCTTGTAACAAAATAGTTACAGCTCTTTTGTTTCTCAGGTATGTAGAAAGTATTTCAGAGTTAAAGGCTTTTAAAAACATGTAAAAAAAATAATGAAAACAATAATGTATGTTTATTAATGGACTTTTTAACTTGGAATTTATCTCCAATGGATCGGAGGGCAGAATGTTATTTCTGCAGGAATGAAAATTATTTGTAATTTGTATTCATAATTTATTTTCTTCACAATTGGAGCAAAACAATTAGCATGAAAGTGCAGATGAAGCAGATATTTTGATACCGGTAAGCAGAGCGTAAAATGTTTGGTCAGAAAAAATGTAGGGGGAAGATATGACATCACTGAAATTGACCAATGATTACAAACTTGGAGAAACAAAGAGAAACATAGTATGTAATATTAAGAGTGAAATGCTGAATATTGTCAAGAATGTACTTAATAAAATCTTGTAAAATTAAAAAAAAAAAAAAAAAAAAAAGTAATGTATTCTAGTACCCGAAAATGATACGTTGCAAAATCTTCAAATATCAAAATTTTAATAGGCCCACTTACTTGAATAATCCAGCCCTGGGTAAAATTTTCGGGTCGCAGCTTTACCGTAAATAAAAAAAATAAAATTTGGATAGTATGTTTCTTTAAACAGTAAAGACGTTCCTTTACTTACCCCGAAAACGGTGTTTCTAAATTAAAGTTGGTTTTTGAGAAATCACCGTTTATATGTTACATTACAATGCCTGTGCACTGACTCAGCTGCCGCTATGTTTTGCTTTCCCGTGTGTGTCTATATATTTTGAATAACTGAATTCAAATATTAAGAGTGGTCAGTTAGGTTAGCTACATTAAAACACTTTAAAACACTATGGACGGTTAGGTTAGTATAGCTACATTAAAATAAACAGAGAAATATATTTAATGGTCGCTTAGGAATTACCATTACGAATCAACGATGTAGTTATCCTGACCTCAAAAACCATGCACACGATTTCTCAGTATTTTTAATGTAGTTTTAAAGTGTTTTAATGTAGCTCACCCCACCTAATCGACCACTCTCAATATTTGAATTCACTTCTCCAAAACATACAGACCCCACACACGATAAAAAAAAAGGTTAAACAGAACCACACAATAAAACAATAAATATGGTGACAGTGCAAGGCATGGGTATTGTAATGTAACTTATGACTGAATATTACTAATAATTAAAAAAAAAATTGGCGATCACTGGGCTACCCATTTCTATCTATAAACAGTAGTTTCTCAGCATACAGATGTAGTTTTCAAACCTTCTTTTAGGGTTACATAAGTAGTGGATAGTCTGTAGCGTTTGAACACACTGTTTGTGGAATTTTTTTATTACTTTATTTATGGAAAAGTCTGTACTCTAGAAATTTACCCAGCTCTGGCATAATGAAGTTAAAAAATATTCTGAATTACATCAAGTAAACAGCTACCACACCAGCGACCCTGTAGGATGCTTTCGATATCCTAGACCCATGTCTTTAAAACCTGAACAAAGACAATAATAATTTTCACGTGCAACTAAATGCTAGTACCATCCAGCTAATTCAACAGACAAGGACAGTGTGTTAGCTAAAATCGAGCTATATAAAATTTAAAAAAAAAATACATATAAAACACGAATATATCAATTTCCTTAAAATTCTCCAATATTTTGCGCCAGCCATACAAGATTCCATTGTTTATCTATGCTAAAATATATTTTGATAAGCATCATGTACTTATTTTAAACGTAAATATGATGAAATATAATAAATATTTTCTGCATGTAAGGAATTATTTTCCAATGCCTAACTTAAAAACCAAACTATTTTCCAGCAAATAAATTGTATCTTAATAACATTTATTTAACATATAACCAAAAATAGCTTATTCACTAACCTGAAAAGTTCTATATCTATTATGTGAATGATATATAGCCGTGTTTATATTTTTGATTTTTGTATCTGAAGGATCAAAATAAACCCGAGGTTGGCCGAATGTGAATTGTTCGGGTAAGTTCGGGCAGGGTCCAAACCTTATGTGCATCTTAGGTCTCCCTTACACGGATAGTTATCTCTGGTATTCTCTGAGTATATGGGAAAAAATTGCAAGGTTAGATAAAGGCACTTATATAAGCTGTAAAACAAAAGAGAATCTACTATTAAGAATTAAAACTGAAGTTAAAATTATACTTTATTTGATGTTAACTAATGAACTTTTTTTTATTTATTTATTTATTTATTTATTTATTTTCATATCCTTTGACCCCATTTCTGGGGTATGATACATGTCAAGTACATATAGGAAAAAAAAAATATATATATATATATATATATACATATAAAGTTTCACAAAAAAAAAAATACAATTTCACAAAAAACAAAAGCACAAAATATATAATTTCACAAAAAACAAAAACATACAATTTCACATAAAAAAAATATAATAATAATATACAATTACATTTTACTTATTAGTTAACATACATTACAAGTGGGATTGAATTTACCCTATAAAATCTTTGCTATTATTTTTTATTTTTATATAGTCTTCTACATCTTTGAAAGAATAAAAAAACTGTTTTTCAGCTATTTTTTTTAACTCTATTGCAAACAATTTTTTATTATTAATATTTTTAACATGCCGAGGTAGACTATTATATAAGCAGATTCCCACATAATTACAGTTTTTGGCATATTGGCTGGTGGAGTGAGATGGTATTCTGAGGTTGAGTGTAGTTCTTGTTTGATACGGGTGTATGTCACTATTTGTTTTGTGTAGATGTATGTTATCTTTCATTAAAATCATTAGCTGGATAAAATATTGACAGTAAAAAGGTATAATTTTGAGATCTTGAAATAGGTGTCTACAGGATGATGATGGTTTCGAAAAGGAAATTAGTCGAATTGCTTTTTTCTGAAGCTTAAATATTCTGTTTCCTTCTGCTGTGTGTCCCCAAAGTTCCATGCCGTAACTCATAATGGAATGAAAATTTGCAAAATATGCAGATCTTACATAGTCTTTAGACAATAACATTCGAATCACCCTAAGACCATAACAAGCACGGGTTAGTCTTTTAACAGTGTTGTGTATATGCGAGTGCCAGTTTAGGTGGGTGTCTATTTCAAAACCTAAAAATTTTGTTGAATTTTTTTCCTCTATTAGTTGACCGTTATAAGTGTAAGAAGTGTGTGTGGGATTGAACACTGTGTTTCTCTTGAAGTGTAGGAAGTTTGTTTTATTCAGATTTAGTTTTAGTCTGTTTTCTTTAAACCAAGATTCCATGTTATCTAGAGTGTTTACGGCTAACGCATTTAATTCGGTGTTATTCGGGGCTGTTATAACAATATTTGTATCATCAGCAAAGAGTATCATCTTTCCATTTATTTTTTGAGAAGGAAGGTCATTTATGTACAGAAGAAAGAGTAGCGGCCCAAGTATACTTCCTTGTGGAACTCCAGTTTTAATTGTATCCCAATATGATGTTACTTCCATAGTATCTTCTTTTAGGTAAACCCTTTGCTTTCGATTTTTTAAGTATGATGAGAGTAGTTTAATGGCAATACCTCTTATACCATAATTTTCCATTTTTCTTATTAAATTTCCATGATGTACAGAATCAAATGCTTTTGATAAATCACAAAAAATGCCAAATACTTCACTACCTTTATCCAGATACTCTAGGATGTGTTTAAGAAGGTGGTAAGTCGCTGTAGTAGTGGATTTATTTTTTTGGAATCCAAATTGTTCTTCACATAATAAATTATGTTTGTTTAAAAACTGTATAATTCTATTTGAAATAATTTTTTCTATTATTTTTGAAAATGAGGGTAATATGCTTATTGGCCTATAATTTTCTATTTTTGTTTTGTCACCTTTTTTATGTAGGGGGATTACTTTAGTTGTTTTCATGTTGTCTGGAAATATTCCAGATGCTATTACTGTATTTATTAAGTAAAGAAAATGTTGTGCTATAGGGTCAAAACATTTTTTCATTATAAAACTTGATATACCATATATGTCCTGTGTATGCTTGTTTTTTATGCTCTTGAGTACTTTTATGAGTTCCATTTTTGTAACCGGTGCTAAAAATAGTGAACTGGAGGTATGAGGAAGTTCGCACGTTTGCAAAGTAGAAGTTTTATTTAGCTTTGTATCTAATGGTGTCTCATTATTACAGATGTTTATGAAGTAATTATTTATGAAATTCGCAGCTTGGTAGTCATGTACATTTTTTCCTTCTATGTTTAAAGAGATTTTGTCTGTTCGTTGTTTTATTATTTTCCCATTTGCATTTCCGATAATTTTCCACATTGTTTTACATTTATTGTTACTAGTTTCTATTTTATGATTGTTGTAGTTTTGTTTGGCACATTTCAATACTTTTTTGTATATAATTTTGTAATTTTTATAAAAAATTTCAAAATCTTTAGTAGTGTTCCCTTTTTTATAAATTCGGTGTAGTTCTTTAATTTTTGCACAAGATATTTTAATACCTTTAGTTATCCAATTTTTATCTTTTTTTAAATTATACGTGTTTTTTAGTGTTTTATGGTTCAAAGGGAAAGCTGCTTCAAAGTTTCTACAATAGATGTTTAAGAAAGAATTAAATATTTTATTTGTGTCATTTGTGAGATATATATCTTCCCAATTTTCC
Organism: Bacillus rossius redtenbacheri; assembly: GCF_032445375.1. NCBI lineage: Eukaryota > Metazoa > Arthropoda > Insecta > Phasmatodea > Bacillidae > Bacillus > Bacillus rossius. The sequence goes on along the minus strand of NC_086343.1, from coordinate 41,985,479 downwards.
TTCAATAAGAGACTGTTCATTTGAGAAATATTTTCATCACTAAAGAGTCTATAGCTAATGTTTGTTTTACGAATTTCCATTTTAAAATGTAATGTGATAGTTTGTGCCATATGGTCAGACAATCCTAGATTTATATTTTTGGCATCATACATCTCTAGATTTGTCAGCATGTAGTCAATTTGTGATACAGTATTTTCTGTTATTCTAGTTGGGCCATTTATACAATTTTGTATATTAAATGTTTCCATCATATCAATGAACTCATGTTTAATTTTAGAGTTAGTTAAATAGTCAACATTTAAGTCCCCACACAGCAAAACTTTGTCATTAGAGGTTTTAAGTGTCAATGTCAAAATTAGTTCGAGCTGCTGTAAGAAGAGTTTTATTTGACCATTTGGTGGCCTATATATTGATACAATTGTAATATGGTATAAATTTGTATTTATTTTTACTGCACTGCATTCAATTTCATTTTCAACAATTAAATTCTTTATGTTTGTGCACTCCTGAAAGTTACTGCTTTTTGAACTATCAACTAGAATACAACTTCCTCCATAGCCATTTTTTCTACAAAAAATTGAGACTGTTTGGTAGCCATCTATAATATTTAATGACTGCTCTTGATCATTTAACCAATGTTCTGTAAGGCAAATTACACTGTAGTGATTTAAGTCAGTATGTAGAACAGTTTCCAAGTCCAATGTTTTATTTCTTACTGACTGGATGTTTACGTGTAATATATTATACAAATTACTGTTTGAGGTAAGTTTTGAATTTTTTGAGTTATTTTCTACTGGGGACTCTGCTCTAAGGCACTGTTTTGTTTGACACACACCATTTGGTTTCAAATTACATCTGGGGTCACTTATGTTTTGTTCTAACTCAAGGTGTTTACTTTTTATACATTGGATATAATTAGGAACAATATTTAATTGACTCAATCTACTACTGATGTTATATTTCAACATGTTTAATGGTTCACAGCTTACGTAGTCTTTTGAACTTAAGTTAGGTTGCACAGCTGGCTGACTTTTTTTAATCTGGGTTTCAAACCAACATTTTTGAGAAGAAACTGAAATAGAACTTGAAAATGATTGAGGTGGCTGAGTTACTTTGGTAAACTCAGCCTCTGTATTTAGTTTCCCTGATATGAATGAAATTTTAATGGGATTGATACTTGCTTAGTTATTATGCTTTCAATTATTTTGCAAATTTTTCTGCTTAACAAATCTTTACCAGCACTGTTTAGGTGAAGACCATGCCTTGTGAAAAGTTCTCTCTCAAAGTCACTGATATCTACCATGTGAACATTTTTGAAGTGCCTGCATAGTTGGCCAATTTGAGCATTAGTTTTTTTTACTTCCATGTTTACACAAGACCACTGTGGTAAATCATGCCTAAGAGGAAGACTCACCACGACAACATTTGTTGAGGTTAGTTCAGACAGATTATTTTTTAAATTTCCTATCACTTTGGCTCCCTCATTTTTGTTTACATCATTACTGCCCCCCATGATTATCACAGTATCTTTAGAGTTAAAGTCCTTACAATTAGATTTGCAGTCTTTTGTTACAGAGTTTATTTTAGCACCAGGTTTTACATTTCCTATGACTGACATGTTTTTCAGGGAGTCGTTCATTGTACATGCTAGTCCGCGTCCATGGCTGTCAGAATACAGTGTTACTTTACCTGATATTTTTTTTCTCCTTTCTGCCTTTGGTTTTGCTGGGGGTTTGAACTCAGCCACACCACATTCCCGCACTTCACTGGTAAAAACATCAAACCTGTTCCTGACCGGGACAACTTCAGGTGGATGCAGTTGTTTTGGAATTCTTCGGATGTTTTTTCTTGCTACGTCGGACCATGTATTTGTGTTTTGAGCACTAGCACTGTCTGTCCGTGGAGCACGCCTACCCGCCAGTTCTTCTGTAAGAATCTTTATTATTTCTTTTAACGACGCAATTTCGTCAACTAGAGTATCAATCATTCGCGCGCATTCCTTTGATTCACGTTTGCAGACAAGTACTTCGTCACCAACTTCATCATTCCCGTTTCGTGTTGAACACGTGGCACAAAACCACTCGTCGGTCGGAATATTTCCCTCTCCTACGTCACTGCATTTGTTAAAATGATACCATTTGTCGCAGTTTTCGCAAAGGATGCCATTGCGCACCACTTTTGAGCATTTTCCGCACTTATTATCATTCAAAATGTTGTTATTTGGAGAGACTAACGAATTTGACTTCTGCGCTGGCGCCATCTTGGCATTTTACTCAAAATTACACGCAAAACATTATAACCCTACACAAATGGGAATAAAACAAAATTTACCTTATTAACCCTTTATAGGGCAAAAGGTTGGCAACAAACATTTAATGTTTATATTTAGGGAACAGCTTCTTTAGGTTGATAAAAACAATAGGAAATAATGTTTTCTATTTAATTATATATTTTTATCATACTTTTGGGGTGGTAAATTATTGTACCAGTGACCACCTGGGATATATGTACTTCATAAAGGTTTGTGACAAACACAAAACATTTATTATCAGTCAACAGCTTTTTTTATTAGTAAGAAAATATAAAATGAAACAATTTATGTATTATTATTATTATATTTGTGTGATGATTAATTATTGTATTGTCAGCGACCGCCTTTGAAACACTCCATTTTTTTATTCTACAAACATTCCGACAAAAAAAAAAACAACACATTGGCAATGATATCTAACATGTATAAGTGTATCTTGCAAGTGACAATATAGGCTAATGAAATAAACATAAGAATTATTGGCAGCATAGTTGGTATTATTTTTTATATTTACAAAAAGTAAAATCTGAATTGATAAACAAATATAAAAAATAGAAATAGAAATTTTAAAAACATTTTCCTTTGCGCATACGTCTGTGTATGTAGCACTACACAACAAAATGCTTCTATTCACTTGGGGTGATTATAATATATACAAATATAGGATTGATAAAAAAAATATACATAGAATGATATACTGACACAAATATATATGATAGAATATCATGGAACACAATCGTAAGCAGCAATGTATTTTCAAAATACTAATTTTATTATAAAATAGGACAAAATAAAATACCTGAAAATGAATTATATGGTAAAATTTTTTTATCACAATCGCAAAAGTCATTTTCACTCGTTAGCCTAATTTGTATATTTACAATGTGCAAAAATAAATGCTTGACATTACTATTTATATACAGACAGGTTAGTTGTTTGGGAATTGTAACTGGAATGGAACACAAAATGTGCAATGTAATGAAATTTGTTTCTAATACTTCAATGTGAAAGAAAAGGTGAATATGATTTATAGTTTCTATACACTTATCTATAAAATGTTGACAAACATTTTATATAGACCTAAATAGAAATTAGTACAGAGAACACAAAATATGCAGAATTCTTTCCACATTGAAAAAAAAATTACCTCTGCTATCGTGTGTTTCACTCACTCGGATTTATGAAAGGTAGCAAAACAGCCTTTGCAAAGGCCAACATTGCACTGTTTGCAAATTATGTTACTTCATTTTTGTTTGTTTGAAGTGCTGCAGAGAGTGCAACTTCTGTATGTCCCAATAACGGGCAAATGGTCACCAACGTTAGTTAGTCGTGTATAGTTTTCAGTGTTTGAAAAGGAATGAGAACTGTTTTGTTTCCTTGCCTTCGATGTACCTGGGCTTATACCGTTTTTTTTTTTTTTGCGACTCACGAAAGTTCCAATCATCTGGTTCGCCAGAATTGAGCGGTAACTCAAATGTGTCATTGGTTTACAATTTTTTTTTTTTTTTTTTAATTCTTCACAATATAAAATGTAGGAATTTACAATGGCACACTCAATCAGATAATAAAATATACGTAGCCACCAGCGTCGTGATTTCCAGCCCACTGCATAGCATTGCCTACTCATCAAGGGAAAAAAAATAATTGCAGTGCTTCATCAGTACAGAGACTTCTTCGAGGGGACATATTTTTTCCTATGAAAGATATACATGTTTTTATTTTTTTATTCATTTTTATAGTAAAGAAAAAGGATTATGCTTTATGCAACAAAAAAAGTTCTTATAACAAAACAGAAATGAAAAAAAAAAAAAAAACGTGAAACAATAACTGGCGGCTTTATTTTGGTTTGAATCCACATACCTGTAGGTACATTCTTTGCACATTCCTTGAATATTGTAATTTTACAAAATAGGGGCAAAAACTAGGAATGGAATATAAATAATTAGCAATAAATATGACTTTCTTTTGAAAGTGAAAGAAACTAAAATTTGAATTTTTTTTTTCGAGGTGGTAAATTATTCTACCAATAACTGTCCAAGAATACAAAGTGCAGCCTCGAATGCATAGCACCAACAAGTTTTATAGAATAACATCTTTGCCGAAAGAACAAAAATAATGGCAACTATTTGTCAATGTTCTGGATATATTTTGTAATAAAAATAAGAAGTTTCACAAGGGCCATAAAAAATTATTTTACTATCTGCGATTCACATAAAATGCTGGTACATCACATAATTTTAGGCAAGATCACAAAGAAAACGAAATAATTTAAAAGTTATGGCAGCAACACATAATTTTTTTCTACTACAGTATCCCTTGAACTCAGAAAAAATAAGCATTTCATTCTTACATGTGTTTGTTCAATATTTATGAATTTGTAAACACCAACTCAACACAATGCGCGCAAAACATGAAAAGTACTGACGTCTAATGGGCAGTGGTAAGATAATTTACCATCCATTGTTTCCTAGATCCTCAGACAGACGCTACAGTCGTCCAAGCTACTGTGGCTTTGTATGCTATCTGTTGGTTGCCAGAGGAACTTGGAGGAGCCCGGTAAATTATTCTACCACTAACAGTTTAGCCGGTAGAGATGGTGGTAAATATATATACCAGTAACCTATAAAGGGTTAACATGACGTCGTACGGCCGAAGGCCACCCTAAAGCCTGACCTGCAACCGCCAGTATCCGACCCCGCTAATGGAACGCACCCCTAGCCATGGCCCACCCGAGTCAGGCGGTTACCAGAATAAAAAATAGAATCAAAGACCATGCCCTAATTAACCAGCCACCTCGAACCCAGTTAATTATAAATCAAACACAATTTAATGGTGCAGTCACTTTTTATTAAAAAACCCCGTTCAAGGAAAGTGCGACGTAGGAGTGCTCGGGTCACTCACGTGTGGATTTACGTCAATACATTTGTGAGTGCTCCCCTTGCGGCCTTCTGCCTAAATTAATTAGAGTATTGTGTAACGCAATTATGACCTCTCCATTTTTTGTGTATAACTCGCCACTGGAGCAGTCAACAAGTGACGAACAGTCTCCAGTGTCTCCAAACTTAATTAATGTAAATTTGTTAAATATAATTCTTAGAGAGTATTTGCAAATTAGGTTAATATTTATTATTTAATGTATGAATTTAGAACCACTTTCAATCTCTTGTTAATTTAATAATTTCCGAATAACGGAACTTTAGAAACCTTGCCGCGAGAGAACGCTGAGGTCTCCCCTCGCGCCAAGGCCAGACGCCAGTACCGAGCGACACGCGGACCGGGGCGGACGTGCGTCCCACGGGGAGTCCTCATCTTTTGTCTCCACTGAAATTCACTACTGGTAATTATAGTCATTCTTCAAAACCTTTTCGTACTTAAACTCCCCGTTCGCACCCGGTCCTTTTTGCAGTGTAGGGCCTAACCCAGCCGCTTAAACATAAACTCCCCGCACAAAGCATTACGTGGGGCAGTGCAGCATATGGCACGGGCCGACTCCCGCCACCAAGGACTTTTGGATAATCGTCGAGTGCACAGGCACCGGCAGCAACGACGTAAAGACTTGTAATTAATTTAGTAGCGAACCGCGGTCCACACAGGTGAACCCGGGTATCGCCATTGTGCAATTTTCGGGATTGGCCACCTCCAATCGACCCCCCTCTCAACCTCGACTGGCGTGAGGATTTAGGATTAGTGATGGCGCATCAGAGTGCCCAGTGTCAATTTAGTGTAATTTTTGTAGGGAAATTCATTGTGCATCGTGTAACTGTAAACTGCAAGTGTAACTGTTCGATTTAATTAAACGTCCACTCCGCACACTGCGCGACGTGTATACGACAGTGCAAAAGCGAACCCGTGTACGTTATTGTGTGAACTTCCCTAACCCAGTCAGGAATCAGCATGCTATGCTGTGCAGGGCCCTTAATGTGTCAATAGCCAGGGATCCCTCCAACCACGACCACCGCCGACGGTCCTAGCGGGCCACGCAGGGGCATTCGCACCCAACGACCCAACTCTTGGTTAGACAGAGAGCTAGCCTGGCGCCCCCCCTGATACACTTTCATTAAAAACCAGCCTTCCCGCTAGGAACCACGCCGGATCCTGAACACGATAACCGCCGACAGTCCTAGCGGACCACGCAGGGGCATTCGCATCCAACGACCAAACTCTTGGTTAGACACAGAGCTAGCCTAGTACCCTCCCGGATATACTTTCATTAAAAAAACCATCCTTCCCGCTAGGAACCACGTCAGATCTCGAACACGAGAACCCGGACGACGGCAAACATACCACATTTACAATCGTGTTCATCGTATTTCCTACATTAGGAAATGATAGTTTTCATCTAGCGTTGATGACTGTGATATGGGTCCTTCTCCACACTACCACAGTGATAGTACTGGAATTCGCCGAAGTTTCAAGACAGGGCACAATGACTTGGAGAGCCGAAATCCTTCCACAGCAGCGGTAGTCCACTCCGGCTCCATAACTCTGTTCTGAGGCTGTCGATGATTCACCGAAGTAACACCATCCTCCAGTTGTTCTCTAGTCAAAGTCAGTTCTTAAATATGTAATAGCTGGGTTTCGACATGGTCGTATTGATCTTGATAATTCAATTATTACACGAAACCAGTAAAGTCACATGTTTGTGAAAATATAGTTCATGTAACTAGTTTCCACTTCCAATGCAATTAATGGAGAACACTCACAATAGTTCTGATCGACATCAGTTAAAATAGTTCACTTATGGTGACTCCAAGTTCATTTCCCCACACATACACAATGCTTAACTATAATTTCTGTCATTTCAGAGACATCTTCTTAGTAATTCAATTGAATATACTTTAGTAATGAAGCTTATTTAAGACAAAATGCTTCCGCTTATGTGAAATGCTAAAGAAAGACCCTCTGTTCCAAACATAAATCTTTCATTGTCAATCGTCTCTTTTTCTGAGCTAGTAAATTCTTACATAACAATGCTCATGGAGAAATACATTACAAGAATTATCATTATCCAGAATTATCATTTTGCAATGACAAAATGCCTAATGAGCAATATATTGACATCCTATGGTTGTAGTCAAATAAAAAATTCAAATTTATAATTTTTGTACATAGATATTTCTCCACAGAGGCATTTCAAGTAGTCAACATACATGTTGATGATATCTTGAAAGGTATTCCATACCACTTGGTGTAATAAAAATCCTCTATCACTATCAATGATGCCATTGCAGTTTCTATCTCCCAGAATTATCAAATAAGTCATAAAGTACAGACTTACATGTATTCCTCATTACAACCTTATCGAATAGTGACACGGAGTGTATTGTGCCAGCTAGTATTGGGCAGATTCCCTTAGCTTATTGTCAGTTTTCTTAAGGAGTGCGATACGGTTTCATATTGACTCAGGATTGATCGGTACATCCTCCCCACGAATGGTAAACTTTGACTTGAACCCTTGAATGTTCGTGACACGATTGTTTCTGACAAACTTGATTTGGTCAAAGTTTTAGCCCACCGAGTTAAGAATTGATGAGTTCCCAATTTCAAAGGATCTGTGACAGTTTATTGATTTATCTTCTAATATGCCTTTGCTGATGGACTTCATGAAGTCACTTGCAGGAAAAGGATATTTAGATTTAAACCACTCCATAAACTTCTGTATATCTCCATTATCACGCTTAGAGGTGGGTTGTTACAGCAATTTTTGGTATCTGTTCCAACCTGATACTGATACAGCAATGTACTAGTTACAAGTATCTGATACTTCTGTATCAGTTAGAGCAGTAGCGGTACCAGGAAGCGACAAGGTATCAGCATTCTCGTTACAGGTTACACATCCTCCGTGCCGTCATCACCAGCGTAAAAAGGTATCGGTGTTTCTGATACATTATTTATCACGCCCGGTAATTCTCTACCTCTGTTACTCTCATGCCCGCCTAATACAGCCAGTATCAATCAGTTCAACATTCACTGCAGTTCGTCCTGGCCGTGTATTACCATGTACTTTGGTGCGGGCTGTCATGCTTTGTAGTTAGTATCTTTATAGTATAATAAGGAATGGATAAGTGCAGGAAAAATACTTCATTTGAGTGGAATTTTTGCACGGAAAATAATGAGTTTGCTAATTGTAATTTGTGTAAACAAAAACTGTGTTATAAACCATCATCGACTAATCTGAAGAAATATTTGAACGTAAACATTGATATAGTATGCTCACTAATGTACCTATCTGTTTTTTTATTTTTAATTTTTGATAAAATCGTAATCTTTTAATGTATGAAAACACTAGTTACTAATTGTTTTCGAAAAAAAGAAAGTCCATATGTTGATTACATCTGTTGTTAGTGTCAACTAAGAATTTATTTCCATTTTCATAGCTGTAAGGTGCACAAATATAAATATTATATCTTGTATTAATGTACTTTTTAATATTAAATTTTCATTAGTTTTATTATTGAACGAGACGGTGCATGCACTGCGCACTGAGCGTACTTTGATGTGGAACAATAAACAAAACGACTCGTAAAAATTTCGCTCTGCACCTCTCCTTCAACGCCTTCCCCTGCACTTCCTCCCCTACATTCTTTCCCTTCTTTATCCCTTATTCGTCGTGCCGCTCCCTCCCCTTTCACAAGCTCCGCCCAAGTGACCGTCATCTGCGATCGGGTTCTGCGCACATTGGCCGTGGTGTTGTTCAAGGCGAATTCTGAACTGATACTAAAGTACTTGATACTTGAATAGTGTACTCGTTTTCCGTTCCTGATACAGGCACGTATCAGTTACAAAGTATCAGGTTGATACTTTGCGACCCACCTCTAATCACGCTGGACTCTAGCACATCTGTCATCAACATGCTGCTCTGAGGTGGTAAGTGAAGCCCTGCTGAAATCCTCGACCTGTTGTGCCACTGTTATAACTATTGGCATGGTGACTGCCCATCCACTGAGAGTACTAACTATAATATCATGACCATGACTGATCCCCCACTACTTTTTAATGAGCGTATTAAAGTCTTCTCAATGGTGGTCATGTCAGACCAAATCCCACTCCAAAATTTATCAGATCATCTGATTGTAAACCACCCATTCAGCACAAAACCTCTCATACTCTTTTTGGGATAGTTTCTCTTGAAAGCCCATCATGTTTTAAAGAAAAAGCTGCGCTGATTCAGTATACAAAAATTTCCCACTTGCATGGAAATATGGCAACATATTCTTCACAGTTTTCAGATGCAGCTCCCAGTCACCACTCCTGCCTGCCTGTATGAACTGCTTTATGAGGGTGGTCATTTTGAAGTAGAATAACCATAGATTAACAGTGGGAGCATTATCCTCTAGTTCTTCGAGTTTCTGAGTGAACATCTGCTTCAAACTTTTGTGTTCAAGTTCTTCCAAGCGAGTCTTTGAACAGGAAAGTTCTTCTGAGTCCTCATTACCTCTCATTTTGGTGATGATGACATTTGCAAGAGCCAAATTGCAGAGGGTATGTGCACGAGTAATGCTCGTTGGTCCGAGTTACAGCTGTTTAGATTTAGTACATAATTATTTGCCGAGAAATTAATTACAAGTGTTTTATAAGGAAATATCAAAGTAATTGACCAATCTAGTTTCGAAAATAATAAAAATATTACATCCTTTGTGAATAAAGTATTGCTTCTCTGCATCTTTGTTTACAAACAAATAGTTAATTTTCTGTATGGCGGGAAAAACAAGCACGTGACAGCTAAAAAAAGGGGGCTCCTAATGTGCATGAGCCGCACGCTCGTTAGTTCAGGTTTTGCCACGACACACATGGTATCGCTGCGGTCGCTCCATAGCAGTCGGCTTATTGCGACACGCATTTAACATGGAAGTTACCACTCTTTCCGTAGGAGTAATGCTCGTTGATGTGCACAAACTGACCTTGAATAAACATGCCCAGCCATAATTTTTTTTCTGTTGATGCCTGGGCATAGGCAATGCTGAAAAGCTCTTGCAGCCCACTTCCATTCACGATGTAGACTATGGTTCCCAGATATGACATTAAAAGATGAACACCCCCCCCCCCCCCCCAAAGTATAATAAATATGTTCAATTCAGAATCAGGAAGGGAAGATGACACTATCTCACATGCCTTTAGATAGAGAGGCTGGTCAAATGTGACAAAACAGACATTTTCGTTGAGGACCTTGCATTTTTCAACTGCTGAGATAAGTGTGGTATAGATAGTGTCATAGTTACTGGTAGGGGCATTGATGAATGGAAAGAAAACCATGAGTGACGTTGAGTAGTGTTTCGAGGACATGAGCTGCTCCATAAAACCATTCCAACCTGAGAGATTAAATGTTATTGGAATCACACCAAATTTTCCTACAGTGCTTGCTCTTGGAACGGTACAAACTCTTGAAGACACAGTAACAGCTGGAGTTACACAGCGGATACTGCCCTTAGCATGGAGAGTAATTGAGATATCTATGGTATTAACAATGACTTCCACATTGTCCCACACAAATTGAAAAAAAAAAAGTGTCTGGATGAACAGAGCTGGGTGGATGGTACATACACGATACCTCAAACATGGTTAACCCTCATGCTATAACAAGCAAGTTATTCAACCTAGTCCAAAACCTACTCTGGCTCATTGAATATAAGTTCAAAATAGATAGCCATGCCAAAATTAGTGAGACACTGCTCACCTAAATCAACTATCAACAGTTTGCTGAACTAGTTTACACACAATAATAAAACCAAAATAGTCTCACTATAAACTACTGGTTAATCCATACCTAAGAGCTCATTTTATGCTGTAATAATTATGCTGCAGAAATAATAGATTATCTTTGAATTTATGATATCCTATAATTATTTAACTATCCTACATATTATAGGGCTCTATATATTAACTATTATAACTTATTCTTGAGGTAAAACTCCGGGTAGTTTCTCCTCTCGCAACTGATTAAGGTTGTAATTTCCTACAAAGTGGATATCTTCAATTGATTCCAAAGAAAAGCAGTTGTTATTGATCACTCGACAGACTTTGTGTGGTCCATCATACATAATAAATAGCCCTTTCTCCCATAACTTACTTGTTGGTGAGGTTCATCTCAATACCAAATCTCCTATTTTAAAGTTCTTAACACATGATGGTGGTTACTGCTTCTTCCTTAACTCTGCAGCTGATATTCATTGGGCTCGCACAAACTTCTCAATGTCCTGTTAAAACTTGGTACTCCTCAGGTTTCGTCACAGGTAACTGTAAACTCCCGGTATATCGCGCCCCGATTGATCGCGGAATCAGGTATATCGCGGGTCAAACCATGTCCCCCAATCAGAAATGAATAATAATAATAATAGAATAAATGGTTGACAGCCAATTAGGATAATTTTGCATTGTAACTCACAAACTAAGCATCGGGCAGAAAATATCCACAGTGAAATTCTAAACAAGATATCTCCATACATTCTATCTTGTAGGATTTTCAAATTATGGTCCAATCCAGCCCAGTGTTATTTTCTGAAACACTAGTTCTTAATGTCGCTTTATCTCACAAATGAAACATCGGACAGGGGACCCGATAAAGCCCACTGTCCAGCGACATTACCCAGCGTGACTCGGCTGAGGATTGATGTTGGATAGGCTTGGTTGACTGCAAGCGCTGGGAGGGGAGAGGCGCCGCGGCTGGGAGGGGAGAGGCGCCGCGGCTGGGAGGGGAGAGGCGAGCCGAGAATATGCAACCAAGACACCCGGGTAGACGGGAGGGGTGGAATATAAGCGCTAGTGATGAGAGGGGCAATGAGTAAACCGAAAGGGGGGAAGTCTGGTGACCTTGAGTAGTTCACTCATTTCCCATCTGCACACTTCTCGTGGTCACGTGTTTTGACAAGCGGAGACAAGTCATTGTTGACCGTGTGTTATTGAAGCCGTGTTTTTACAGTCAGTCTTGTTAGCGCTTGGTACGATGTCACAGAAACGAAAAACTCATTCTATAGCAGATAAACTGAAAATCATTGAGTGTGTGAAAAAAGGTGAGACGAAAGCGAATATCATGTGAGTGCGGTATCCCAGAAGGTATAATCAGAGGGTGGATGAAAGAGGAACAGAAACTGAGAAATTTTGTGGATGTTATTTAAAGTGATGTAGGGTTGCAAAGAAAAACAATCAAGTTAGGTGAAGACAGTGAACTGTATGAATGCCTTTACAGGTGGTTTTTAATTAAACGAAGTGAAGGTGTACCATTATCAGGACCTATTTTGGATGCTCAAGCTGTGAAGTTTCATAACGATTTGCATGGAAAGACGGACTTCAAAGTTTCAGAAGGGTGTTTTTTGCAATGGAAAGTTCGTCAGGGAATACAGCAGGTAAGCATCGAAGGCGAAGCCCGATCTTCTGACTGTGTGTCTGCAACAAAATTTCCTAAACAACTGCTCAAGTTAATGAGTGACGAAAATTTGACAGATGATCAAGTGTATAACTGTGACAAAACAGCTTTGTATTTTCGACTACTTCAGAAAAAATCTCTAGACCTCAGAAATTCAACAAATAGGTCTGGATTAAAACAGAATAAGGATAGAGTTACTCTTCTTTTTGCCGTAAACAAATCAGGCAGCCACAAACTCAAACCACTCTGTTTCGGAAAAAGTCGAAGTCCAAGATGCTTCAAGCATGTAAACATGAAGTCGTTGCCTGTTACGTACGTACACACAAAAAATGCATGGGTGACGGCCGAGATATTTTCCAAGTAGTTCAATGAAGAGTTTGTTCTGTCTGTGAGAAGCCATCTGTGATCACCGAACCTAGAAGAAAAAGCTATATTGACACTTGACCACTGCCCAGCACACCAATATGCTGATTTGGTGCAGTAACGAGATGGAAAAATAAAAGTTATGTTTTTGCCGAAAAATACCAATGCTCTGATCCAATCCCTCGACCAGGGTATTATAAGAGCATTTAAAGCTCACTATCGACGAGAACTTCTCAGCGCAATTGTAAGTTCTGACGATGACATGGAGGCTTACCTAAAATTGATTAACCTCAAGGTGGTAGCATATTCCGTGGGACTAGCGAGGCAAAGTGTTTCCCAAGCAACCATTCAGCATTGTTGGAAAAAGAGTTCTTTTTCCATCAGCGAAACAAAGAACTTCAGTGATGAGCCATTCCTAGGATTTGGTGACAACGATGTACAGTCTGCACGTAATATTGTTGACGCCAACCTATCTTTGGATGACCTAGTGAATGAATTGGGCTGAATGCGACAGTAGTGATCCTGTGTCAGAGACCGTCGACGAACTAGACATTGCAGCTGTGTGGGATGAGAATGATGGTAATGAAGAATGTGAAAGTGAAGTGGACGGAACGGAAGTGCCAAGTGTAAGACAAGTAATCAACAACATTGATCAAGTCATATTGTGGTTGGAAAGACAGAGTGAGCCCAATCATGTCCCGTTGCTTCACCTGGCAAACTTAAAGCATTATGCAGACCAGAAACGCACTGCATTAGTACGCCAAACAAAAATGTCCTATTATTTTAAAAGAAAATAATAGGTACATATACATATATGAAATAGGTACATAAATATATTTTAGTGATTGTGTAAACGCTCCACGCTTTAAATGTAAATTTGAGGGCAGTTTTTTTTATTTACCGTCTGACCCATCCCATGCTGTGCTGTATTGACAGGAGAGGCTGCGGTATTCTGTATAGCAGTGGGTGAGGCGGGGTAGTTGAAGTATACTGTCGGAGAGGGAAGAGGTGGGAGGGAAAGATAAGGCATAAAGAGAGGTAGAGATTGGAGCGGGCAGAAACATGGTGAGGGGGAGGGGTGGGGGAGGGGATGTGTTCACGCAGCACACAGGAAGAGCATGAGTCACTTGACTGAGCAGCATCGCTGCATACAAGGCAAAATCAGGTACCTAGTTCGGTGTTTAAAATTCCACTCCAGAATTTTCCCATTTAGTGTGGAGCGCTTACACAAACTATGACTTCTTTTTATTTTTTAACAGGGGAATATAACACTTGCCGATCCGAGCCACACACACTCAGCAACTCGACACAGCGTTTGGTGGAATAAGTAAAGACAAATTTTAACAGACCTTTTAATACGGCACCACTGATTGCGCTAAAATTAATTTGGCTCAATTTTTGTTTCCCACAAGTGACCAATTATAATTTACTGTAAGCATGGATAATAAAGTTATCCCACTGGACACGATAGACGATTCTTTATTTTTTATTGTACAAATGCTAGAATTGTTTTTCCCGTATCTGCGGCCTACTGCAAAATACACGCTATCTATAAGTAAACTAGCTGACCCGGCGAACTTTGTTCCGCCTTAGAGGCAATAAATGAGCAGATTTTGGATTTTATTAAATTCAATTTTTTATTAATATAATAAATATAAATAAAAAATCAAGTATTTTAATGATTCTTTATTGGCCATGTATTTTGGTGCATGGGTTGCACTCTTCATTGAAGCACCTTGTACTTGATAAATTTTTTCTTGTGCGTCGAAAATTATCTAGTTGTTGATCTCTGAGGTTTGCTCGACGATTTCGCATTGCCAACCGAGCCGTTTCGGGCTGCCTCGCTTTGCTCTTGTGATAGAGAAGCACGAAGTCGAGCCATACTAACTCGGCGCTCTCCACGTGCAATTTATTGTTCTTCCTCAGTCCTTTCATTCGCTATGTTTCGAATCCTAGTTGCATTACGGCCTTGTCGGGAAAGATTTGATCGTCTTGGTCACGGCATGGTATTGTTAATGATAATATCGGCACGATAAGCCAATAGAAACTCAAAAAAAAAAAAAAAAACACTTCAACCGGTCAACTTTAAAATTTTACATTGTCAAATTTTCAACCATACTTAACCATAGACAACATTACGTTGAGCTGTCAGTTGTGTTTTGTTAATTGTCAAAATTTCAACCATACTTAACCATATACAACATTACGTTTAGCTGTCAGTTGTGTTTTGTTATTCCATGTCAGTTGCGTTTTGCTATACCATTTTTAACAAATGAACGGCTAGACTGATGTTTTGACTGATAAATTTTTCGTTTTTGCTTTCACTTGCGTTTTGTTATACCACTTTTTTTACACGCTTTATATTAGCTTCACCTGTATGTTTGTTTGTTTTTATTTTTGTAACCGACTCCTTTGGGTGCGATTTTGACTCACTTTAAACGGCCAGATTTCATTCAAACTTTGTAGATTTATCGAGGACTGACGACAAAACACTAATTTGATAAGATTATTCCATTATTCAATTTACAAAATAAGATTTTCGTCAATTTATATAATTTCACAATATTTATTACGCTTTGTTTATATTGCGCCAAAGACAAACTGAAAGAAAAGAGTTCGTACATTGTAAAGAATACCATTTCGCTCATGTGCGAACTCTTTTCTTTCAGTTTGTCTTTGGCGCGATATAAACAAAGTCAACTAAATATTGTGACATTTAATTAAATGAAAAGTGAGAGTGGCTTATGATTATTGTGAACAATATACTTTCTAGATTTTCTATTTTTTAGTTTGGTTTTATATATGAAGCGTATTTTTTAGTTTTTTTAAACCATTATTTATTTTTTCCCCGGGAACAGGATAAAAAGTATCCTATGCCCGTCTCCTGGTTCTAAGCTACCTCCCTACCAATTTTCAGCCAAATCGGTTCAGCCGTACTTGAGTTATAAATCTATATATATAAAAGAAAGTCGTGTTAGTTACACGACTTTCTTTTATATATATAGATATAGAATTTTTATTTTGTCAATCAAACTCGGTACATACTTTGCGATTCATATTCGGGTTGAAGTATCACTACGGCCTTTCTATTTAGAAGACTTTGACTACAGAATCATGTGTAACCGCACACACTGCACTTACTTTGTTAAGCATCAATTCCACTGAGGCAACATTTTGGGCGACATGCGACATACGACAATGATGCACAGGCTGTTGGCTTTCAACTGAGGTAACACAGTGCGTCATGATGTGGCATGCTGAAACCCGCCTTCCGGTCAAATTGGAAGGGAGGTCCCGTACCCGACTCACCCTGGGTAACTATCAATACAAAAACAGGGAAAACCAAAAAAAAAGGTAATTCGCTCCAAAAAGTCGCACCCGGGCGGTCGAGCTATGAAAGGCAGAAAAACTACGAACGGATACAGCAAGACTTTGGCTCATTTCAACAATCAAACAGATTAAGGCTACTCAAAAATTTATTATTAACATCATTTTCAAAAGATCCAAAATACCTTTATAATCAGAAAATACAAATACTATAAAAATACTATATACTAAAAACAATTAATTATAAAAGTTCCAAAAAGAGTCCTACTGGGAGCCGGATTTATACATGTGCACGATCATGAATATTTGCACGTCTTGCTTCCAAGAATCAAACAGCTGATCACCGTGACCTTCAGAAAATGCGTAGATATAGTTCAGTCAAATGCGCCATGCAAAATATCACTCAGTCGCAATGAGGCGGCTGCACTAAAAATGTTTTTAGTTCTGAGGGCTAATCTCGCAGGTAAACATAATTTAAATAATAAATCTATTCAGGGCATAGCAGCAATTTCTACACTCCACATTTATCATAGTTCAGCAAAGTAGCATTGACCCATTTTATAGAACGGGAAGGTCTAATCCATAAGCTTGCACAGTTATACACAGTTCATACAAAAGTTCGCCTCGCAAAACTATGCTCCTTTTTAATAATAAATCTTGATCCACAACCCGCTACTGCCAAAGCTATGTGTCGCCTCTTTACCTTAGCGTAGATTTCGAATATCTTGCCGCTGAAGACGCCTCAGGGTAAGGCAAGGCCCCATCTCAGCAGGTCCCGGCGAGGACTGGCCGGTGCGAAGTCGAAAAGCCGTTTTTGCTTGCCTCGCAACACACGTCCGGTCGCGGCGACTCCAAGAAACCAACAGACCGCGGCCCACAGTTCAGTCCGGGCTCGCCGGCACTCGAGCGCTCATGACGTCATTGGCGAAACGAACCCGCGCTCCCAGTAGCCGGCCATGAAAACACAATCGATATATATATTGAAAAACAATAAAACTAGAATGACACCAAATCAGAATAAAACTATAAAAGGAAACAATCACAATAATTAAATAATTAACCAAAATAACATTAAATAAGATTTAACAAAAATAAATCATTTAAAATGGAAATAATTCGTAAAATCAATAATAACTAAAATAAATAAATAACATAAATGTGGCCTGGGGGCCACAACCACCCCTCACAAAAAAAAAAAAACCTTGGCTAAAACAACAATTTGCTAAAGATCGTCACCATAATCACAGGTGACACAAAAAATTACGTTAGAAGAAATTTAGCAACTAAAATTATCTTAGGCTTAGCTCACGAGACCTAGAAAAAGGTAATACAAATAGAAAAAGGTTAAGAATAAGAAAGATAAAAGAGTTGAAAATCCTAAAATCACAAAAGACAAAAAGTTATGACTAGATAGCACTACAAATATCTACTTTACAGCAGGTAAATCTTAAAAGGTAAGACAAAAAAAAACAAATTTTAGCATTTCAAACCAAAAACAATATGTTCAAACAAGTTCTAGTCCAAACAGTTCCGGATCGATAAAATTACTTAGACACTTCGATCCATTCAAAAATTCAAAAAAAAAAAATTTAAATGTTTAAGTCCCGCCTCACAAATTTCTTCAAATGGCTTAAATGGGCCTTTTTTTTTACCTTATTTGGCCTTTCGACATCCTCCAACAATGCGGTTACGGGTCCCAAAAACTTAACAATTCTGAAAGGTCCATCATAAGTATTTTCTAATTTTGCGGTTTTGTACATAGCCTTATCACTTAACACAAATTGCTTACACAAAACTTCATCTCCCACTTTAAATTCATTTTCTACCCGTCCTTTATTATAATATTTACTCATTTTATTTCTAGCTTTTTGCAAATTTTCAGCTGCTTCACCCCACATTTTTTCCAACAGACGAGGACTTTGAGTACTCAAACATTTTGGATGCAAACCCCAGCAGTTAAGTAAGGGATGCGGTACGTTTCTCCCTAAAAATATTTCTGACGGAGTGAATTTTGTACGGCTATGCACAGTCATGTTAAATGCTAAATTTAAAATATGGATACTGCTATCCCACTTACGCTGATTACGCTGATGGAAAATGGTAAGAGCTACCTTAATATTTTTATTCATCCTTTCCACTAAATTAGGATTCGGGTAATAAGGACTGGTAGTAATATGTTTAATACCCCAATCGATGCACATAACTTTAAAAATTTTACTAATAAAATACGTAGCATTATCGGACACAATCTGCTCTGGGCTACCAAACAATCCCCATACCTTGCTTTCCAAAGCTTTTATAATATTTTCACTTTTCATACTACGCAAAGGAAGAAATAAACAAAATTTCGAAAAACCATCGACCAAGATGAGCAAATAACTGTTACCATTTAAGGACCTGGGTAAAGGCCCAAAAATATCTAAATATACTCTCTCCCATGGTCGTGTTAAAGCCTCCACAGAATACCATCCTACATTACTATTCCTAGCTTGTTTGGCTAACTGACAGCCCTCACAGCTTTGCAAATAATCTTTTATTTCCTTTTTCATGTTAGGCCAAAAAAATTCCTTTGAAATTTTCTCTACGGTTTTCTCTACCCCTCCATGGGCTCCCACATTCGAGTCATGATAATATCTTATTATCATTTTTCTCACTCCCCGGGGTACAAACACTTTCTTCTCCTCATTTTTTACCCAATATAACACACCGTCTCTCATATCCAGGTTTTTTGTCCCTTTTTCCCCTAAATGAGAAATTAAATCTTTCACTTCCTGATCATCCGCTTATAATTCTTGCATATTTATAAAACCTTGGGGAAATTCCCTTAAAACATTACATTCCACCTTCTCCTCACACCGCAGTTCCTCTTCCTGTAGGTATTCTTGTTCGTCGAACATACGCGATAATGCGTCCGCTACCACATTGTCATTTCCCTTTATATGTTTGATGTCTAAGTGAAAACGAGTCAGCCGCATTATCCAGCGCCCTATTTTGCCCAATTGACGTGGGTGGGAAAAAAGCCACGTCAAAGCCTGGTTATCTGTCAATAATTCAAAGCGATCATGCTCCAAAAAACTTTCAAAACGCTCTAAAGCAAAAATACAGACGAGGGCCTCTTTCTCGTATACACTATACTTTAGCTCGTGGCGGTTTAAGGATTTGCTGGCATACATAACAGGCTTCAGACCTCCATCACGTTCTTGCAATAACACAGCTCCTAACCCTACTCCTGAGGCATCTACTTGGACAATAAATTTCTGTTCAAAATCAGGCAATATCATTTCGGGGGGTTGAGCAATGGCTTTTCTTAAATCTCTAAAGGCTTGATCCTCTTTTCCCCCCAGCTAAATTCCACGTCTTTTTTCTTTAAATTATTTAATGGTGCGCACAAGTTAGCATAATTAGGTATAAAACGAGAAAAATAACCCAACATCCCCAAAAATCGCATCACTCCCTTTACATTACGAGGAGGAAAATTAACTATAGGAGCTATTTTATTCCTATCCATCATTAATTCTCCTTCTTTGATGATATACCCCAAAAATTTTATTTCGCTTCGACTCCAACAAATTTTTTCTGGGTTGACAGTAAAACCAGCTTCCCTTAATTTTTCAAGCACTTTTCTAATGTGTTCTAGATGTTTGACGAAGGAGTCCGAAAAAATGCAAATATCATCTAGGAAACTGATAACGAAATCATATTGGAACTCCTGTAAAATGTTACCTAATATACGTGATAGACATTGGGCCCCAAAATTTACACCAAAAGGAACTCTTTTCCATTCAAAATGCCCCCATGGGGTAACAAAGCCCGTAAATTTCCGACTATCCCTGTCCAGAACACATTGATGGAAGGCAGAATTTAAATCAAGCACCGTAAAGAATTTTGCTTTACCCAAATATTGCAGAATGATCTCTACTTTAGGCATGGGAAACGGATCAAATTTTACTCTCGCATTAAGTAAGCGGTAATCCAAAACTAAACTGTATTTTCCCTTCTCCTTTTTATCCACTAAAAAGGCTGGCGAAGCAAAATTTGATTTAGAAGGAGTGATAATACCATCATTAAGCAAATCACTTATTATTCCACGAAATGCTTGCATTTTAGGAGGCGCACATTGGTATGGAGTACATTTGATGGGGGTTTCATCCATCATGACAATTTTATAAGACATTAAGGTGCACTCACCAATTTTGGTGGTAATGAAATCATTAAATTCTTCACTTAGTCGTTGTATTTGTAGCACCTGCTCCCCATTTAACCTTTCTTTCAAACCTTCCATACCTCCACAAACCACCTTCCCTCTTCGCCTATTTTCGCATAATGCTATTCTAATTTTTTCATTAAACCCAAACTGGAGTACCTTTCTCCTACAGTTAACAATGGCTTGGCTTTCCATCAAAAAATCCATACCCAAAATCATTTTGTGCACTAAGCCAGGAATTATCCAAAATTTACGCGTCCAAGATAAATTCTCCACTTTAAAATGCAGTGCTACTCTCACTTTAACCTTATGCTCCGCGTCATTGGCCAATTGTACTACCATTTCATCATAACATTCTATTTTGTATTTTAAATGTTTATTAGCGCGTACTAAATCGGCTAAAAACTCTTGCTGTACAAAACTACAACTAGCCTCAGTATCTATTAGCCCTTGTATTTCCTCATCATACAACAGAACTTTAACACAGAGGCCTTGGGTCACTCTCGCCACTGCCAAAGTGTGCTTATTATTAAATCGAAACTTTCTAACCTCTTTTTTGAATCTACACCTTTTACTCAGGTGTCCTCTTTTATTGCAATACCCACACACACGACTGCGTTCATTCCCTTTCTTTTTAAAACAAAAGGCTTCTAAATGCCCTTTCTTTCCACAAAAATTACAGTGAAAAACAGCGCTCTTCCCGCTGCTACAATTCCTAGCCTAATGTCCTTCTCTTCCACATTTAAAACAATTAATATCAACTTTTCTATCCGTACTGTTTTTATACAAATCAGGATTGCAACGTACAACACCCTTAATTTTCTCATATTCTTTCTTAGCATAAACAATATTATCTACCTTAATAGCCCATTGGTTCAAATCGCCCAAATTATTTGGCCTGCCTACGAAAGCGCATT
Organism: Bacillus rossius redtenbacheri; assembly: GCF_032445375.1. Classification (NCBI taxonomy): domain Eukaryota; kingdom Metazoa; phylum Arthropoda; class Insecta; order Phasmatodea; family Bacillidae; genus Bacillus; species Bacillus rossius. Next base: position 41,963,997 of record NC_086343.1, on the reverse strand, counting down.
CATGTCTTACCGCGGTCTGTTGGTTTTTTGGAGTCGCCACGACCGGACGTGTGTCGCGAGGCAAGAAAAACGGCTTTTCGACTTCGCACCGGCCAGTCCTCGCCGGGACCTGCTGAGATGGGGCCTTGCCTTACCCTGAGGCGTCTTCAGCGGCAAGATATTCGAAATCTACGCTAAGGTAAAGAGGCGACACATAGCTTTGGCAGTAGCGGGTTGTGGATCAAGATTTATTATTGCAAAGAAGCATAGTTTTGCGAGGCGAACTTTTATATGAACTGCGTATAACTGTGCAAGCTTATGGATTAGACCTTCCCGTTCTATAAAATGGGTCAATGCTACTTTGCTGGACTATGATAAATGTGGAGTGTAGAAATTGCTGCTATGCCCTGAAGATATTTATTATTTAAATTATGTTTACCTGCGAGATTTGCCCTCAGAACTAAAAACATTTTTAGTGCAGCCGCCTCATTGCGACTGAGTGATATTTTGCATAGCGCATTTGACTGAAATATTTCTACGCATTTTCTGAAGGTCACGATTATCAGCTGTTTGATTCTTGGAAGCAAAACGTGCAAATATTCATGATCGTGCACGTGTATAAATCGGGCTCCTGGTAGGACTCTTTTTGGAACTTTTATAATTAATTGTTTTTAGTATATAGTATGTTTATAGTATTTGTATTTTCTGATTATATAGGTATTTTGGATCTTTTGCAAATGATATTAATAATAAAATTTTGAGTAGCCTTAATCTGTTTTATTGTTGAAATGAGCCAAAGTCTTGCTGTATACGTTCGTAGTTTTTCTGCATTTCATAGCTCGACCGCCCGGGTGCGACTTTTTGGAGCGAATTACCTTTTTTTGGTTTTCCCTATTTTTGTATTGATAGTTACCCAGGGTGAGTCGGGGACGGGACCTCCCTTCCAATTTGACCGGAAGGCGGGTTTCAATGCGACAGTGATGCATGCCACATGTCGCCACCTGTCGGGCCGACAATATTGCCGCATGCCACAAAAATCAGGTTGTCGAACAGTGTAGCCCTCGATCCGGCAGTGTGTAGATCGGGCGAGCAGATGGAATGGCCCAACGAAAAAACCATGCAGTTTATAGAAGACTATCGTAATGCCCCTGAACTATGGAATGTAACTTTAGGAGAAAACAAAAACAATAAACTGAAAATGGATACTTTTAAGCGGTTTGTAAATCAGTACGAGTGCAGAGTTGAGGAAGTGAAAAAGAAGATTTAAATCATGCGTTCAGCCTTCCATCGAGAGCGCAAAAGACTGCAAAAGGGAAGTGGTGCATCACCAGTGCAAGGAAAAGTGTGGTTCGGGTATGATCTGCTCACCTTTCTTCTCGACACCGATGTTCCAAAACAAACCATATCCACGGCATGTGACTGTGCAGAGCCTGAGATAAAGATGTTGCAAATGTCTTCCTCTAGCCAGTAGTGTAGAGTTACATTGGCGTAGCCAGGAGTTGTGCATGCGGAGAGGGGTTTTAACCTGGGAATATATGCATAACAGAGACCTCTCCTTTAAAAGATAAAAATAAGGAAGATACTTAAGTCGTGGCACTCACCCCCCTCCCCCCAAAAAATATGTAACTTTCCAGGTTTTAAAAATGGGCTATTTCAGCAGATGTCGTAACCTAAACACAGTATTTTCTATAAGGAAATGTACCTTAATTGTCTAGTATTAATATGTTTAATGTTTTGTGAGGCCAACACTACCACCGTTGTAAAGTGACTGTGTTCGAAGCTTATTGAAAGAAGCCCTAAATATTTTAAATAGCTAAGGCTGGGTGAACATGAACATGCAACAATGCACGGAACACATTTCACATAACCGAAGTACCGCCGGCTCTATGGTGTGAAAAAATAAATGCAGATATCTGTACATAACCTTGGGTTATTTTTCTGAGAATGTTAATGAATGAAAGAACTGAAACACAGTAAACATATTTGGTCAGTAATTGTGCAGTATTATTATGCGTAAATATGTACAACAATGCTTCAAGGCATGGGCTATGTTTCACATAAGTACATTGGGGGCTATGGTGCGGCCCGAAATTGTCGATACAGAGCACACGTTTTTGAAAGGATTATATGCAAAACAAAAAAGAAAACAAACCACAATTATAACATTTATGATTACTTCTTATTGTGATGGCGTCCACACACGTGTTCCTTTAACATGAAGTACTCCATGAACTGATCCCTAATGGCTTTTGCCTCTTGAGTATTCCGTCGTGGTGTGTTTTTCACAGACGTCATTCCTGTATTGCCTTTGATTACACTGCGCCACAAACATGGAATGGTGCAACCATCTTGAGTATCGATGTCGAAGGTTCCCTGAGGTGAGTAAAGGTGTTTTGAGGTTTCAATATTCCGAAGAAAGTTGTGCAGATGTATACAGGTCGTGGTTACAGTAACTACATTTTCAACACTTATCTCCATTGGCTTTCGAAATACTCGGAAAACACTCGACATCAATCCAAAGCAGTTTTCTACTATCCGACGTGCACACCAATGTCTGTAATTGTAGATTCTTTGGGGTGAACCTTTGTCGTGGCAACCAGCATATGGTTTCATAATGTGCACTTCCAAGGGAAATGCATCGTCAGTAACGAGGACATAGGGTGATGGTTTTGTCCTACCTGGAAGAGCCACAGGAAGTGGAAGAGACAATACGTTCTTGGAAAGATTCTTTTAGAAATCAGTTTGTCAGAAAAAACACCGTCTGATATCCTACCCTGACATCCGATGTTTGCATATATATATATATATATATATGTGGCATCGGCAACTGCCATTAAAACTATGCTGAAGGTTCCCTTATAATTATAAAACTGACTGCCAGTGTTGTTTGGGCAACGAATCAGTACATGTTTGCCATCCACTGCGCCTATGCAGTACGGATAGTTTCATGCAGTGTGGAATTCTTGTGCTAAACTTTTCCAATCTTCAGGACTGTTTGGAATATGGAAAACAGTAATCAAACACATTCGTAACAAAAAATATTTGGAAGAGTAAGTCATATATGCAGATATTTACTTTATTGTAATGTCAGCTCCCTTCATGTACAGTTTACAGGTTTACTTCTATTCATAATAAATGTTTTGTAAACATTTCCTATTCTCTTATATTATAACGATACCTTTTATAAAAGCGAATAGAGAGCGAATTACATACATCGCCCCACGTGGGAAATTAGAGAGGACGCCGCACTCACAAATACTTCCCCCCCCCCCCTCCCCCAGAAAACAGGTTAATACATGTTTCTGTGAACAGGAAACGTAATGCCATTATGGTGTACAGTGTTACAATTAGAGGCACCTTATGGGCTCACTTTGGCCGTTACCACGAATAGACTAAACGTGTGTGTGTTATCTATCTGTAAGCTACCACACATTATTTGTTTCAGGATGACACAGTGGTGATATATAGTGAACAAAGTGCTGCAAGTCAGGAATCGAGAGCTATGTCTATGAACGATGGAATGAGACTGGTAAACATGACTCAATATAAACTTCCATCTCAGCCAAATGAGCAGAAAGATAATGAAAAAGGCGCGTACAAGAAAAGGAAAATTTCACTGGAAGAGGAAAGGAGGGAAGAAGCATACACAATTTTAAAGGCATCTCTTAAGAGAGATGACTGCTCACTATATGTAGAACATGTGGCAAACGAATTACGCATATTAGCACCAAGAACGCAGACAATAGAAAAACACAACATAAACAACATATTGTTTGAGGCAACAATTGGCAATTACGATTTAAAACCTTCCGCCTTTACAGGCGGTTGCAACTATATACCATCAACTTCAGCATGTAACATCGCTTATTCAACGCATTCATCTTCATCTTGTCATGCCCACCAGTTTGGCCTCAGCTGTTATGATAACACAAGCCCCAAGTGCGCCACCCATCCTACATAATCTATGGGGAGGAAAGATAGTTCGCCACCCACCCCTATATGGCAGACAAAGGATAATGTAAATTAAGGAAACTTTGTCAACCTGCCCAGGATAATTCAGGACAAATATGTAAATACCCAGTATTGTAACAAGAAGCCTTTGAATTATACAAGTGAATGTCAATATTATTGTAATTCTACTATGTATGCACAGGAAATGTACAGGTGTGCCCACCCTGATGAATATGTACATGCATTGTATATTTGCTCTGGCTGAGCTAAGCCAGGCAGAAAGCTCTTCCCAGTAATTTCTGGAGAAATAAAATTGGCATAATACTTGAACAATATTATTTAGGCAGCGACCACCCTGGAGGACCGCTCCTACTCCCACCTCCCTTAATAGGCAGCAACCTTTCTGAAGGACCACTCCTACTCCTACCTCCTCTGGTAGGCAGCGACCTCTCTAGGGGGACCGCTCCTATCTCTCCCTGCTCTTGGGCAGCGACCCCTGCTCGGGGACCGCTCCCGCTCCTCCCCTCTGCCCCTCCCTGCCAAAAAGGGCCGGCCGCAAGCGCTCTCGCCAGCAGGGACGACCCCGGAAGCCGTACCAGCTGGGCTACTTCACTGGGCCGGCGGAACCCAGCCCTACCTACCACCCCGAATCCCTTAATACTCCCCTGTTCCCTACTCCCCAGGGCACTCGCCCTCTGCTCAATTCCTGTTCCCTCATCCCCCTACCCCAGTCTCACCCACCAGCTCTCCCGCTCCTCTCCCTGACCGCCGCGCCCCGAAGCATTATACGGCCGGTGACAGCCCTCGGGACCCGCGGCCGCAGCCCATCTCGGCCAGACTTGCTGCACGGCTGCAGGAGCTCTTCGGCCCAGATGCCTGATCGCGTCACTCATCGGGGGTATTTACCCCCACCTGAACCACTCCAGGGTCCCCCGCAGAAGCCCGGTACAAGTCAATTTGGCGCCCAACATGGGGCCAGTCAGCTTTGACAATCTGAGGACCACGCCCTGCCTCTACGAGAACTATCAGCACAGCCGGAGCAAACATCCACTTCCAGGAGTGAAGACAACACCTGGTGGCGCCCAACAGAAATACTGCAATGGAGTCTTCACTGTGTGCCGCCCCAGATTGCCGTACCCAGGATGGACCCCAAACCCCCTGTGTGGGTTGCAGGACATTATTCCACTTGCAGTGTCTGAGATGCAATAATCGAGACATCGATCCCCAAGACTTCATCCACATATGCCAAACCTGCCGAGAACAATTGCGGGACCAGAAGCCAACGTCAGTTGTACCACGCCGATGCTTCGCCCGAGACTGCCCACGGACTGCCCTAGTGCTTACCACCTGCAAGAGCTGCTATCGGGAGTACCATCTATCATGCCTAGGCTGGGATGACACCCCACTGAACCTCGCTGAACTTTTTTCAAGTGCGGGATATGTAGGAACACCCCAGAAATTCCCAGTGGCACCGAAACGAAGATGACACCGAGGCCCTTCCGGGGACAAGACCATGAGGATCCTGTCAAACAGCTCCAGCACTGGGAGCAGGCCCTACAGACCCAGGGGATTTCCCAGGGCGAATGGATTGACCATGTCGGAGGACTACTAATGGGAGAAGCTACTGGATGGTGGAAGAGTCATGAAGGACTTTACGACACCTGGGAAGATTTTGCCTCAAGTTTCGCCAACCAGTTCAGCAGCCTGCCACGAATCGCGGAACTTACTGCCCAGTTGTTCAGCCGCAAGCAGAAGGACAGCGAGGAAATAGAGAGTTTCCTCGCCTGCAAGAAGAAACTATATGAACGCCTCTACCCTGATATAAATGTGAAGGAATTCCTTCCTACGGCCCTGGAATTGGTCAGACCCAACCTACGGCCATTACTCAGACACCCACCTCCCAAGGATTGTGCAGAACTACATCTCCGAGCAACTGCAGTACAACGGGACTGTCAAGAGACCCGGAGCGGTCCCACGGGAAAAGTGAATGCCTTCCCCATTCGGGAGGAGAAACCCGTCAGCCGCCAGGAGGTACCAAAATGCTGGTACTGCCCTGAGAGACACTTCAACGCAGAATGCCCAGTCTGACGCCAACAGCGGGACACCCAGGACAAGAAGCCCTAGCAGGGAAATGCCTAAGGGGAAGGAAACCTACCTTCGGAACCTTCCCCAAGGGAATGGAGGAATACAAGAACCCACTTGCCATATCAAGAGAACCAGAGGGAGCTGGGCAAGTGACGAGCATCCAGCAGGACCACCCTCAGGTCCTACCCCGCCTTTCCGTACAGCTGGGCCATCACAAAATCTATGCATTACTGGATTCGGCAGCCACTACCAGTTACGTAAAAGCCGAGTTGGTTCAGCAGACTGGAGCCGCCATGACCCCACAAGTACAGTATGCCCAACTGGCACAACAAAATACCTGTATTATGCTCCAAGGCAGGGCCTCCTTGAAATGCCACATTGGAGACAGGGAAGTGCCAGTTTCCTGCTGGGTAGCCGAGGACCTCCATGAAGACATGATACTGAGGCAATACTGGCTTATTGAACAAAAGGCTGTTATGGATTTCGAAGCAGAGCGGATATGATTTGGAAGATCTCCATGCCAAACCCTCTACTGGGTAGCCCGGCGAGTAACTGAGACATCACTACCGGAACTATCATTGGCAGACCTGCAACAAGCCATCCCTGAGTCTCTTCAACAACAATTGGTTGATATGCTCCAGTCCTATAGAGTTGTCTTCATGCCCAATGGAAACCTGCCACGGACTTCAAGTGCATGTCACCAAATCACGCTGAAAGACAACCGTCCCATCTAATGTAGGCCAGGGGATCCCCCACACCACAAGCGGAAGTTGTTTGCAGAACAGGTGGCTGAAAGGCAGGAGGCGGATATCATAGAGCCCAGCCGGTCTCCATACAACTCGAAAATTGTCATAGTAACACAAAAGGACAAGACACCACGCTTTTGCATTAACTTCCAGCCGCTGAATGAGGCGACAGTCAGTGCAGTGCCCCCGGCAGTAAATATCAACGAAACGCTTAAAGCCATTGGGACGGCACGGGTATTTTCCACCCTGGATCTTAAATCAGGGTACTGACAGATCCCCATGCAACAAGACTCCAAACATTTGACTGCCTTCACCACTCCGACAGGGGAGCATTATCAGTTCAAAGTCATGCCCTTTGGCTTGAACACCCCTAGTATGTTCCAGCAAATGATGTCACAGGATGTATTACCCAACCTCATTGGGCAATGCTGCTTTGCCTACCTTGATGACATTATTATTTTTTCCAACTCTTGGGAGGAGCACCTAACCCATCTAGCACAAGTACTGGAACGGTGTCAGTTACACCATCTAACTTGTCATCTAAAAAAATGCCACTTTGGAAAGAGCTAATTGGAGTACCTGGGACACATCGCATATGGAAACGAAGCTAATCCCGAGAAAATACAGGCCATCATGGAAGCTGAAGTGCCTAGATCGGTACATCAAGTCCGGAAGCTATTGGGTCTCTGCAATTGGGTCAGGGAATTTGTACCACATTTCTCTAGTATCTGCCAACCCATTATCGATCTGCTGAGCCCCCAAGTGCGCTTTCACTGGGGGGCCGAACAAGCACATGCCCTGGCAGACCTCCGCAAGACATTCTCCCAGATCAAGAGGCTAGGCCTACCTGACCCAACCCAGCCAGTCACTCTACAAATAGATGCCAGCCAAAAGGGACTAGGAGCTGTACTATACCAGGAACCGACTCCGGGAAACCGATGGATCATCTCCTATGCCAGCACCAAGCTATCACTGGCAGAACAAAAATACCACAGCAATGAGCTGGAGTGCTTGGCCATCATGTGGACCATCAAGCGATTTCGGCCATACCTGGAAGACCAGCATTTCACGTTGCGCACTGACAACAGGGCACTTACGTGGCTGGGATCCATGAAGGACAGTAAGGCGAAACTTGCCCGCTGGGCATTGATGCTACAGGAGTTCGATTTCACCATTGAACATTGTGCCGGGAAGGACAATGAGTTCGCAGATGCCTTGTCCCGAGCACCCACAGGGCCACCACTGGAAGATGACTTCCAAGACTACGACAGGATGGTCGCAGACCCAAACCCACTCCCCCCAACAGCAAAGGAAGGGATGAGCCTACAGCAAACGGAAATCCCAGGAGAAAGTCTCTGCCAAGCCGTAACACAGGGCCAACAAGCAAACCCAGGCATTTGTATTATGGTGCAGCGCTTGCAGTGCATACATAATACCCCACCTTCTGAGCAATCGCTCGCTGATCAACAGTTTGCTCGCACCCACCGCATCCACCCCGCTGGCCTAGTGAGATGGCCTGACAAGGGGGCCAACCCACAACTATTAGTTCCCCGAACCTTAAGGAAAAAGGTAGTAAGGGAATACCATGATGCGGATCTCGCCGGCGACCCCGGCATGGCGGAAACCTTGAGGGTAATCCAAAAGGGATATACCTGGGACGGGATAAAGAGGGATGTGGAAGAGTATGTAGGGCAATGCTATCGGTGCAACACGGCCAAAGCACACCGACCTGCGGGGCCCCGACCACCTTCATCCTCGCCGCCCAGATATACTCTGGGAAACAGTAGCAGCCGACCTCATGGGGCCATACCCCAAGAGTGCCCGGGGAAATCGATTCCTATTAGTAGTTACCGACCTTTTCTCCCGATGGGTGGAGGCATTTCCCTTGAGAACCTCTAAAACACCAACGTTAATACAAACCTTGGAGAATGAAGTCTTCTCACGCTGGGGATATCCCAAACAGATCCTTACAGACAATGGGAAGCAATTCACCGGAGAACAATGGGACAAAGCCTGCAAGCGATGGCGAGTGAACCGATGGACCACCGCACTGTACCATCCCAGGAGGAACCCCACAGAGCGAAGGAATCAAGAAATTAAAAAGGGAATACGGATTCGGCTTGGGGAAGACCACTGCCAATGGGACTCACATATCCCATCGATATTATTCTCCCTTCGGAACAGATACAATGAAGTGCTCGGCTGCAGCCCCGGCCTGTTGCTGCTGGGAAACGAACTTCCCCGACCTGGAGAATGGGAGTTACCCACTACCCAACCCCAAAAAGTCGAAGCAGCACAGGAGAAAATTCCGCACACCGGAGCCGAAGCCGAAGCCCGACAACAAGCCGCCAGAGAACATCAGTCTCAATACCACCAAAGGGTTCAACCTGCTCCTCCTGAAGGAGTACAAGAATCAACACTCCAAGTAGGGGACTGGGCCTACTGGCGGACACACCCAATGTCCTCACAGGAGGATAACTTCTGCACCAGCCTCTCCCCTAGGTGACAGGGACCCTACCCAATCGTGGGGAGATGTGGGCAAGTTCTTGACCTAGAAATGAATCCTCAGAAGACTATCAAGGTCCACCAAAAGGACCTACGAAAATCCCCACTAAGGGATTCCACTGGAAAACATAACCCAGGCCCAGATAACCTCCCCAAATCCCCATCATTAGGGACAACATCATCAGGACCCCAGGACTCTCGGCAAGAAGAAAACACCACTCCAAGAAGATAGTCCAGTCCATGCCAGAGGCTACGACCACGGGACCGCCTCACCAAACCGGCACGGTACAGGTTGTCATAAAGCGAAGTGTAGTGGCCAGTGTAGAGGAGCCAGCCCTGGGACTGAAGCCCAGCGTGCTGACTCCTGGCATGTGCAACGATCCCAGCCAAGGCCACAGAGGGAGGGAGGCGAATTATCATGCCCACCAGTTTGGCCTCGGCTGTAATGATAGTACAAGCCCCAAGTGCGCCACCCATCCTACATAATCTCTGGGGAGGAAAGTTAGTTCGCCACCCACCCCTAGATGGCAGACAAAGGATAATGTTAATTAAGGAAACTTTGTCAACCTGCCCAGCATAATTCAGGACAAATATGTAAATACCCAGTGTTGTAACAAGAAGCATTTGAATTATACAAGTGAATGTCAATATTATTGTAATTCTACTATGTATGCACAGGAATGGTACATGTGTGCTCACCCTGATGAATATGTACATGCATTGCATATTTACTCTGGCTGAGCTAAGCCAAGCAGAAAGCTCTTCCCAGTAATTTCTGGGTAGATGGAGTGTTCTGGTTTCCCTTTAGAAGCTTTGATTCATTAAGGGGAATTTTTCGGAAGCATTTGAAGTAAATCCGAGCACTCTTGGCCATTTACTAACTGATTTATTTTCAGCGATGTTGACGAGCCACCAACACCTGCTGCTGCTAGTTCCTGCAATCGTCACCAGTAGTGCCCTTGTTGTGGATCTAGAAACTAGTACTAGATCCTCTTACCAAGTGTGTGTGCTACCGAATCGTAGCCTATAGGAGAGGTCGAGGGGGGTGGGGGGGGGGGGTCGGGGGGTGGGGGGGGGGGGGTCTGGAATGGAACCCCACCCGACGACGCCGAACCTGGGCGGAGGCGATCTCGGTCCGAGGCCTTCGGCCGACCAACGCCGACGAAAGATTATGGACGACAGGCGAAAGCGACTGCATCTTCGCAACCATCTACGACGATGCCGACCACGCCTGGTGTGGTGGCCTCTTCCGTGTCGGGGGGCCGGACACTGACCACGATGCTGCTGCCTCATCTGCTCCTTCTCTCACCGCCAAGCCTCGTCGTACCCAACACCCGAAGAGACATAAGACTATTGCCACGCCGTCCCAGCCTCAACCTTCTACGTCTGTCTCCCCTCCGCAACCTCAGCCATCCACGTCTCAGCGGCCTGCCGCCTCTGCTCCGTCTGCACCTAAGCCGCCTCGCATGCCACCCATTGGCATTCGCTCCTCGCCGACCGCTCAACCTTTCCTCCACGTCAAACACCTGCAGTCCTTGCTCACCGGTCCACTCACCGCCACCTCCATTAACGACCGTACGTCTTTCTACACCGCTAATCCTCACGACCATCAGTTCCTCTTCGACCACCTCAAGAGACATGGTTACCAGACCTACACCCACCTGCGTCCCGACGAACGCACCGACCGTGTAGTGGTCAAGCGGCTGCCCTCCTCCACCACCGCGGACGAGGTCAAGGAGGCTCTCCTGGACCTCGGCCTCCCAGTGGGCACCGTCATGACGCTCCGCACCTCCGCCGACTCGACGACCCGGCCCTTCCTCGTCTGCACCAACGGACTAGGGGAGGCGACGCAGTTCCTCAAACTGAAGACGCTCGGCTGCTGGGTGGTGTCTGTGGAGCGCTACCGGGGCTCTGGGAGGGTGCCCCAGTGCTATCGGTGCCAGTCCACTGGACATCCGTCGACACGCTGCGAGCGGGACCCCAGGTGTTTTAGATGCGCTGGGCACCACTGGTCGAGAGACTGCACTTCCACGACTAAAAAGTGCGTCAATTGCGACGGACCGCACTTTGCTACCTCGACGGACTGCCGTGTCATACAGGCGTACATCCGACGACACCCGCCGCGACCTGCTGTCCCGACGATGACATCCGACGCTCCACGCCCGTCTGCTCCGCTCCCTTCTGACGTTCGGACTTTCCCGGCTCTGCGGACTCCTGCTTGGCAGGGCCGCGACCCACCTTCCTCCTCTTCCCAGGCACCACTTCATGCTCACCTCACCTCATCTTCTTCGCTGCGGCCTCCCACCACGTCATCCACTTCCACTCGCCCCGCCGACGCCGACTCAGACGTCACTTCACTGACATCCATGCTGAGGGAACTCATCACGCTCATCCGCCACTACCTGCCACTCATCCGCCAGGTCCTGACGGCGCTTTCCCTTGCCCAGACCCCATCGGAGAAATTTGAGGTGCTCCTCCAAGCCCTCCTAAATTTCTTCGATGAATCCCGCCCCGCCCCTTAGTATCCTTATCTGGAACACCTTCTCCCTTCCTCCCAAACTCCACGATCTTCTCCACCTTCTCCGGGTGCATTCTCCCGATGTCGTGTTCCTCGCCGAGACCTGGCTCGACCCCCCCACACCTCTCCATGTTCCAGGGTACGCCGTTCACCGCGCCGATCGTGATGGTCGGGGCGGAGGGGTGGCGTTACTCGTCCGCGCTACCTTGTCCCACCATCATCGCCTCGTTCCATCTTCCCCCGCGACCGAGGCGGTCGCCGTGTGTTTGCATGGTTTTCCGTACTCCCTGACTTTGGTCTCCCTCTATCTCCCGCCCCAATTCCTCTTCCCTACCGACGACATTGTGGCCCTCGGGCGGCTCGACGCCCACATCGTGCTGGCCGGGGACTACAATGCGACCCATACTTTTTGGGGCTGCGCTGCCACGAGCCGGCGGGGCAGCTCCCTCCGTCAATTCCTCCGGCGTACTCACCTTTCTCTTCATGCACCACCCACTCCGATTTTCTATCAGGCCCAGCACCATCGTCGCCCCAGTGTCATCGACCTCGCCCTCTCATCACCCCTTCCTGTCCTTTCTCACCTTCGCACCATCACCACCGGTAGATCCGACCACTTGCCTGTCCTCTGCTCGCTCCACTTCTTTCCTCACTCCAACCCCCACCTCCCCCGGTACGACTTCCTCCACGCCGACTGGTATGGCTTCCAGGATTCACTCTCCGATGCTCTGGACCTCACGCTTCCCTTCGCCACTCCTGCTCAGCTCGACGACCGAGTCCTCTACTTTTCCGACGCCATCTCTTCGGCCGCTTCTTCTCACATTCCGCTCACGCCTCCATGCCCTCTCATCATCCCTTTCCCGCCGTATCTCCGTGATGCCGTCTCCTTGCGCAACCGCTTCCGTGGTCGCTGGCAGGCGAGCCGCTCCCCGCTGCATCGCAGGGTTTACCTGGTGCTCTGGGGGTGGTGCCGCCGGTTGATCGCGGAGTGGAGGGCCCGACTGGAGGCGCGGCGCCTCGGCTCCCTCACCGCTACCTCTGGCTCTCTGTGGTCTTACATCTGTCGCCTTCGTTCCGTCCCCTCCTCTATCCCTCCCCTCACTCTTCCTGTCGGGGTGGCGGAGGCGGCTTTGGAGCGATCCGAGGCGGTCGCCGCCTACCTCGCCACCACCTTCGCCTCCGCCCCCCACCCCAACTTGTCGTCGGGGTCCTCGGACAATGATGATGCTCCTTCTCCCTTGTCCCGTCACGTCTCTCCCTCTCCTCCCTGATGCCCTGCCCTTCCCGCTTGCCACACCTTCTGAAGTCACCTCTCTGCTCTCCCGTCTCAAGTTCCGTTCGGCCCCCGGCACCGACTCCATACCCACCTCCGTTCTACGCCATCTTCCCCGTAAAGCCACTGTTTTTCTCACTCGCATCATTAACGCCATGTTCATCCTCTGTAATTTTCCGTCTCCTTGGAAACTCGCCATAGTCTCGCCCATCCCCAAGCCAGGCAAGCCTGCTTCCTTACCTTCCTCCTACCGTCCTATCTCTCTTCTCCCCATCATCTCCAAGATCGTAGAGAGAGTCATCCACCGGCGCCTTCTTCTTCAGGTCAACACCCTTCACCTGCTCCCCCATCACCAGTTCGGTTTCTGCCCCCGTTATTCCACCACCCACGCCATTGCTCGTGTGGAGCTCCTGGTGGTGCAGGGGTTCGCCAGGAGGCAACACACGGGCATGGTGCTCTTGGACCTGGCCCGTGCATTCGACTCCGTTTCGCATTCCCAACTCATCTCTCGCCTTACAGCCATCGGTCTTCCGCCGCACCTGGTCCGTCTCCTCTGCTCGTTCCTGGGGGGTCGCACCTTCCGGGTTCGAGTGGAGGGGACTCTTTCCGCACCCCGGCCCATTCTCGCCGGCGTCCCCCAGGGCGCCATTCTCTCGCCTCTCCTGTTCGCCCTCCACATTTCCGACTTGCAGCCCCCGCCTGGGACCTATTTGGTGCAGTACGCCGACGATACCTGTCTCCTCGCCTCCTCCGTCTCCGAGCGGCTGCTTGGCGGCCGCCTTGCCCGCGGACTCACCTCACTCAACACCCAGTTCCTTGCGCACGGCATTGGCTTGAATCACTCCAAGTCACGCTCTATCATTTTCTCCCGTCATCATCCTCACCAGGACCACCCCCCCCCCCCACGCATATCCACCGTAGTCATCCCCTGGTCGCCCACCCTCCGCTATCTTGGGGTCACCCTCGACCGATCGTTCACTTTTCTTCCGCACCTGGAATCCATCTGCTCCAAGTCCCGTGCCGTCTTGGCCCATCTGGCCACCGTACTCAGACCGTCCTCCACCGTTCCACTCCCTGTTCGCCTCACCGGATATCGCTCATATGTCATCTCACATTTCATCTACGCATGCCCGGTCTGGGTTCACTCATCTCGTTCCAACCTTCGCCCTGTCACGCGCTCATATTTCCTTGGTGCCCGCCTTCTCCTCGGCCTCCCTCGTGCCACGCTCGGCCAGACTCTATTGGACAGGACGGGACTTCCGCAACCCCACCACCTGCTCTGTCAGACGACCGACACTTTCCTCCGACGTTGCCGACGTAGCGCTAATCCGTACATTCGACAGCTGGCAGAGCCGCCGCCCGACGCACCCCCGACGTTCGCTCTTCAGTTACGATCACTTACTTGACGAAGGACAGCCGGACGACGACGACGCGGCCGGTGGACCAGACAGATGACCCTGGGGCCTCCACATCGACTGGTAGCACTGTGGGAACCCCCTCCTCCTCGGCGCCGTCATGGTGATCATCTCTCCGCTGTTCCGCGCCGGCCCATCAACGGCGCAGCGCCGTCCGAGCCCTGCGGGCCCCCAGCAGCCATGAAGAACTCGCCCATCAAGAAGTAGCTGAGCATCAAGGACGACCTCGTCGGGGTAGCTCTGCTTTGTTGAATAAAGACTTTTGTAGCCTTGCAGGCCTTGTGCCCATGTACCAATCTTTTATTGTACCTTGTACCCCCCCTTTTTTATTAAATGATGGATTTTTTGGTGGGTGACTCCCTTCAGTGGGAGTCCCCTTTGTAAAAAAAAAAAAAAAACTTGAACAGTATTATTTAGGTAGCGACCTCCCTGGAGGACCGCTCCTCCTACTACCTCCTCTGGTAGGCAGCGACCTCTCTGGGGTGACTGCTCTTACCTCTCCCTGCTCTTGGGCAGCGACCCCTGCTCGGGGATCGCTCCTGCTCCTCCCCTCTGCCCCTCCATGCCAAAAAGGACCGGCCGCAAGTGCTCTCGCCAGCAGGGACGACCCCGGAAGGAGACATCGGAGGACGTCTGAAGACGTACCAGCTGGGCTACTTCACTGGGCTGGCGGAACCCAGCCCTACCTACCATCCCAAATCCCTTGGACAATACTCCCCTGTTCCCTACTCCCCAGGGCACTCGCCCTCTGCTCAATTCCTGTTCCCTCATCCCCCTACCCCAGTCTCACCCACCGGCTCTCCCGCTCCTCCCCTCACCCCCATCGAAGTTCCTCCTCTCCCCGACCGCCGCCCCCCGAAGCCCTATACGGCCGGTGACAGCCCTAGGGACCCGCGGCCGCAGCCCATCTCGGCCAGACTTGCTGCACGTCTGCAAGAGCTTTTCGGCCCAGACGCCTGATCGCGTCACTCATCGGGGGTTTTTACCCCCACCTGAACCACTCCAGGGTCCCCCTCAGAAGCCTGGGACAAGTCACCTTTTTCCTTTACATAAGTGTGTTTGTGCGATATGTTAGTTTACTCTTTACTCTTGACTGTCCATAAATTATTTTCAGTTATTCATATGTGTTCTTGTGTATAATGTGATAGTGAATAATACATTTGTCACTTTAATCGCAGAAATACAAATTGATATGTATAAATGGTAATGTAAACTAACGCGTATATTTTTGTTTTCTTACCTTCACAAAATGTTTCAACACCTCTGTAAGAGCCCGGCAGACTTCTGGTACGATTCGTGAGATGCTGTGTTCCGAAACACGAAACAAGTACATCAGAGACGCGTAACTGTCCCCACTTGCGAGAAATCTGAGTGTTATCATTAATCGCACTTTTGTTGGAATTGCTTCACGGAAGTTGGTGTTACACTTTGTTATAATGGGCATAATCTTCTGTAGCAAAATGTCGAAGTCTTCCTGACTCATCCTCACAAAATTTCTGTAGTGTGTGTTGTCGTCAGCACACAATTTGTCATAAAATTCGTTTTGTCTCTCTTATGGTCTAAAGAATAATTCGCACCTCCACCACCGGGGCCGTTTCCTCCTGCAAACATTTGCAATCACGATATAAGCTGCAGCCGCAATAGTCTGTAAAGACATCCTTGTTGACCGGGAAACTGTAGATTCAGTGGAATTGCGTTTGTGACATGCTACACGTTTCGACAAGGAGCGCATGCGTCATGAAAACCCTAACTTGATACATATGTGAAAATTGCCTTCAAGTACACTGCTGGTTCACGGTCATTCATAACGGGTGAAGAGGGAAAGTTAACACAAATTTTCTCAAGATAAGATCGTGCAAACCGTGCATACACAAAATTCTGACTAGTTTTTCTTGGGTCTCTTCTGCCAGCAAGCCACGTTAACTGCTGGGCCGATGAGTGGACATAATGGTGCATGAAACAAACCAGATGGAGACGTGAAGCAGCAGTCAAGGCGTCGTTCTCGGGTTTTAAGTATGACAAATTTGACAGCTAAGGGGGCGGGAAACACGAAGGGTCAGACCTATCAGCTTTCTGACACGAAAATTGGGTGGTTAAAAATATTCAATGGTCAAGTAAAGTAGTGCACCAGAGTGATGCCATTTTTTTTTTCAGTTTGACGTAGTACCTTATATTTATTTAAACTAAAACCCGGGTCACAGTCCTGTCTGCGGTGCAACATTCCGGCCATGGCCATTGTAGTGCCACTACTCGTAACCAGATGGCATTTGTGAATATTAACAGACAATGTAGTATAGTTACTTTAATACATGTTGTGATTGTAAATATTTATGAGGACTATTAAGTGTGTAGTGTAAGTATGTTTCGTAGCCTTGTAACAGTGTAAATGCAAAACATCCAAAGGGATAACAATATGTAAAGTTTTAACACAAACAAATGTAGAAAAGAACTGTATAAAGTATAGGGGCTAACAAGCCTAGGGAGCTCTCCTCTCTCCCAGCCAATCTGGGAGAATAAAGACCAATACGATAAATAGTGGTATTATTGACTTACTACTCTCTCTCTCTCTCTCCTCCTTCTCCGCTAGCGACTCCTAGTGAGACCGCGGGCTTCCCTTCTCTCTCTCCCTCTCTCTTGTACCCATCCGCTAGCGACTCTTCGTGAGACCGCGGGCATTCCTCTCTCCTACTTCTAACCTTCCGCTAGCAACTCCTGGCGAGACCACGGGCACCTTCCTCCTTCTACCTCCCGTTGAGTTGGATGAGGAAGCGTTCCGGCTGCCACTGCACCCGGCGGAACGCAACTCTACTCGTCGAGGTACCCACATCAGGCCCAACCCAGCCTACCTGGGAGCCTCAGGCAGCATACCTGCGGGGATACTCCACGGCAGCCACAGGCCAGGGGGAGCCAAGCCCGGCCTACAGTCCCCTCCATTCCTACCAGTTCTCCCCTGTCCCCTACTCCCCAGATCGCCTCCCGACTGCCGAGCAACTCTTCCCTCACCCCCCTGAGCCAACCTCCCTTGTCAAGGCATCCTACCCCCGCCTCATTCCCCTCACCCTCCCCTCGCCCTCCCCACGCAAGCCACTGATGACCTGCACCACAGGGAATCAGCTGCAGGACCCATGGCCTCAACCAATCTCTGCCCGACTGGCAGCACACCTGCAGGAGCTCTTCGGCAGTGACGCCTAGGCGCACTGCAACCCCGGGGGTTTTCACCCCCACCTATACACTCTCTTAATCCAGGGCGACGCCGAGCGTGGTGAGCAACAATCGTCCCCGAAGGCCCGTTCCGCGCAAGCACGTCCTCGGTCAGCTGCACTGGGCCGAACGGTCCACTCCCGCCTCAGAGTGTGAGGCTGCTCTACCCAAGAGCTGGCGCCGGGCAAACATCACGACTACCGAACGACCGAGCGATGTCCACCCCGTCTCCACATCTTCATCAGAGACGAGGCCGCAAAAAGTTTAAGAACACAAAAAAATAATAATTTTTACTAAATTTAAGTACAGATAACTCGAAAACTAGTTAGTCTGGCTCGGATAATTGAGAGTTTACTGTATTTCTGTGATAATAGTTTTTTTTTTAATTATTACCTCTTATTTATTGTTTAAACTGTTTTAACTATGATGGTACCAATCAACAGCAAATTTTTAAGAAAAGACAGCATATATAAAAATAATTCAGCAAAGCATAAGGTCAAAACTAAAATTACTTGAACAGCAACTGGGGATATAATGGTTTATACATGACTATAATTAATAAAATTAAATAACATTCTCACCAGTATTTATGTTATTGGAGCATGATAAAACATTTTCCTAGCTTTAAATTCTTCAAAGAGAACCTATCTGTTAGAGTAATCTGCACATTATAAATAAGTACCTCCATACTAGTCCATCCTATTTTTGTTTTACTAGTTACTATTACAAAATAACTTTTATACTTGTTGAAGAACAAATATGGCTAAAAACTAATTGTAATAGTAATATATTAACATATATATATGTGTGTGTTCTTTTGTTAGAGTAGCCTTAAAAAAATTATTTATCAAGACACCTAATGAGAAAAATGAATTATGACACCATCTGCTAGTCTAGTTTATTCCATGTTCAAAATTATTTTATTCAATTTATTTTTCCTGTGTCAAATCATAGTATTAGTTTTTGGTCTTGGCTTCTGTGTATTATTACCATCAGCGAAAATCTTCAGAGATAAAAAAAAAAAGAAACACAAGAAAGAAATAGACTGAGCAGTCCCTCCTGCCACCCCTAAGTTATCTTTTCACATGTTACATTAGTCACATACGCTGCGGAGGTTCGCAAGTAAACAGCGCTCATAAATGGTATAAACGTAGCAGTTTGTAGGCACGGCATGTAGTTTTTTATTTAAGCATTTTAACTTGCTAGACCAACAGTTAATTCCTAGTAACTTTAAAAAATTCACATGTCTTTTAGGGATTTTCCCACACAAAAAAAAAAAAAGCTGACTCAAGGTTTATGAATTTCTCCAGTTGGGTGGCACCCCCGAAACTGCTTTTAACAATGTGAACCAAATATCATAAATAATTGCCACTGATCAAAGACTACGCAGGCCCGCAGCCCGAGAGCTCAGGAAGCTCCTGGACCACATGTCCCGCCCCGCTCAGTCCAGGAACAATAACTTCACTGACCAGTCATTACATTAGCTATCAAGTGTTTTCATTTTCATCTTCCAACTTCTTTTTTTCTCGCTTGAAAAGCATCTGAGAATTTTCGACTGAAGCCCGCCGCAGACGGTACAATATTCCTTACAATATTGTAAGCTAGGAGTCGTACTGGCTCTACTACTAGTTTCTTCACTCGAATTCAAGGTGGATACTAGTAGCTGTACTAGCTGGGCTACTGGTTTTGCGTAATAGACTGCGTCCTATTTTCGTTGCTTGCTGTGTTCCAATATTTAAGGAGTGGCCAATCAGAACTCACGAAAACAGCACGAGGAGTTGTTTACACTTTTAAGCGCGCATGTCGTGATAAACATGGATGGAAATAAGTGGAATAGTGACCAACTCCTCGTTTTAATAAATGGATACAAAGAAGAGCCTTGTTTGTATGCAGTAAAAAATGTGAATTATAATAATAAAAATTTGTTGTGGAGAATATTCTCTTAACAAAACTAGTAAGGCAGCTAGAATCGTGTGCAGCAGAAACTTGTAGCGCACCTAGTGTTTCAGCTTGTAGCCTACACAGTACAGAAACCAGTAAGTATTCTAGTAAGCAAACTAGTAGAAAATATTGTACCGTGTGCGGTGGGCTTGAGCGTCACATGGAACAAGTGGATGTAAATATTTTTCAAGCTATCAATTGCATGACATGTTGAATGCTTGTCGACAAGGAATGTTGATGATCAACATAAAGTTCTTAATGTCACACATCCTACAACTGGTAGGCAGGGAGAATCTTGTTTGCCATAAAACGTTTAGCAAAAATCCTGCTAAGATGAGAAAGAAGGTACCACGAATAATATTGGCACACATTTTTCATTTGGTGGTATACAAAAAAAGACAAATTATTACACATTTTCTGTGCCAAAACTTCTATAAATAAATATAAAATATATTATAAAAAGTATATAAAAAATTTAATAATCTACTCAAAAACTTACATTAAAACAAGCAATACGGAAGTCCCTGACTCAAGTCATATGACAGCAGCAATGCAATAGCTTGCTACGGCAACTATTAACGGTGCAAGGCCTTATCCTATCGAATTATAACTCTTATTTCAAAGTCTTGTAATGTATTATGATCAGATTCAATACTTGGTTAGGTTTGTTGTCAATTTTAGAGGTAAGGAATGTGTTTTTATGCTCATATGTACATTCGTTCATGTATTTATAACAGTTTATTTAATTTGTTCAAGTCACATAATGTTATTTTTACCATTTTTTTCCCCGGTGGGTAAGTTTTAAATGTTTTAATATGAATTCACGTATTTTTCTTATGTACTACAAGCCATTATTCTTTGTCTGGAAGCAGGATATTGCAATGCATCTGTTAATTACTTAAGTAAAATAATAATACAGGAATAATAAATAAATTTTGCACAGTGAGAGTGGTTTGGAGTGGTTCTTGGTTGAGTGTTGCAGAAGCAGCCACACCACACCCCTACTCGCGCGCCGAGAGACGAGAGGGGCCGGTCCTCTCGCAGGCGACGGAGACGACGGAGGCCGAGGGGCCCGGCCTGGCCCCGTGGAAGCGCATGTGCTTCTCCAGGCTCTCCAGCAGGCGGAACTGCGCCCGGCACCGCGAGCACGAGTAGGGCATCTCCTGCGCGTGGGAGGCCGTGTGCAGGTCCAGGTACTCCTTCCACAGGAACATCGCTCCGCACAGAGCACAGAAGTGTTTCTTCCTGTCGGGGTGAAGGGCGCACGACTCTGCGACCCTGCTGCAGGAGCAGGGCTTGTCTTCCCAACCGAGTATTTCTTGTGAAACTATCCTCTTCTTAGTGCCGTGTCTCCCGCCCTTCCCCGGGTGGAACCGCTTTCTGCGCGAACTATGACACTTGCCTTCCATGTGCTGCATCGTCTGCCCAGAAAAGGAATCATTTTTTGTGATGAAAGAGTCTTTTTCCTCAAAAATTGGCGCATATTCACAACTCTTTTCTGGGTTTGAATTTGTAGTTCCAGTTTCTGCAAAAAAAAAGTTCATACAATACTTCAACTTTCAGAATGTTAAAAAAAATTAAGTGGACAACTTGAAATCTTGAAATGCCTTAATTTTTCAGGGTTTTCCAGACCTGGCGTTGACCATTTTTACTCATTATATACAAATTAGTCCCAACATTCTGTGTTTAACTCTGGTGACCAGAAGAGGTTGTATTAGCAAAAGTTTTCACTACAACCACCCATTATCAGTGCTACAATTAGACAAAGGAAAAGCAAAAGCTTACACAAAATAAGTAGGTACTGCAATTCCAGCAAAAAGAATCATGCAACATAAAATGGAGATTAAAAGCAGTATAAAAGAAGAGTATTGGTTTATGGTGTAAAAATTATGATTTTTGTGTTCATACAAAGCCTCTATCATATAAAATAATGTAATTTATTTTGCATTTGTTTCCTGAGATTTGGTGAGTCCTAGGTTGACACCTAACCTCTGTCACCGATGTTAGTTCATTATGGTATTTGTACTACACCAATCGTTCCTAGGTTAGAAAATGGCGAACTACGTTAAAAATCTGACAACATATTCATATTAATAAACTGACCAAGAAAATGTCTTACTTAGTTTCTTTTATGTAAACAGAAATGTTATAGTATTTTTAAATCACTTGGTTGAACGATGAAAAAAACTTTTTTACATTTATAATCTACTCTAAAAAACTTTATTCAATGTTTATGGCTAACATTAGGCTTCCTTGTGATACTATTTCTTTTTGTCAAAAATAACCCAAACATTCAATGCCTTGATAGCAATACATTTTAATAGAATGCCAGAAGAATGTTGATATTTAACACTTGTTTTTGAGCCACTGATTTTGTCCCTAGCACATGTGCAGATTGGTAGACACATTGGACAAATAACTTGTAAATCCATTTATTGAATGTGCGTAAAATAAAATTATTTCGTTCTGAAATGAAAATGTTTAATAATGTCTGTGGAACTGTCTCAAAAATAGTGGCTATCCTAACCAGTAAATAACTTACTTCAAAACTTCATAGCCAACTACTTAAATAACTTAATAATGTGTAACACCTAAGGGTGCCACTTTCATTAACTTGCCAAGGAACAAAGGTAAGAATCACAAAATTACAGCACTCATGTATAGTTCTCTGGACTGAAAATGATAAAACTTGAAACATCACACGTGCACTTCAGTACCTCAATGATAACATAAAACCTATGTACTATTATGTTACTTGTACATATATGTTGGTAGGGTAGTGTTTATCCGAACGTTACAAAGTTCTGACAGACAGTGACCGCTATCACAATTCAGTTAACAGTTGTACTCAAGCAAGATACAAAGGTGTTTCACAGCAAGTCAAAGGAAATTTAAAACACTTCTCTACAGCATAAAAGTTATACCACGGCATGGGCTCAACTAAAGCTAGACCTCTGGACAAAATATATCAACTGTTAGCAAGTATTTCCAATACGTAGTTCAAATGAAGTTAACATTACGTTACATCTAAGATTGGTCGGAACTAATTTTAGTTACAACAAAGATGGGATTCAACATAAAATGTTGCTGCGGAAGTTTAGGCAAATATGATTTAGTCCTTGCTTTGTGATGAAATAATAGTCAGTTTAAAGTGTAATTCAGTTATTCCAATCTAGTCTTGAACAAACAAAAATAATTGTCACTTATCAACAGGCCTCTAAATTGGTTCCCAAAGCGTCGTCAGGGGCCCGGGAAGTCTCTAGTGTGCTCTGAACTACAGCACGGCTACACCGGGTCCTGGCAGCACTCCGTGGTGTCGATGGCGTCCATTCCTTCTGTGGAGCGTCGTGCTGGTGAGCTCTCGGAAACAACTTCTGGCCCGGGAAAACAAAGTCATCCATCATTGGTAGTCGGCTGCTGCAGTCATCGTCGATGGCTGGAAAGCTCTGTCTCGTCAACGAACGTAGAATTCACTACAGGATAGTGTTCAGGTCCTTCAAATTACTTCCAGAACTAATTCTCATCTGGAACTCGTTGATACCGTTGTATACTCACTGGATAACTTCTCTCCAATAGCTATCAACTCTCTTGAAGTTCGTCCGTATGTTAGAAATGTTGACTCAGACTTGTCGTGGTATAAATCATTAACTGGCATATGTATACAATAAATCATCTATAAATTATTCCAGCCTTTATAGTCTTCTTGCTCGACGATAAATATTAATTTCAGGAGCTCTTCTTATATGAACATATGTCGGTTATCAGGACCAAAAGAATACTTCTTAACATTCCAGAACATTTTTCCTATTGTCATGGGTCTCAAATTAGTCATCTGTTTACTAAACAGCGAGATCATGTCAAATAATCAGTAACTAAAAGTGGTCGGACCAATCACATTTCTCATTAGTCTTTGTTGCGATTTACAAATTTTCTCTACAAACATACTGCCATTTAATAATAGGAGTAATTTATGCCCTTTATAGATTAGCCCCACCTGAAATGTTCTTTGGTTACATAGCTACGATATGTCTGATGGGCATTTCACATAAAATTTGTGTAAACACAAAACAAAACATTACAAAACATATATAACATTAATATCATGCACAATTCCAAATAAATCAAACATGGAACAAAATAGGTTGTTCTTGAAAAAACATTCTCAAAATGTTTGAACACAATTAATATCACTTAAAATAAATTTATTACTTACAACTAGACACAACTATAATTAAAAATAATCACATATTAAAAATCAAAAAATATTGTCATTCATCACAACTCGACTAAGAACTCTAATGAACTAAATACAAAACATTAACCTCACCTATTCCTTGTAAAAAAAAAAAAAATGAATACTCAAAACACTAGACCCAACTATTCCTTTTGTAAAATGTGGGCTAACATGTGTAACAACAAACTATTTTTAAGTATACTAATTCCTGTAAGTTATTCTAGGGCATTGTATCATTTTAGTTGTGTAATATTGTAGTTTCCCATAACTTGCTCAGTACTACAATAACAGTTTTCTTTTACATTATTGGTTACTACATAAAGACCATCATACAGAAGGAACAATTTTTTGGTAATATATTCCCAGAAACAACTGACAGGATACATCATTTTCAATACCAGTTCTCCACACTTCAACTTAGTCATGTTGGTGGACTTCTGTTGTTTATTCCTGATGTTCGCTGACTGAATAAACCTAGCTGTTAAAATTTCCTCTATTTCTTTCAGAATGAGTCCTAAATCTTGTTTTTCTTCTGATGTAGTCTCTTCATCAGGTTTCAGTAGTAGAGAAGTCAGAATTACCGTCAACCACTGTCCTATTAAGATTTCTGATGGCGAGATGCCTGAAGAGCTGTGCACAGTATAATTGCATAAGCATTTAATAACAGGTATCTTGTTTCTCTAGCTCTGTTGAGTATTGTGACAAGAATTTATAGAGTATTTCCTAACGTTCTCATTAATCGCTACACGAGATTGCTTTGAGGGTGTTTTATTGAAGACGTGGTGGCTGTGATATTTAGTTTTCTTAAGCCCTCCTGCCAAGTCCCTCCTAGAACTGAGTTCCACTGTCCGAGATCATTGTGGCTGGTTGTCTTTAATAAATTCAACTACTTTCCTTACCACACATTTACCAGTAGCATTAATTATAGGGTACAGTTTTATAACTTAAAAAATATGTCCATCATCAATCATCATGAATAAATATTTGACTCCTGCTACAGAACTAGGTAGCGGTCCAAACAGATCCACCAACACCAGTGGTAAAGGCCCTTTTAGGATAAGAGTCTGAAATTCACCCACCAGTTTTTTACGTGTGTGTTTTACCTTTTGACAAACATCACAGGATGAGGTTACCTTAGTAATGATTTTAAGTAAACTTGGACATAATATCTGCCTACTTAATGTTTAGTTTCTTTGAACCGATATGGCCCCAGTTATTGTGAGCTTAAAAGATAATGTCAGAAATAGTGGTTTTTGGAACTACTGGTTTCCACCTATCTTCAAACCTGGAGATATTTTTCCGTTGAGCAAAATACATTGTTAGCAGCAATATAATTTCTGACCATCTTTTTATTTCCAATTGTTATTCTTCTAAAATCAATTGTAAATACATCTTAGATAATACTGGTTTAAGAGTCCCTCAGTATCATAGTCGACTTACGTCTACTTTCTGTACAATCAAGAGAAAAAATGATATTATTTTTAGATTAATAAGCAATTATAATAGTTTAGACCCAATAGTAACAAGCTTAAGAGTCAGTAATACCCCTGGGGAAGAAGTTATGCGAGAGGTGATGTAACTTCCATAATAACAGAAAAACGAAGCTACCTGAAATTGTATAATTTTTTGTGTGTGTGCATGCATGTCCAATAAACACTTCCATTTTGAAAAAAAAAAATATTTTTTTTTAAATTGTGCTTTGAAAAAATTAATAAAGTTCCCTTAAATCGACAATTTTGAGTACAATATTTTTGCACTTCTGAAACTGGTAGATAAATTTTGCCAAACAAAGAGCAAAGTCAGTGAATTTTAAATAATGAATTACTTAACTGGAACTCTTAAATTTTTTTTGTTAAGTCGTAATGATGGAAGGAGTAAAGTTCAACACCACCTCTAGTGTCATGCTGATGTTTGTGGGCTACTCTCCGTCCGCATTCCTGAGCGCTGGTCAGACAGGGTGGTTGGGGGCGGGGGAAAGAGGAAGAGGGCACAGAGACAGGACAATAATAGCTGTCAGCTTTGAAGGGGAGGGAGGCTAGAGGCCTTTCCAGGTAGCAGTAAAGGGTGAAATCATTGGCGTTAGATGTGCCAGTGTCTTGGTACACTTACAGACCTGGCAACATTCAAATTTAAAAAATCATGAGGTCCTCGATAAAAATGTTCAGGCCCATAAATACAGGTTAGATATAAAAAAACAACACATGAGAATCTTTAAATTTAAGTGACATACCTGTACATATGTTACATGGTCTCTGCTTCAAAATTTATTTCAACAAATTATAGGTTGCAGATTTAATTTAGTTCAACATAATTTAGCGCTGTCGTGTAGTGATCATGCAGGGCCGCAACTAAAAAAGATGTAAAATAACATTCTGCTCGTGTAACACTATTATCACTGTTCACAGCAAAATTAATTTTTTTATTGGAAGCAATACACTTCACATGTTAGTTGTGTTTTTTTGTAGAGACATGTTTCACAATGTCTCCTCTTCCACTATGCGAGATAGAAAAATCAGCACGGCAGTACGGCACACGCTACAAAACGCAAAATTGGTTCCTTTACGTGGCTCGAGTATTGATGGAAACTCGTTACTGTAAGCTTTCGTAAAACTTGTTTTGTAACTTTTACAAACAAAATCTTGGGGCCCCGAAAAATCGTGAGGAAACACTATTTTGGCGTGAGGGCGTGAGATAGACCTTAAAATCGTGAGCCTCACACCAAAATCGTGAGAGTTGGCAGGTCTGCACTTACAAGTTTTCAAGGTGTCGAACTAGCATAAAGATACTTTCATCATAATACGCAAAAATACCACTTGTAATAAAAAGCATCACCCCTTTAGTTTCAGATCAGCGTGCTGACCACTTGACTCCGTGATGCGAAAGATTTTGTAAATTCTAATTACTAGGCGGAGTTTTAAAGCAAATTTGGGTAGAGGAGATTTATTAGATCATTAACAAATAATAATTAGCGGAGAAATGTACCACTTTTTATAATACAGTACCTGTATGCTTCATAATAAAAATAATAATAAATAATAAAAAACTAATTCCAATTTCATTTGGAATATTTTCCTCTTAAATGACTATTAGTACTATTTTTATATGACTGTAAATATTCTGAATTATTTATAAAATCATTAACAAATAATTATCGGAGAAATGTACCACTGTTTATAATAATAAAAAATAAAAACTAATTCCAATTTCATTTGCAATATTTTCCTCTTAAATGACTATTAGTACTTTGGTTGGGAAAAGACTGCGCATCACGAGATGCAGAAGCTGCCAAGCTAGAAATACAAGAAGCCATCAAAAGAGGACATGTTGATGAAAATGGAATTCCACTGTTGACGGTGGTTGTTGACGGTAGTTGGCCCAAACGTTCATATCGCACTAACTACAACTCTCTTTCAGGAATGGTAAGTTATATCAAATTACGTCTTTACATTCTCATTTCAGTATTTTAGTCTCGACTTCAGTGTATTTCAGACGCCGCCGCTGATTGGCGTGTTTTCTTGGAGATTTTCGCATACATTTTTTCCCATTTATTTTGGAGCTGCTTTATTAACACCTAATTTCACCTATATGGGTTTTCAAGACCTTAGATATCAAAACATACCCAAACATCTTCACTCTAGAGTATTATGACAAAACTACGAAGTTGTTATTGAACCTATGTATTAAAGTTATGATAAAGCTATATGAAGTATGGTTGTTGCGGTACCAACTGTAGACATATTTTTCTGCAAAGTTCATTGTTGAAACTTTACATCTAATAAAAACATAATGCAAGTAATTGGATACCGGTGTGAAATGCACACTGAGAGAAAGGTTTCATTAAGCGTACTAAATATGCGTTTGTATATGATGAAACGAATACATACATTGTTGCTCTAATAAAATATTTAATTGAGCACTACAATTACCAACTCAATGCTCAGCACTCATATGCTCTTGCCTCAGACTAATGTTAAAATGTTTATGGTCTCGTATCAATGAAATATAATATGCAAATAATATGTTTTGTTTCAGTATTCTTATGCATTTGATATTTCTTTATTATAAAATATATTCGTATTGAAGTTTCCGGCAATTCTTTCACATATATCTATAAATAGTCACATAAGAGTTATATCATGCGTTTTATGATTTTCTTATGTACTTAACAGTCTACAAGTATACTTATGGTTTCATTTTTGAAGATACTTTGATTACCATTCGAGATAACATATGTTTCATAAATCCTAACTATTATTATCAAGTACAGGGCATTCTGCTAAAAATAAACATAACTATTTTTCTTCTTTTGATTTTTCAGGCAGCTTTCGTGGGTTTTTACACCAAAAAAGTAATATTTATAGGTGTCAAAAATAATTATTGCTCATTCTGTCACCGTGCAAAGGTGCGCAGTGAAACACCAAAGGAACATACCTGTTTCAAAAACTGGAATTCTGACCAGAGTTCTAGTAGCATGGAGGCAGCAATTATCGCCGAGGGGTTCCTTTCTAGTATGGACATGTACGGATGCATATATGCCAAAGTAATTGCAGATGGAGACTGTAGTATCTGCAAGTTGTCAGACAAGTTGTGAGCGTCTAGTGAAACAAATGTTGTATGGCTATTCGCCCAATACACCTCCTATACAGCATGGGAAGGTTAACGAAGAACGTGCACTCAGGGAGGTAGAAAATGAAACCGGGCTGAAAATAAGTCAGAGTGGACTTTTTGTACATGCTGATATTACATTCCTAAGAGCCACACCCGACGGATTACTGGACAACAGTTCAGGAATAGTAGAAGTGAAGTGTCCGTATGGTATAATGTCTGCGCACCCTACCGATGCCATAATGGCGGGAAAATTTAAAGCTGTGAAATTTTTGGAAGGAAATTACAGTATGAACCAATAACATAACTATTACTATCAAGTTCAAGGACAACTTCAGATCACAAAAAAAGATTATTGTATTCTTTCCATTTGGACTCCTCTCGGGCTGCACACCATTCGCGTAGAACGTGATGACAATTTCTGGGAGAACGAAATGAAAGAAAAACTTCGTACATTTTACATGGAATGCCTTCTCCCCGAGATTGTTGATCCCCGCTTTCCACACTCAATGCCAATTAGGAATCCCAAGAGTATCGAGGAAGCACAGAGAAATCTTTTGGCCAAAACTGCAAGTAAAAAATAATGAAAATCAAATGTATTTGTAGAAGCCACGTGATTTTGTTTCATTTCATTTTAAATATGAAATTAGCTTACTTTAATTAAATAAAAAAATAATAAATAAAATGTGCTCATCAAACACTACTGTATTCTGCATTACTTTTTAATGCATTATATGAACAACGACTTGTGTGTATAGCCACACAAACGCATTTCAGTTTTTTTTTATGTCAGTTATTGTTATTATGCACTAGGAATAAATAATTATTATTAGTAGTTGTAGTATTGTTGCGGTTAACTGATGTAGAATAGTATTTGTTTTCTCATTGTGTGTTATATGCTTGTAAAATTGACATAGCTTAATACTTTTAATTTAAACTTTTTCCAAGTGCTGGAAGCAAAGCGACCAATTTATTTGTCTATTAAGATATTAATTACTAGCTGCAGTACCCGGCGTTGCCGGGGCTGAACACAGGGTGAAGGGGACCTTTTTCGAAATCAGATGTAGTTAGTAATTGTCTTCTTAATTTGAATGTCTAGTGTGCAAAATAATTTATATCACTTTTAGATCCCGACAGACGTTGTTCTGCCAGTGTATAATTTAATTGTATATAATCTGTATGTAATCTAGACTCTAAAGCACTATAGAAAAAAGCTGAAAAATAAGAAATTACTAATATTGAAAAGATTCCATTATCTAGCTAATGCTCGGCATGCATTGCAATGCCTCAATCAGTATTGTTTTGTATATGTTTGAAGTAGTTTCACATATACAAATCATCTATCCATCTCTCTAAACATATATTTATCTCTATCTACATCTTTATATATCTATGTATCTCTATCGCTATTTATATCTTTATATAGACATATCTACATATATACATATATACCTCACACTATCTCTATCTCTTCTATATATAAATCTCTATATAGCTCTATACATCTATATATCTCTTTATCTAACCCATTTCATTCTCTATACCTCGCTCTATCTCAACTTATCTCTGTCTCTCTCTATCTAACTCATATATATATATACATATATATAATCACTCTATCTCTGTCTATTTTTTATATTTAAATAAATTGTGTCATGCGTGCGCACTTATACAACAAAAACAGACGAAGTGTTGAACAGGAATTAGCCTGTAGGCCTATATGAAGTGGTAATTGAAAAATTATAAAAAATTCAAAATATTTTCAAGGAAAAATATACCTTATCGCACACAACCGTTGCGTAGGGACCCGACCGACCGCGTGAGTGAGCCGCGCGGCACTTTATTTTGTGACATTCATTCCCCTCCCGCACTGCAGTGACGCTTAGGTGAAATGCTGCTGCCTAGCTAGCCGAGCGGGGTGTGGGCGGGGCGCGGGAGCAGAGGCAGGCGGTGGTGGGAACGCGGGCGTCAAGAGAGACACGACGACGGACAGTTGCTAGTTACTGAATTACAAAGATAGAAAAATTAAAATATGTTGCTTAAATAATGTGATTAATAAATAACGCGGTAAAAAGTAGCCTATGTTCATCAGGGAGAGAAAAAATTAAATTTGTTGCTTAAATAATGTGGTTAATAAATAACGCGGTAAAAAGTAGCCTATGTTCATCAGGGATAATGTCGGCTTCTAATGGAAAAAGAATTTTTCAAATCGGTCCAGTAGTTTCGGAGCCTATTCAATACAAACAAACAAACAAATCTTTTCTCTTTATAATATTAGTATATGTATGGTTATGGTACTCAAAATTACCTGTTTTATATAACAGAAATTTTGCTATTTTTGTCTACGAGAACGTTCATTATGCTGAAAACTAACAGTACTCGTATTGGACATATTTTATTTGTGTTTTGTTTGTGACATTGCTTTTTATGACTCCTACATTTATAAGATTTTTTCCCCGTTTATTTTGGTTGTGTCATACACATTTCTTACTCCTAGTATCTAACTATTACAAAGGATTTACGAATTTGCCAACTTTACTACAAGATGTGGTTATTCTAACAATGATATGTCTTTGTTTTACTGTGTACAGTTTAAATATTTGATCTATGAATTAACTATATTATGACTTCAAGATTTGTTTACTGTCAAAATAGGGTAAGGTACCTATGTAATGTTTGGCAGTTTTTTTGGGAATTTATATGAAAATGGATATGCTGACTTGTTTTTTTATTGTTAGGCTAAATTAATACTTAGTACTTTATATCAATACAGAAAATGATTTTTTTTTGCAAATGTGTTAACATGTTTTTATGTATAGGCTACTTAGATAGCCAATTCCTACCCTCTTTTTTTAATATGGTATTCTTAGTCCGTACTCTTTATCCAAATAATTCTTTATAAAATAATTTATGATACAATTAAATGACGAAGGTGAACGTAAAAAAAGGCAGTCAATGAAGTAAAGTTTATTGGCGTAAAGCTGGAAATAAATAAAATTTAAAAAATGTTTTCAATTAAGCTAATGAGGGCTAGAAGTTTTTAGAATTCTCCCAGAGATCCTTTCAGTTAGATAAGGTGCATAAGCTCATGGCGTGAACTGGGTTAAAAGCTGGTTTTCAAAATCTCAAAAACTATAATAAAGCATTGCTACTCTAAAAATCAATATAGTCTTACAATCTATCAAGGTTTTCTTTTGCACACACTGCTTTATTATTGAAAAACACATACCTCAACGACGAAGTTATTCAGACGTTTATTAATAACAACACATACCACACCAAACTCAAAGAACGCTGATTTACATAGCGCCATGTAAGCTACAATAAAAATTATTAAAAATAAAATCAATATCATAAGAAAATAGCATTGCTTATAGAAAAAAATTGTGTACATCACTAATTTTTAGTCACATATTATGGAATTTTTAAATAAATAAGCATAACATTCCATCATAAAATAAAAAAGGACTAGCAATTTATGAAAATTTAAAGTTTTGTCAGTTTAGATTTAACGTTTAGCAAATCATAAAATAAGAGCAATTTTTATGAGTAGGCTTTACGTAGTCTCGTTGACGGCGAGGTGATTATATATGGTTACGCACAACTTTAAACAAGAACAGGGTTTGGAAAAATAATCGGCCACGGCTTGTGTTAAGGAAGCAACCCAACATTTGTCTAGAGTAATTTATGGAAACCATGGAAAACCTAAAGCAGGATGGCTAGACTGAGAATCAAACCCGAGTCTCCCTAAATGCGAGTCAAATGTGTTACCGTTGCGACATCTCTCTCGGTATATAAATCCCTTCATCAATGTCTCACGCTGTGTCCAGCCCCTGCCCCGAGCGCCCGGCAGGACGACAACTGTCATTCATAATGGCCACTCAAGTTTGTAGGGGTAGAAAACCGGTTTGAGGATGGCTGGTCAAGGAAGAATTGGAGAGAAAGAAACAGAAGAAGCAAGTCTGCAAACTAGGTCCCCACCACCCCCTACCACCCTGTCACATTCCAGTCCCGCCACCCAGCCAGCCATACAGCCACGCTTCGGAGTTTACCTGGGTAGTGTTACTGACTCTTAACCAATTAGTAAATTATTTTAGTAGCACTTGCAGCCAATTCAATTAACTGTGTATTCTTAATCCACTAATTTTCTGTATTTTTGAATTTATTAATATTTTTTTTGTTTATTAATTTTTTTTTGTTTTGTGTCCTTTGTCTGTGGTGTCTCTTGTGTATTGTGTTTGTTTGTTTTGTATCGTGCACACCCCTGTAATCTCTCCTCAGAGTGTTGGTGTGCATGTCACAATTTATAAATAAAATAAATAAATAATATTTGTGATGTATTTTATAGAATGAGGCGGTAGTATTTAACTTGTTTACAAGCTTAAGACACCATTCATCTTCGGACTATAACTTCGGTGGAAAATATTTTGAAGGACGACGATTTTATCAATCATGGCGTCTTCGTGCCGGACAAAGCGACCGTTACAATTATTTGATTATGTGCCATAGGTTGTTTGAGATAAATACACAAAGCACTTGTAAAAAATACGGCACGTCTCCCCACACCATCGTTATTAAAAAAAAATTATTTATTATTTAATATTAAAATACAGTTTCAGGTTCGGCCAAGTTCGGGTCAACTCGAGTTCACCCGGCAACGTCTTTGTGAAAGAACACAATTTACTCAAAACAATAAAACATGACACTTTACGTCCGTCAGCTAAACACAAACACTTGGGGCAAAAAGAAAATGTTTACAATATTATTGTTCAAACGAGGCACTGCTTCTACGGCACCCTCTTGTGGTGGCACGCTATCCAAACACACGGTCACATATGTCTGCGATACAACGAGCCTGAAAGGAAGCTGATTCGCAGCATGCTCGTGGGGTGAAGCACCAGTTGACATCAGTATATACGTTTGCCTTATATCAACACACAACACTTTAGTGGACTGAGTTAAGTATTACATTTTATCGAGGCTAAATAAATCTGTTGGACATCAGATCTTTGTCTGCTAAGAACTTTTGAAATATCTTTTTCTGCAAGATACTGAAACTTCCGTAGATGTATTGACTGCAGTTTCTGTAAAGTAAATGCTACGAACTGATCTGTTACCTCATGCCCACGTATGATGGCAGTGTGGAACTCATGCCATGACTATAGAAGTTGGAAGAGAGCTTATTTCTGTGAAAATATAAATAATTTGTTTTGGTGTATTTGTATAACCCAGTATTTAACTGTTAACAATTTGTATTTCTGCAAAAGTATTTTTAAATATTAATTTGTTCCTTAACTTTAATTCATGGGTGCACAAAATGATACAATTTTTTTTTTAAACTGTAAAGTTATACTTTTTGTGGCAAGTGCCTTTTTTATTATTAGTTTGGACTGCATAATTTGGTGCTGCCATCTACTTAATGTAACATTCTTTTAAAGGCTCACCCTCATTTTTGTAAATAATCTTTCTTGTGAACAAGGTAAGTAGTATTTTGTTGTACTAGTGATCCAAGTAGCCTGCCCATTCCGTACAGATTTATACAAAATATATTTACATTTATTGAAAACGTTTGGTTATTTTAAACCTTTATCCTCTGGTATATTTTTGTTTAGTTCTTGCTTGGACTTTCAGGTATTTATACCTGTTGAGATTCATACAGTTTATAATATTTTTAAAATATAATTATGCAGTCTGCTATTTTAATTTTAATCACTCTAGAATGAGTGAGCTTTTTGTGTCAAACAACCGTATTGGTTAAGACCACACTGTCTCACTCAAAATACATTTGCTCTATCCATTTCTCAAGAAACATAGGTTATCATATTACTTATCCATTTTGTATTATTTTTCGTTTCTTAAGGCCACAAGACACAAGTCTTTAAGTATTCGTTCACTTGGGAGACCAATGTTCAAATGTAAACCCTTATGATGCCAGATATTACTTGCTGTACATGTTCCTCATTATGACACTTTGCTATTACCAAGAAGTATACATCATGAGTAAAATCAAAATATGACTCTATAATATTACAATTCTTATTTCTAATCAATTATATAGCTTGAAAAAAAATTATTTTATGATTTTATGTTATGATTCTGAACAGGAAACCTATTTAAATGTGAGACACTTCTGGTGTCTCATGTTATTATGTTTAATGTTTAATTATGTTTAATTTTAATGTTAACGTAATTTTTTTAGTTAATGCTTTCATATTTATTTTTATTTACGTCTTCAAAAGTCTCAGTTAAAATTATTCAAAGACATTGGTTTTCCATGCGGCCATTTACCTCTGTTGAATGGACTTGTCCACGTATGAAAGAGGGGAATTAGCGGAGGGAGGTGGATGACGTCACGGGAGTGTGAGTATGCAGGGGAGAGACTGTTTGGACTCTGGGGGAGAGAGTGGCTTGCGGGCGTTGATCGACGGCGGAACAGCTGTGAATATGGGGTGTCGGTGTAGCTCCATGCACGGGAGTAGGGACGCGACCCACACGGTCGTTGTTAACTATTAACCCTGGAGAGTGCTACGCGGTGCCATCGTTGCCGCGGCCTGCATCAGCTGAGTTTTTTTATAATTTGGAAGGAACAGCAACGTATTTACCGTAAGCGACCTTAAACTTCTCGTGAGTCGCGAGTGTTAATGCACCTCGCCCCGAAGTGTGAAGACCGCTGCCATTTGACTGTGCTACATGTGTCACCTACGCCGAGTCTACACCGTGGGTACCCGGAGGTGCTGCGTGCGCTACAGTTTTGGTAAATTTCTACTACACTGCGAGAATTATTGTAAGTAAAACTTAAATTTGTTATTGGTGGAAGAAGAAGTTGGTTTGGGAAGGTGTGTAAGCAATGGTGTGGACTCCCCCCTACTCTGTCCTTCAAGTACGGACTTAGACTTATGAGAAGGTAAGGCCTTGGTGTTGTAGGTAACGTGATCGCTACGGCTGGGCGTCACGTAAGGATTGTAATTTTTATGTCTAAAATCCCACTTGTCAGTATTACGTGTATTATTATTTATCCTTTTTTTATGTGTCAGAATAAATTTAAATGTTTGCTTACGAAGTAATTAGTATGAACCCTGCAATAATCAACTCAACCCATAATCAAGTGTTTAATTTTAGTTTTGCGTCTCTACCGTGTCTACGCGACTAGCCATGGTGAAGTCAAAGTCAGCTGGGTTCAAACAGAATGATTGTAACTGGCTGTCCTGGTAGGGACGGACGTGGGCTGCTCGCCCCGGCACGGGGTAGCAGGCTACAAATGATTGGATTAAAGAAATTAATGATTTAACTAGTTCATAGAATTTTGACTCTTAAAAGCTCTATAATACTGAGAAGTATATAACCACAAACTATTTATTTATCAATTGGTTGAAATTTAATTATTTAGGAGACTGAGCAACTTGCATTAAATGAAAAATGTGATTAGCAGTAAACAAGAATAAACAAATTTAAACATACATGAACTATCACAGAAACTAACTCTAAAATCTACAAGTATACTTCACTTGGTATGGGTGGAACTCAAGTTAGTAGAAGGTACGTAGTTCGAGTTCATGCCTCCTCTTGAGTGTATGGATTCCGTAGTCTAATTATCAACATCGAACAGCGAGATCTTGTAGTTTACCTTCTACTGCAGCCTGCTGGTATTCACAGCACACCATGGTTCCTCTGTGGGGGGTGGCAGTACCTAGATGTGGACCCTCTGCTTCATCATGATCTCTTCCAATATTCAATTATATGTTTTTGTACTAATTGTGACCTCTTCTATAGTTGTGTCAGTCAATTGTAAAATGATTTCACATAAAACATTCATACGGTTCATTTGAAACACTTGAATTTGTAAGTGTATTTTGTACTTGAGAATTGTAGTAAAATAACAGCAAATATATTCTTGTCACAGAATTCTTCCTAATACTTCAGAACTACAATTTATCACACAAAAACGAAGATTCTCAGATACCCATTGCAACTATAATATAGTATATATGATGTGTAAGGCTGCTCAAATACTTCTTAAATCTTTTAAATTCAACAATTCCTACATATGTGAGCAA
Source organism: Bacillus rossius redtenbacheri (assembly GCF_032445375.1). Taxonomy (NCBI): domain Eukaryota; kingdom Metazoa; phylum Arthropoda; class Insecta; order Phasmatodea; family Bacillidae; genus Bacillus; species Bacillus rossius. Next base: position 41,927,493 of record NC_086343.1, on the reverse strand, counting down.
TGACTTATTACAGAAACCAAATGTAATTGTCCTTACAGCCTTATGCTATACTTTGACTCTGTTAAAGCCAACTTTGAATTTTTAAACTGATACATAATTAACATCTGCCTACACAGAACCATTTTTATCATATCTGACAATATTTAATTACATTAATAAAATCTGTAAGTAGTATAACAGTTAATAGCTACCATGGAGAGTATTTGACAGTCTGCAGTCTATACTTGTCAACTAAAGCTTTCCTCTAACTATAATACTACATGCTGCCAAGTGTAGTAGCCGAAAGAAGAAAACGTCTGAAATTATTAATAGTTTTAATGTATGAATAAAAAAAACACTAAAAGTAACTTTTAAAAACATACTGTGTGTGGCAGTGGTCCTGGAGTAGAGAGGTGCGGCCTCACAGTCAGTCAGATTGTCCGTAGTCAAGTCGACCACCTCGCTTGACTCCGAACAAAATGTCTCGATCCAGCTGTTGCTGGAGCAAGACAAAGCCAGCTCTTGTAACTCCACTGGATCCCACTGCAACAACCAGTCTGGAATGAAGCTCTGGCCTACCACCCAATTACCAAAAAGTGCAGCCAACAGAAATGCAACTTGCACCAATATGTCTTCCACTGCCCTACCTGGTCATGACAAAGACCACTTTCGAACTCCTATGGGTCTTAAAGAAGCAATCCATCTGCCATAGAGAACTTGCATGCATAATTCATAAACAATCAGTTCAGCTAACAGCAGTGCTACTTCTCCAGGATGTCTCTCAATGCTATACCAAAGCCAGCTCCAGCAATTCTTCTGAGTCACACTGAAACAACCTGTCTGCCATGAAGCCCCACACTCCCAGCTTATGACCAATCAGTGTAGGCAACAGCTATGCCAACTCCTTTCAGAATGTCTCTCATTTACGTACAGGTGCAAGCAAAAGCAAGATACTGCAACTCTTCTAGGTCCCACTGCAAAAACCAGTATCCCATTAACCTGAGATCCCCTTGTGGAAAAAACAGCTCAAAAAATTTCCCATTGCTGTACAGTTTTAAAACAAGGCCAAATCCTTTATAACTCCCTTCGGTCACATGCAAAAAACGTCTTTTCATAGCCAATCAGTGAAGCCAACAGACTCGTGAATCACCATAGGATGTATCAGAGCACTGACAAACTAGATGCTCAACTTTACTGGGTTCTATTATGTCATAAGACACTCATGCTCCCAGCTAATTGCTTATCATTGCAGCCAAATGCCAAAGCCAGCACCAGCAACACCTCTATATTCCACTCCAACAACAGGCCTGACACGAGACACTCATACTCCCAGCTCATGTCTTACAAGTGCAGCCACAACCTCGCCACATGCTCCAGGATGTCTCCTACTGGTGTATCAGGAATACCAAAGCCAGCTCATGCAACAACTCTACATCGCACTCCAACTTTCAGCCAGCCATGACTCACTCATGCTCCAAACCATGGCTTATCAGTGCACCCAACAGCCACGCCCACCGAGGTACCAGGCACCCCAAAGCCAGCTCTTTGTAAGTCTCTATATCCTACTCCAAATTTCAGCTTTCCAGGTGGCACGAGAGGGTAACAACTGCCAACTCCATGCGAGTCAGTCTTTTGACTATCACAACTGACGCCCCTTTTACATGATATCAATATCTAACATACATTTACAATTTTTAGACTTTTCCATCCTGAAATAATTTCCATGCTGATTTAAGTAGATATTAAGTTTTTTTTTAGTATAAAGGTTACCTGTATTTCTTCTTTTATTTTAGGGAAAGTTATGTCGCAAGGTTCATGTGGTTGGCTGCCACATTCATCTTCGATTTTGACAAAGGAGCCATCACTCTCATGTATTTCCTGAAAATACATTGTTCACATAAATTAAAACCCACATACTTGTATTATGCAAGTGTCTAAAATACACAGCTTTTGGTTCACCTTGTTTTCAAATTTATTTCATCTTCTATGTGTAATTGTTAAATATTGCTATTTAGTTAATAACTATAATTCTATGGTTTCATTCAAAACAAAATCATGACTTCAAAATGCATATAAGCAGCTTGACCCTATATTTACTGTATGTATTTACAACTGTTAACTCAGCTGTGAAGTTACGCGAGCCGCCGACATGTGTTTCGAGAGATTTCTGCCGTCAGGTCGGCGCGGAATGACACGACTGGCCCCAGCCGCGCTCGGGAGTTCTGGAAGGTGTCTGGGCTGATTTAAAAGCCGGGGGACGCCGGCCTAGTGAGTGGAAAGTGAAGTCAGGAGTTTTCCCGCGGCAGAGTTTCCGGGCGATAGAGCGGCGAAGTCCCTGGACAAAGGTTTCAGGGCGAAGAGTTCAGTTCCGGGCAATAAGTGTCGCGGGCGCGGCGGAGTCCCGAGCGAAGTTTCGAGCGAGGCGTCGAGCGGATCCTGGGCGAAGGCAAGTGCGTCGGCGGCGGCGGAGACCCACGAGGGGTGTTGCGGCGAGAGTTGCGCCAGAAGTGTGGCTCAGCGAGGTGTGCGGTGTGTGAAAACGAGTGACTGGGGAGGCAACATTTTTAAGTGCAATTGATTATTTGCCATTTTAGAAGATTATTTGTAAGTGACATAAGTAAAGGCCATCAATAAAACTGTGTAGTATAATAAAATCTTTAATTTGGCTATCCTTTACAAAACCGCGGTAAATCGTAACCATATATAGGCACACATATAAATATACAATTATATATCGTCTACGTGTGATTGTGTAGCAAACCTAATGTGGCCAGCCCCAATCAGCATGCACAGCTCTGGGCGAGATTCACAAACCATTCGAGATTAAATATAAAGTCTGATTGCAAATAGCATTTAAGAGCTATTACCCTTACCCGTGATAGGTTTGTTTTTGGACAGCCCTTGATAGACAGTGTAATTCTAGAGTCACAGGAGCACACCACTGACAGCACGGACTGTGCACCATCATGGTGCCAGCGCAGAGACGAGAGCCGTGTGCCGTGTGCACGTAGCATTCACGACAACAAGTACATGTCAGCCTATATCTTCCCCTTAGTTTCAGGGACACAATTTTAATTTTTTTTTTAAATATAGCTAACCGAACCTAACCAACCATTCTCACTATATTTGTAATAATTACACAAAACCTTAAAATGGTAACACAATTTTTTTTTTTTCTTTTTTGGAAATTTTCTTGCGTTGCGGCTTTTCCGTAAATAAAATAATAACATTTGGTAAATACCTTTTACGAAAACTAATGACATTCCTCTATTTACCTCGTATACAGAGTTTCTTAATTCCTACCGGTTTATGAGAAATTACTGTTTATAGTTCACATTTGATAGCCTATGCAGTGAAGCAGCTACTACCATGTTGTGCTTTAATTGTGTTGTCAATCCTATGGTTATCCATGCATAAGAAAATGTATATTTTTGATATGGATATTGTACTGCAATGTAACATAAATAATAACTTGAAAAAAAATTACATGAGTCCCTACTGTGCATCTAAACCCAAGCTTCAACCTATGACAAGGATTTTTTTTTAGCAGTACGGAGGTGCGAAGTGCAGACCTATAACCTATAAACCTAAATATCTCAGAAACCAATAGGAATTTAACAACCTTGTTTTCAGGGTCAAACAAGGAACATCTGTAGTACTGTAAAACACCACTTTCGGAAGTTTATTATTTTATTTACGGAAAAGCTGTGAAGTTAAGAAAATTACCAAAAAGATTTAAATATCTGTACCTAACACAAAATATTATTGACAAAAAATACAAAAATTAAAAAACTATACCTTCAACTATATAATCAACTGATATACTCCATACTGGAAAACATCATGTCCTAATAAAGTAGAGGAGGGCAGTGGCCTGCAATGCCATAACCTAGCTAGCGCGTAAAAAACCTTCACTTTTGCAAACACAATAGTGAAACGTTTGGTCAGAATTTGGTGAAAATGTTATCTTTTTTAAAGTTCCATAATCTATTACAAACAGTGGCATCATTGTTAAGTATTAAACTTCTGATAATACTCTGTCAGAGTGGGTTTTTAGAATGGAAAGAAAATATACCTGAAAACATGGTTTTCACACACTACACACTTCAATGTATTTACCCTGAAGCGATGGTTTCTTAATACCTAATAATAATAATAATTTATAGTTTACCTTACTACATCAGAATCGGACATTGCGGCTTCGTGGAACGAAAATTAAATAAAAACATAAAATATGTTTCACGAGTAATAGATGCGTCCCTAAATTTACCCTGAAAACCTGGTTTCTTAATTCTTATTGGTTCATTAAAAATATCAGTTTGAAGCTTACATTATAATCAATACCTGTGTTTTCACACTGCCATTCATTGTTTACCGTGATGTGTCTCTTTGTTTAGCACAATTGTAGCCAATCTGCTAATTCTTTTCTTTCATTTATTGAAGTTTATCCCTGGATCCTGAAGGCTTGATTCTGATGGCATGATCCTGTTAACTTGATCTTCCTGTAGTACATGATGCTTGCTGTTTTAGTTCAGTACATCGGAAGATCCTGCACTGAAAAGAAATTGCAAAATAAGAAATAATTACAATTTTAAGTTGAAAAAAAAAAAATCCTTTTTATTCAACTTACAATAATAATTCATTATTATATGACATTCTTTTTTATGTACAGGATCTTCCAACGTACTGATTTAAAACAGCAATCATCATATACCACAGGAACAAGACATCAGGATCTTTCGACGTACCTACTGAATTAAAACAGCAAGCATAAGATCAAGCCAACAGGATCGTGCCAACAGGATTAAGCCTTCAGGATCCAGGTATAAACTTCAATGTATGAAAGAAAAATTGGTGTATTTTTAATTATCCATAGTTGGCTACAGTTAGAGGTGGGTTGGGACAGCAATTTTCGGTATCAGTCCCAACCTGATACTGATACAGTAATGTACCTAGGTACAAGTCTCTGATACTTCTGTATCAGACGGTCCCAGGAGGCAACAAAGCTCCGCGTACGCAGATCGTGCGACCGGAAGGAGAATCTGATACATTATTTATCACGCCCGGTAATTCTCTACCTCTGTTACTCTCATGCCCGCCTGATACAGCCAGTATCAATCAGTTCAACATTCACTGCAGTTCGTCCTGGCCGTGTATCACCATGTACATTGTTGCGGGCTGTCATGCTTTGTAGTTAGTATATTTATAGTGAAATAAGGAATGGATAAGTGCACGAAAAAGACTTCATTTGTGTGGAATTTTTTCACGGAAAATAATGAGTTTGCTAATTGTAATTTGTGTAAACAAAAACTGAGTTATAAATCATCATCGACTAATCTGAAGAAACATTTGAAACGTAAACATTGATATAGTATGCTCACTAATGTACCTATCTGTTTTTTTATTTTTTATTTTTGATAAAATCGTGAATTTTTAATGTATAAAAACACTAGTTACTAATTGTTTTCGAAAAAAAGAAAGTCCATATGTTGATTACATCTGTTATTAGTGTCAACTGAGAATTTATTTGCATTTTCATAGCTGTTAGGTGCACAAATATAAATATTATATCTTGTATTAATGTACTTTTTAATATTAAAATTTCATTAGTTTTATTATTGAACGAGACGGTGCACGCACTGCGCACTGAGCTTACTTTGAAGTAGGACAATAAACAAAATGACTTGTAACCAGGGCTGCCACTCTGATATTCATGAAAAACCTAGATAACCTACAAAAAAACCCAGACACATGGGTAAAAAACCCAGATGCGTCTAAAATGATATCGTTGAAAATGTTTGCGTACTAATTCAAAAATATAAACATAACTGGTTTTAATATAAAACAATTAATTACCTTACAAGACTGAAAACGGTTAAATACAACCAATACAAGAAAATTACACTGCAGCAAAATGGCTGTATAAGTAATTCTTGGACCAGTACATATCATAAAAAAACTTTCAAATATATACATGACAAAACAAACACCATCACTGCATCCTTTAAACCGGTAATTGTTTTTATAAAACTGCATCATGTACGTTAGTCTTTATTCAGAGTCTGATTCTACAAGATTGGTTTGAAGGTTAATTGTTGCATTGGTTTTGTGTTCTGCAAGCCTCTTTGAAGAATGTGTCTAATTTAATATTCGACTTAGCTTCTTGAAAACTAGTTTTGTGTTTATATGTATTTTTGTGTGTGAAACACATAGACTTGTTTGCATTTATCAAACAGATATTGCAACAGATACAGTAGCTACTACCTTTATTATTGTTTTAGGTATAAAAATAATTAAAATTATAAAAAACCTAGAATTGTTGGAATTCATTATTTAAAAACCCAGAAACCCAAACACCATTGGAAAAACCCAGATCTGGGTGGAAAAACCCATGAGTGGCAGCCCTGCTTGTAACAATATCATTTGCGCCTCTCCTTCAAGGCTTCAACGCCTTCCCCTGCGCTTCCTCCCCTACATTCTTTCCCTTCTTTATCCCTTATTCGTCGTTCCTGCTCCCTCCCCTTTCACAAGCTCCGTCCAAGTGACCGTCATCTGCGATCGGGAACTGTATTCATTGGCCGTGGTGTTGTTCCAGCTGAATTCTGAACTGATACTAAAGTCTCTGATACTTTTCAAGTGTACTCGTTTGCCGTTCCTGATACAGGCGCGTATCAGTGCCAAAGTATAAGGTTGATACTTTTCGACCCACCTCTAGCTACAGTTGTGTTAAACAAAGAGATACACGATCACTGGTAAACAATGACTGACTGGCAGTGTAAAAACATAGGTATTTTAATGTAAGCTTTAAACTGTTATTTTTCACGAACCAGTATGGAATTAAAAAATAATGTTTTCAGGGCAAATTTAGGGATGTCTCTAGTACCTTGAAAACATATTTTCTGTTTTTATTTATTTTTCGTTCCCTGAAGTCGCGAATTCCGATGCTGGTATAGTAATGTAAGCTATAAACTATTATTTTACTTAAACTATTAGGAATTAAGAAACCATCCCTTCCGGGTAAATTTAGGGACATGTGTAGTGTGTGAAAACCATTTTTTTTTTTTTCGATTTCTTTCTTTCCATTCTAAAAAGCCGCCCTGTCTGAGTATTACCAAACTTGCTAATTAAGTATTTTCGAGAACATGTACCAAAATAGTATCGAAATGTAACACAACTCTGACAAACTGTAACGTAAACGTAACGTAATAAACCATAATGAAAACAAACTTAAAATCAAACTTATCACAAGAAAAAAAAAACCTATGGTAGGCGTTCAACAACTAGAAAATATCTTAAATTAAGTATTAATTCTACATATCAAGAAAATTTTTAAAAAATGCGTGGTTTCTTTCAACATTCACCAATTTTCCTTCAGTGTGTTAAATCAGAGCAGTTTTAAGACAACTACACAATAAAAGTTTTATTTCATTATTTTGGGAAAGTCGAAGACAAGTACGTATAATCACAAAGTAACGATTTACAAGACCCGTAAAACATGTTATTTTAGAACAGGCTTAAACTTACAATTGTTGACCGCAACATTGTTGTCAAAATTCAAATACATAACCACTCTCCTTAAACCAACATGAAAAAGTCTTACTGGTTTGTCAACATTAGAGTAGAGCCAATGACGTAGAGTAAATTTACAGTATAATGTGATCAAACTTTCCAGTCAACTATTTTTTTTTAAACGTAAATTTTAACCAGGAGCCTAAAATGTACATCAAGTTCTGTCCCTGCCCGAACACGCCCGAATATTCACCTTCGGCCAACCTCGGGATTTTTTTATTTTTGAGCAGGAAAAAAGAATTAAATATTAAAAGTGGTCGGTTAGGTTAGCTACATTAACACACTTTAAACACTATGGACTGTTAGTTAGGTTAGCATAGCAACATTAAAATAAACAGAGAAATATAAATACATATAAATAAACCCAAGGTTGGTCGAAGGTGAATATTCGGGTGTGTTCGGGCAGGGACAGAGCTTGATATACATCTTAGGCTTCCCAACTTTAACCTGGTTTATTAGTTTGGCAGAATCTGGGTTAGGGAAGACTCTAAATGCGTCCCTGGCCGAAGCCTTTACGCCTAATCATGTTGGATTTAAGCCTTGCAGAAAGAGTAGCATGCATCGTGTGTTTGGTATAGAATTGGCCAACCATGGCAGCGTTTGGTGCCATGAATAATCCTCCTATCTTAAAACATAAGATCAATATTAGTTAAGTTGGACCCAGGTAAAACACTGAACACTTTCATACAATATGCGAAATATGCATTAAATACAGACACGTTCAATACAGGACAACAAAGGATGATCCAGGAAAAAGAGTTGATCGGGTAGATAGAACCAACTAAACAAGTGGGGAACTTGAACATTTCTGTCCGCATTGATTTCGGGTGGAGCATTACTGCGATTGTGTAGTTAAATAAAAATATATAATAATTTTGTTATAAAAGCCCTGGAAGCTGCTTTTAATGAGTGGCAGATACTTCAGTATAATCTAAGGTACAAAAGGTAGAAACATTAAAAAAAAAAAACGAAACTTACATCTCACAATAGGAAGTAGAATATGGATAGTATTTTAAGAAATAAATAAAAAAGAAGAGGTTTGTTTAAAGCTTACCCTTTTTAATATTCATTATGATTTTCATTATTTTCTTTTAGTAGTTTCAAGAATTATGAGAATTCACAGATTTCAATTAATTGGTACCCAGGCTGTTAAATTTATCAATAAAAAAAGATTATTAATTTAACCTGTAATATAAATCTATCATTTTCCTTTGGCATTATTAAGCTATCACAATAACTAACATAAATAATTTAACTAGCATATGTTAAGGTTAAACATTCGTTAGCCCAACCAGTGTGGTACTAGTTATTGTCGTCGTCCCTCCGAAGGCCATAAAGCCCGGCCTCCACCCGCCAGTATTGAACCCCGCTAACGGAACTCACCTCTAGCCCATGTCACATGAGTCAAGCGAGCTGTCGACGCCGGTGAGTGCCTTCACAGATTACGTCCATATGCTAACACCACCAAACAGTTCTTATGCATCAATAATTACTGTGAGTAATTAAGCGATTTTTAATTAACAGAACAACCCTTAATAATGAAAGTGCGTCGTAGAGGTGCAGCGGTTTTCCCCGTGGGAAACCGCAATAAATAAACGTCCGGAACGTCCCTTGCGGCCTTCCGCCAATAATTAACCACAGTTTTAATCAACCTAATTCACCTCCCTGTTTTTACTTGCAATTAGCCACTGGAGTAGTCAACAAGTGAAAGACAGTCTCCAGCTTGACTTTCTATTTTCAAATATTATTAATCTCAATTTTATTATGTATTATTATTATAGGCCTTCCGCCAACTAATTCAGACAGATGTCATTAAGATACGAGGGTTCTAGAAATAATAATGACTAATTATAATTATAAAATTGGAATAACGGCACATTAAAAAGTTCGGCGCATCATGACGCTTCCTCCCCTACCAAGTCGGCACAAAGCGGCAGTAGAGTTTTACTCACGGGCCGGGGCAGACGTGTGTTCCCGCGGGGAGACTTCAACTTTTGTACTCCTGATTCTTCATACTGGTAAATATCATAATTCATTAAAACCTCCTTTTCCTCTCTCCGCTTGCCCCCGTGCCCTTTTCCGGTGCAGGGCTTAACCCACCCGCTTTAATTCTTGCTTGTCGCGGAACAACGGTTCGCGACGCAGTCACTTTACGGTCCGGGCCGACTCCCGCGTACAGAAGTTAATGTAATTCGTCGAACATACGACAGCCGACTACAAACTTAGAGACTTTGCTCCTTAGTATTATCTTCGTGGGCCCGCGACTCACACAGGTGAGCCCGGGCACGAAGCTATCTACATTTCATCACGGGAGTGGCCGTTAATCCACTCAAACTCTTCATCGACCCACAAACCAATGTAGGGATCTTGTTTGCGAGTGCCGCAACGTAAAACATAATTAATTATCAGTGCGAATGTGTGTAGTGCCAACGTATTTTTGTCAAGTGTAATTGTGTAACTTGTGCCCATCCACACTATGTGAGATGCAGAATTAAAAAACCAGCACCTAAATACAGTTTTCTTTATTTCGTAAATGCCTCCTGAACAATTAGGAAACAGTCCTCTATACTGTTTAGGGCCAGTGCGTATTAGAAGCAGGCACCCCCCCCCCCCCAACCCACAACCGCCGTCAATCCTAGTGGAACACGCAGGGGAAAAAACCCACGACCACCTCGGTTAATCCCCGAATTATCCTGGAGCCCCCGGATATTACCTATAGAGCCACTGAAAACCACTAGGTCTTCCCCGGGTCTCGATCACGAGACAGCGGGTGACGACATTTGGCACCCTTTGCGTGTGGCGAAAACCCGACTTTTTCAACAGTTATAACCATTTTCTACAAACGGACCATGGCGTGGGCAAGAAGCGGCCAACAAGTAATTGGGGTCAGACAGGCAGGCGCGGCCAGAGTAGCAGACAAAGAGTCCCCTTCCTCATCTTGGACAAAGGCAAGCCGGCGGAACAAGGGACGCGCGGACACATGACGTCACAGCACAGCGCCCACCCCCAACCCCTCTCCACTTTCGCATCCTCCCGCTCTCCCCTTTGAGCGATTGTACGGGCGCTCGCTGACATCCGCACGCCCCCGCCTCCACCACGCCCTTTTTCCGTCCTCCGCTTTGTGCGGCAATCCGGGCACCTGCCCAGCCGACGAGCGCGAACCCACGCACACAACGCTACGAATGGAAAACCAAATCAACACAACAGAACTGTAATGCCCCTGTGCCCAAAAGTTATATTATTTTTAATTAATTAAAAACACCTTGGAAACTGCTGGGCAAAATATTAAGAAAATTAAAGTTAATTACCAGAGGGGGCACGAGGCGGTGAACAAGACAAAATTTACACTCCCTGCACACTAGTAGCTTGGGAGTTCGTGGATCGTTATGTATAAGAAGGTATATGATAAATAAATACACTATATAAATAACTTGGTCTATAGGTTTTCCTGGTTTATTTTTAAGAGGTTTTCTTTTAGCATTATTTCGACATGATAATAAAGATCTTAGTAATTAACAAAGTTAAGGGGTCGCCCCTACATTATTTAAAACAATACATATTACACCTTAACAAACTAATGATTACATTAACAAAAATTTCAAGTATAGCACCAAAATTAGATTCTCCCAATGATTACAGATATATTAGTTTCCTTGATTTTACATGTTCTTGAGGATTACGTTCTTAAAGCACTGCTCACTGGTATCTTTTTAATGAATTTAGTTCCTTCTATGCAAGCAGAAAATATATATAGCTCATATCACCCGAGTCTTCCCAGGATGATGTCGGACCGAGAGGAAAACTCTTCTAAAGGAGGAAATCAGCTGGAGGTCCCGAAGATTATGCGGGGAGCAATTTCTCTCCCCCGAAACTTGGACCCTGTCTGAAACACAAGTCAAATTCAAAACGAATTAGACCTGCGTTCAGACAGTCATACCCAGTCGGCGCGAAAGGCCAACAAATGGGAATTTGGGGGGGGAAAAAAAAAGGCCAGATTACTCACCAAACAGGGTGTGGATAACAGGGCTTCCGAGGTGTCTCGCGCCGACATCAGGATGATGCGCACCGAGAAATCGCGGACGCGCGAAGGAAACCAAATTTTCAAGAATAAAAAGAAAGAAAAATTTAACTACACAAGGCCTTTTTCTAAAAACTACATCTGGCTGGCTACTGTACAAATGAGATCACATCCCTTAAGCAACTGACTACATCTTTTAAACAACCGAAAATCGCTGTTCCCGCTAAAAGCCTCTTAGCGCAGAGGACGCCGAGAAGACGTGGTTAGTAGCTGAGGTCAGAGTACTGAGTCCCGCGAGAGCGGACAAGGCTTCTAATTAAAACGGGTGCTAAAGCCCTAGGGAGGAGGGGGAAGGTTCGGTTCTAAACCGAAAATTTCCGAAGGAATCCGAGGCGGGCGTGACAACAACACGACCTGCGCGCTCTCCATCGGCGGTAACAGGAAGCTACAAAGAATCGACTTCTACAGGCCGCGAGAAGGAAGCATAGGCCCTTATGGCATCGCGGCGCTGCTCGCTAGTGGCGTAAAGAGGAACTAACTGAGGCGGTGAACTGACTTGCCACCAGGTGTCACGAGGGTGAGCTCTGCATGCTGGCGACCAGGCCCGCGGTTACTTTTTCTGCCGCTAGATATCGTGGAGGTCTCTGTCGGACCCGGGGGAACGTCCTTGCGGCAGGCCATCGTCTTGGCTAGGTACACAACAGGTCACTGCTCCTGGCTTGATTTCTCAGAACTAAGGTGAGGTGGAGAGAGAGGAAGGGGGGACAGAAAACGCCACTCCGCTGGGAACGCAGGTTCACTGGAGACCCATTCGTGACGAGACTTGCTATTCTCAGCAGGCCTCTAAGAAGTAGCACCTTGCAGCCCAGAAGCTGCTCTATGCAATTTTGGTCATGAAGAGAAATAATATTAAAAACTCGGGACGTGACCGCAGGCGAGAGAAATATCAACCGGGCTGCCCACGTCCACATTAGACAGCAAAATATCAGATTGGCCCCCTAGGAAGGGGCTTCGGTCCACTGGCACAAAGTTTTAAATATGTGGCGTACACCGGCCTAACATAAAGTAAATCACCCCCTTAACAACCAGATAAAAAGAAAAATAGAAATTCCAAAATTAAGTTAAAATTGTAGTACAAATTTAAAATAAGGTGTCGAAATGCCTAATTTCCGGCACATACTCCCCCGCTTGAATGCGGAGCATAGAGGAAAAAAACCCTGCAACAATGATATTCTTTAGTTGGGCGAGTAACCAGGTTCACCTGTATCCTACTACTTACAAAAAAATATATATTGATCAAATCGAAGGTGTATTATAATTATTTAAATTACCCTTAACGGTGAATGATGTAACGAGGACAGTTGAACTCAGATGTTGGGAATGGTGTCACGTGACATAACCTTATGTCTGGGCGGTGTGAGGTGGGCCGAAACACTGGGCCGGAACCGAAACTTGGTCCTTCGGGTGCCAGTTATGAAAGGTGGGGATTTGTGTACCCCTGAAAATAGTCTTTCCATAAGAAGCCAAAGGCATTGGGACTCAGCCCTGCACAGTCAGGCGATGGAGAAGACTGTCGAATTTCCTGCTCGCCCGAAGGCGAAACAGAACCTCAGTCCCAGAGTGACACAGGACCTAAGGGTGGAATTCCCTTGGCAGAATTTTAAACAATTGGGGATGATAACCCCAAAAGATCAACAATCTGTAGGAAAGAATGATTTTAAAAATATTAAAAATTCGAGAAATTAAGAAATTTCAGCGCCTACCACTCTGATGTTCAATATAATAAACTAATATTTATTATATAAGTTTTCTGCAAACAAAACGATAAATTAACCACTCTTCGCACTCAAATTTAAATTATTTAAAGAAATGTAAAATGCAATAAACCAACAATTATAAATCAAGAAGGGGATAAATTATAATGGAGCGGTTAGATCTTCCATGACTGCTGATAGGCTTCGCACTGCCTGAGAGGGGGTTTGAACATAGGCCGTCCAAAGATGAGTGGTGGGAATGTAACCCAAAGAACACTCGAAAACGGTCATGAGATATTTCACTCAGAGGACCCGGTCATGGCTCGTTGGCTCAGAGGACCCTTACTTTTGCGCCGCTCGGTGGCTAGCTTGACCTAGCTCCTATTTTAGAAAAACACATAAAAGAAACCAGTTTGCCATCTGGAAGTCATGTAGCTCTTACTAAAATAAAGCATCTCATCGATAACGATGTAAAAGAAATACAACCTTGGGGTAGAATGCAAAAGAAAAAAGAAAAATGGCTAGATGTGACAGCTTCAGTGCTCAGACTCTATGTACGTCACTGTAAATCACATTTACGTACAAGGAAACTAAAAAAATAAACATGTAAAAGTATTAACGGAACATCAGTACAAAAAAAAACACTACAAACATTATTCTTTCTTACTTTACGAATTATGATCATTAACAAAAAATGAACGTAATCAGAAATTAAATAGATAAAATCGTGGAACAAAATTCATGAAGATTCAAAAAACAAAACCCATCAGAGAGGTATTACTAAGTAATAAAAATTAAAACTATTTGTGTCAAGTAGCTTGTTAAGGACTGAACTTACGTAAGTAACAATTAAAAATTAAATTATCTTAAATTGTCTAGAATGTGCTAGCCTAGACACGGGATGCTTAAACATACCCAAATTAATTCAGTGGACCTCTCATTGGGGGTTGAAGGTATTTCACCACTCTCAGTGATTACCATAAATATTAAAATGAGACTAGTCACCTCGTAGCTGCTTAATTTGGGGGGAATACATATTTTGATATGCTTGATTTTATTATTATATGTGAGCGAAAAGAAAAGAAATAAAAAAGATTCCTGTTGCCCTACTACTTGTAATAGAAGCAGAATTAATTCCTTGACCTTTGACTGTAACACTTTATGAGTCAAACTCCAGATTTATAATTAAATAGAGTCCATTTAAACTTGGTTTGAGTTATTTAAAATAAATCCTTAAAATCATTTAATAAATAAAAAAATCAAATTCAAAGCTTAAATTTAAAGTACAACCTGTTAGCTTACAACTATTTATGTAATTGCTATATTAATGAAATGAAATTCATCCCGTTGATCTCAGATATTGGATATCATGTAGGAACACAAAATGGGCGCTATGAGGGAGGCCGAAAAGCACTGAGGCCGAAACAAGGGAAATGCGTCCTTGAGCACTCATTGACAAATGGGGACTGTAACGCCTGTAAATGGGTATGGTAACCCGTAACTTACACACTAAATTTGGAAATATAATCTCTGTACATGTTTCTTTCTCCGTCTATAAGAAGTCGAAGGCATTGAGTCATAGCTCTGCACAATCTGACGATGGATCAGACGAAATGAATGAATTTAATACTTGCTTAAAAAGCGAAGTACACCTCGGTCCCGGATACCTACATTTATTAACTCACGCAGGCTCAATATGTTCAAGCTCTGACGGTTGATCAGACCAGCAGGCTGAAGCAGAGAGACCTACGAGGGAATTCCACCCCTGAGTAAGTTCGGGTTCGAAACCCGAAAGATCAACGAATTTGGATGAAAACTGGATAATGTAAAGGAAATTTAGATTATAAGAAACTGACAGATTTAATATCGTAGTCATTATATAATTTTAATTAATCATAATTCTTGCACTCAAATTAAATAAATAAAAAAAACTATAAATAAAATCGTAAAGTGATATACTATATCCTAAAAAAAGCTAATTTTAAATTAATTATAATTTCGCTGTCGGATCTTCCATGGCGGGTGTCGTGGATAAGTTGGGTTTCCTAGGTTGGCGACAGTGAACTAGCGCAATAATGGACGACAGACACGAGGCAGTAGTGTATAATGTTTTATCTGTAACTAATCAGTGTTTCTAATTATCCGTCTATGTAGTCGTGTATTGCTGACAACTACCTTAGTAGTTATTAAAGGACTTTATGTGAAACTACATGGTGCCGAAACCCGGGAGTGCGTGCGAACTAATTGGTGAATAAATAGCAAACAATGGCAGAATCGGGGGTTAGCTTGAAACCGCCAAAATATTTATCGGTATCAGAAGATGGAATGCCAGCACTCTGGAAATCGTGGCTGCAACAATTTAACTGGTACGCAACAGCAACCAATCTCGAGAAAAAGGCTCCTGAAATCCAAGTCGCGACATTCATGACCGCGATTGGACCTGATGCAGCGAACATTTACAACACATTCACACTCACTCAAAAGGAAAGTACGGACATTAGCGTCATCAAAACCAAATTTGATGCACACTTCGCACCAAAAACGAACATTACATACGAAAGATACATCTTCAACAAAATGAAGCAAGAAGAAAGCCAACCATTTGACGAATTCCTAACCTCAATTATCAACCAATGAAAAAGGTGCGAATTTGGAGAGTTATATGATAGCTTACTTCGTGACAAGTTGGTGGTAGGAATTACCAGTGACAAAGTTCGGGGAAAACTGTTAGCAGAAGAAGATCTCACATTTAACCAAACAGTGAAAATATGCAGGGCATGGGAAGTAACTAAACAACAAGTCCAGGCTATGCAAGCTGATGCACCTTTACCAGCAGTACATACTCTAAGTCGTAAAAACCCCACCCTTGCAACTAGCGATCAACAAACACACACAAAAACTAACTGTCACAGGTGCGGTTATATCCATTAACAACGCCCATGCCCAGCTCTGGGAAAAGAATGCAAAAGTGCAGGAAATTAAATCATTTTGCTCAGGTATGTAGGTCAAAACAAGTGCACACAATTACTAGCAGACCCCAGGACCAATACTTACAAAAGGAAGACGCTGCCACGTTCTATGTGTCAACCATAAACATACACCAGGGTGAACTGGATTGGACAGAAAAACTGGTGCTACCCAACAACCAGAAGGTTACATTCAAACTGGACACAGGCGCACAGTGTAACGTGTTAAATAGTAGCGTCGCAAGTAAAAGCTTGCTACATGTGACCCCTTCCAGAACAAGAGTACTCCTGTCGTTCACCCAACACAGTGTTCCAGTATTAGGGGAGACAACAGTCAGTGTGTCTACAAACAAGAAAACCACACACATGCTCACGTTCCATGTGGTGAACGAGGGTCTACTGTGCATCTTAGGGAGGCAGGCCTGTGAATCATTGGGGTTTATCAAACGAGTGGAAACAGCGGTTGCAGATGGTGAGCTATTCGAAGGGATAGGATGTTTAAAAGGGTTTGCATATGACATCGACCTGGTAGAAGAACCAAAATTCACCATCTAACCACCAAGGAAAGTACCTTATGCCATTCGAGATCAAGTTAAAGAAGAATTGGATTACATGGTCACTAATGGAATCATCGAACGCGTGAACGAACCTATGCCGGCAGTATCTCCCATGGTAGTGGTGAGAAAAAATGGCAAAGTTAGAATCTGTATGGACCCATCTGATGTAAACAAAAACCTAAAGAGACGACACTATCCCTTACAGACTGTAGAGGAAATAACAGCTCGACTAAAGGGATCCAAATATTTCACACTCCTTGATTGCAAAAAGGGATTCTGGCAGCTCAAAGTGACCGATAGAACGTCCCAGTACCTGACGTTTGCCACACCATGGGGCAGGTACAAATGCAAAAGGATGCCGTTTGGACTAGCTTCTGCACCCGAAGTTTTTCAGCAGGTAATGAGTCACACACTGCGAGATGTACCACATGCCGAATGTTCGATGGACGACATCCTTATACATGCAGAAAGCAAGGAAGAATTAGAGGAAATCACCAACCTGGCGATCAGCAAACTGAAAGAAGCAGGGCTAACGCTTAACCCAAGCAAGTGCGTGTTTTCACAAAAACAAATAAAATTCTTAGGACACATACTGTCTGACATGGGAATCCTTCCAGATCCGGCGAAAACAGAAGCAGTTGAAAGATTGAAGGAACCATCATCGGTCATAGAACTTCAACGATTTCTGGGAATGGTGAATTACTTATCCAAATTCATTCCCAGAGTTGCAGAACTGTCAGCGCCACTAAGAAAACTACTGGAAAAAAACGTCGCATGGCACTGGGACGCAGAACAAAAAACTGCATTTGCAGCACTTAAAGAATCGTTAAAATCTCCACCTCTTCTGAAATACTATGACCACACTACGCCGGTAACACTCTCAGTAGATGCCAGTAGCCACTCTGTAGCTTCAGTGCTCATTCAAGAGGGACAGCCTATTATGTATGTGTCTAAGGCACACTCTAAGTCCCAACAGAACTATAGCCAAATAGAAAAAGAAGCCTATGCCATATTGTCGGCTTGTAAAAAATTTCATGAATACATCTGGGGAAACCAGCATTTGACTATAGAAACGGACCACAAGCCGTTAGAGGCAATTTTCAAGAAACCCCTCCAAGACAGCCCAGCAAGACTCCACAGAATACAGTTTGAAATACTACTATACAACCCAACCATCATCTACAAGAAAGGAACGGAACTGCACATAGCAGATACATTGAGCCGAGACTGTAACAACGTGCCAGAGCCAGACCCACATCCCATGTTTGAAGTACACGTGACTATACCGTTGTCACCCTCACGGGCACTACAACTGAAGGACTGCATCCAGGAAAGCGCAGAACTGTCGGATCTTCGTCAGATGATATTGCAAGGTTGGCCAGACACAAGAAATCAAGCACCAGCCAACCTGCAAAAATACTGGACCTTCCGTGAAGATTTAGCAGTGTATGAAGACATAATCTTCAAGGGCAACAAAATAGTAATACCCCCGGGTTGGAAATCATTAGTTTTGTCACAACTCCACCTATCCCACAAAGGAACTCAAGGCACACTGGCATTGGCACGAGAACATGTGTTCTGGCCAGGTATGGCTCAAGACATCACCAGGTACGTTCAACAATGTGCTACATGCCAAAAAATTCAAAATGATTCACCACAGGAGCTTCTTAGCAGTGAAGACGTTCCATTCCGACCCTGGCAATATGTCGCCTCAGACATGTTCCAGTATAAAGGGAAAGAATATCTCCTTGTTGTTGACTCGTACTCTGGCTATTTTGACTTTGTGATGTTGAGTTCAACCACTAGCGATGAAATCATCACGAAGTTAAAAATTTGGTTTTCTCAACATGGAATCCCAGAAGAGCTTCGCACTGACGGAGGCCCGCAGTATACATCCTATCAGTTCCAAAAATTTTGCAAAGACTGGAACTTTAAACACAGACTATCAAGCCCTCACTTTCCATGCTCTAATGGACTGGCAGAAAGGTATGTGCAGGAAGCAAAGAATCTTATTGCAAAATGTGCTGAGGACACATCAGACATATGGCTAGCATTGTTACATCATCGAAATACACCAAGAGGAAAACTTGGCTCCCCTGTGCAAAGACTCATGGGACGCAGGACAAAAACGACCTTACCATCCTCCGAAGAACTTTTGCAGCCGGAATTAGTGGAAAAAGTTCAAGAGCATCTGACGGCGATAAGAAAACCCCAAACGGATCAATTCAATAAAAACAAACGGTTGCCGCACCAACTCAAGGCAACTGATGAGGTCCTATACCGTGAGGCGCACAAACATCGGGTACCCGCAAAAGTATTGACACACATACCCAACGCGAGATCGTATATATTTGACACGCCCAGGGGACAATATCGCAGGAATTCATGGTTTCTCAAGCCCAAGAAGCCTCCGGTAGCACAGCCCGAGCGGCCCCACACCCCGCACCAGCCAGAGCCTGTCTCGCCAACAGCTAAGCACCAAGAGGACCTACAGTCAATACTTTCCACACCAGCGTCAGCGACCACCCATCAAAGTGACGGATCTCCAGAGTTTCGGGGATTCGACAATGAGGACTTTCCAACAGTGACAGAAAAACACCCAACCACACCAGTGACAACCAAAACACACAGTGGGAGAAGAGTACTTTCACCTGAGAAACTTAATTTGTGAATTAGTTAAGTCAGGTCAGGTTAAACTCCTGACCATTACATTCGAAACCTAGGCCCAAGAAGCAGAAAAAGGGAGATGTCGTGGATAAGTTGGGTTTCCTAGGTTGGCGACAGTGAACTAGCGCAATAATGGACGACAGACACGAGGCAGTACTGTATAATGTTTTATCTGTAACTAAACAGTGTTTCTAATTATCCGTCTATGTAGTCGTGTATTGTTGACAACTACCTTAGTAGTTATTAAAGGACTTTATGTGAAACTACAGCGGGCACAAAAGTTCACACTGCCTAAGAGGGGGTTTGAACATAGGTCGTCCAAAGCGTGAGTGCTGGGGATCTAACCCAGTGACACTCGGTGGTCATAGGATATTTCACCTAGAGGACCAGGTCATGGCTCATTGGCTAAGAGGACCTCTCGCGATTTAACGCCTGAATTTATTGCTGCACTGTGACTAGCTTGACCTAGCTCGACTTAAGAAATACACAAAATTAAACCTTAATGCCACCTTGGAAGTCACAGTTGCAAAACACTGTGAAATCATAATGAACATCAAACTAATAATATTTGGTAGAGAGCAAGAAAACAATCAATGTGTACCGTGATGCACGAACTACTGTGCTCAGTTTTAAATACGTAGCTGTTCACCACCTTAAAAAAAGAAATTAAACCGATGCAAAAAATATATAAAAGTTAATAAATCGTTTACTCAAAAATCATAATCACAAAAATATTATTTATCCTTTGCCTTGCATTCTTAGATTAGTTGGTAAATTTCTTATAGAAAACTCGATGTTAAAAAAAGGTATAGTACTCTATCTTACAATAAATTCCTCACCTCATGGCTAGCGTAAAAAGTATTGGGGATTCAACCCGTGTATATAAACAATTTAATTCTGTAACCTTTCCTTAAAGGTATGAGTGATTGCACCCAGGGCCGCCTAGAGGGGGGGGGGGGGGGCAAAAGGGGCAAAACACCAGGGGCCCGGTAGCCTTAGGGGCCCAAGCGCCCGGCTGGGAAGTGGAAAAAAAATGGCTGGAAAAACATTTTCCCCCTGCTATTAAAACATCTTGTACTATATATATATATATATATATATATATATATATATATATATATATATATATATATATATATATATATATAATTGTTTTGTGTGTTCCTAAAACTACAGTCGATAACCAATAACCTAACCGAGCAGTAGGTACTTGTAACATTCAGTTCACACCCACCAAAATACTTGCTTAGTAGCAGAAATGGGAACGTTACAGGGACGTCGGAACAGGGGGGACAGCAGGGGCGAGTCGCCCCCGTGCTGTTATGCATGGGGGGACGAGAGTAGCATTTCGCCCCCCTCCTTTTCTCAGAATAAATGTTTGGTCGTAGTAGTATTTTTCTCAACCTGTAGTTACAAATGTTGCATTATTGATCACATTGATTAGAAAATCAAATATATGATTGTCAATATACTGTAAAATGATTGCAAATTCCTAGATGGTATTTTATTTAAATTGTACTACATCTACTGTCAGAGTAGTATTTAATACATACTACGTCATCAAATTCTTGGAATGGTATATTTAATATTTTGCTTCGGAAACTCATTAAATAGCACCATTTTGCATATAAAATTCCACATTTTTCCGGGGGAGGGCCCCCGGACCCCCCGCTCTATGACTGAGGTAAGTGTCATACATCTATTTGGCCCCCCCACTAATGAAAACGTTCCGACGTCCCTGGAACATTATAAATAATTAATATGTATTACAAATTTTTCAATGTAATGAACGTGGTTCAGTGTGTTTGATGTTTTCGAAGTAATAAAATTGATAATTACTTTACATTATTTTAATAATATTTACTTTCAGAATAAATTATTATACTTATGTATTTTAACACTCATATAATAATGCGATTTCTGATTACCATTTAAGATATTTTTTTTCTTTAGCAACATATACATCAAAATTATTTATTATTTGTATTTTAATGGGATTAACAATGTAAAAGTGCACTGAGATAATACATGCAAATGCTCTCTTTTTTTTGCGTAACTAGGAAATCGTTATGTATGTTCAAATGATGTATGCAATTTTACGATACCATATATATTTATAGTATAGGCCTACGCAGTAGTGGTATGCAAAAAAAAGGAAGGGGGCCTACTACCCCAGCTGCCCAGGGGCCCACAAATTCTCTCAGCGGCCCTGATTGCACCTCTTGTTGGGTGATCACGAAATAAATCTAAACAAAAGCTAGGCACATGGATGTGTGTGGTGACACAATGAAATGCTACGCCGAAGTATACTCACGTTGCTTGTGAACGATGCAATAGGATTAGAGTACTTTTTAATATTACTTAAGAGCCTATTCTTATTTGATTTTACGTCATGAATGGACCCTTTTTTTTAGATTTATTTTATGTATTATTAAAAAACTTAATCTTAAATTTTAAGATACTTAGCAAAATGTAAACAATGGCAGTTTCTTAGCATTAGCTAAAACAAAATAGTTTATATTAGCATATTATTTGTATTGTTAATATTATTATAAGTTATATATAAAATTATTATGTTATGTTTTAAGTTCCCCTAGATTAAGAAAATACCTTGCTGCTAGATTTAAAGTAGTAAGTAGAGATTATTTATAGTGCCTGTCTTGTGACATAAAAATTATATTATTAGGACATACATAGCATGGGTAGTTTGTTTACAAAATACGTGGCCTGTGGGTGGAGCACACAGAAGAGGAGAGGGGGTTCCGCGTGGTTGGCGGCCGTGTCATGAGGAGAGATAACATGGCGGCGCGCGCCGGCGCCGAGAGAAAAAATACAAACAAAACACGCCGGTCCGAAAGGACATTATAGTAATTTTTGGGGACTTATTAGTAAACAAAATACTCGCCGAACACACAACGTGCTCTGTTTATTATTAAAACGGCAGACGTATAAGTTGGTATGTCTGTCTGTGTCCCGTAGAGGTAAGCGACCTCTGTGACTTATGGAGGAGGGGGAGTTGGCAGCCTTGTCTCGTGCGGTCACGCACGCATATGATATGATAACAGCGGACGTCTGGCGCGGCGGTGCAGCGACCGTCGTTCGGGAAACAAAGGGGGGGGGGGGGGGGGGGGTCCAGCTGACACTCAAGATGACACATCGCACTGCCGGCCCGGGCTCGCTGCGCGGCCGGACGACAGCGACGTCTCGAACCGTGCGCAGACTAAATCCCCATGGGACTTTAAAACACAATATAAATTATAAGATAGAAAAAGAGCAATATAACTACAGGATGTACCAGCGATCAGTTTACAATGTTAGAAATACAAAATCGTTTTCACAAAAAAATTAATTATTTTTTTTTTTTTAATTAAAATTTTTATATTTTATTTTAGATATGCCTATAGACTAAACTACGCTCTGCTACCAATTGTAACGCCCCTCGTGCCCAAAAGTTATATTATTTTAAATTAATTAAAAACACCTTGGAAACTGCTGGGCAAAATATTAAGAAAATTAAAGTTAATTACCAAAGGGGACACGAGGCGGTGAACAGGACAAAATTTACACTCCCTGCACACTAGTAACTTGGGAGTTCGTGGATCGTTATGTATAAGAAGGTATATGATAAATAAATACACTATATAAATAACTTGGTCTATAGGTTTTCCTGGTTTATTTTTAAGAGGTTTTGTTTTAGCATTATTTCGACATGATAATAAAGATCTTAGTAATTATCAAAGTTAAGGGAGCGCCCCTACATTATTTAAAACAATACATATTACACCTTAACAAACTAATGAATACATTAACAAAAATTTCAAGTATAGCACCAAAATTAGATTCTCCCAATGATTACATATTTATTAGTTTCCTTGATTTTACATGTTCTTGAGGATTACGTTCTTAAAGCACTGCCAACTGGTATCTTTTTAATGAATTTAGTTCCTTCTATGCAAGCAGAAAATATATATAGCTCATATCACCCGAGTCTTCCCAGGATGATGTCGGACCGAGAGGAAAACTCTTCTAAAGGGGAAAATCAGCTGGATGACCCGAAGATCATGCGGGGAGGAATTTCTCTCCCCCGAAACTTGGACCCTGTCTGAAACACAAGTCAAATTCAAAACGAATTAGACCTGCGTCCAGACAGTCATACCCAGTCGGCGCGAAAGGCCAACAAATGGGAATTTGGGGGAAAAAACAAAAGGCCAGATTACTCACCAAACAGGGTGTGGATAACAGGGCTTCCGAGGTGTCTCGCGCCGACATCAGGATGACGCGCACCGAGAAATCGCGGACGCGCGAAGGAAACCAAATTTTCAAGAATAAAAAAAAAGAAAAATTTAAATACACAAGGCCTTTTTCTAAAAACTACATCTGCCGGGCTACTGTACAAATGGGATCACTTCCTTAAGCAACTGACTACATCTTTTAAGCAACCGAAAATCGCTGTTCCCTCTAAAAACCTCTTAGTGGAGAGGACGCCGAGAAGACGTGGTCAGTAGCTGAGGTCAGAGTACTGAGTCCCGCGATGGCAGACAAGGCTTCTAATTAAAATGGGTGCTAAAGCCCTAGGGAGGAGGGGGAAGGTTCGGTTCTAAGCCGAAAATTTCTGAAGGAGCCCGAGGCGGGCGTGACAACAACACGACCTGCGCGCTCTCCACCGGCGGTTACAGGAAGCTACAAAGAATCGACTTCTACAGGCCGCGAGAAGGAAGCATAGGCCCTTATGGCGCTGCGGCGCTGCTCTCTAGTGGCGTAAAGAGGAACTAACTGAGGCGGTGAACTGACTTGGAACCAGGTGTCATGAGGGTGAGCTCTGCATGCTGGTGACCAGGCCCGCGGTTTTTTTTTCTGCTGCTAGATATCGTGGAGGTCTCTGTCGGACCCGGGGGAACGTCCTTGCGGCAGGCCATCGTCTTGGCTAGGTACACGTCAGGTCACTGCTCCTGGCTTGATTTCTCAGAACTAAGGTGAGGTGTAGAGAGAGGAAGGGGGACAGAAAACACCACTCCACTGGGAACGCAGGTCCACTGGAGACCCATTCGTGACGAGACTTGCTATTCTCAGCAGGCCTCTAAGAAGTAGCACCTTGCAGCCCAGAAGCTGCTCTATGCAATTTTGGTCATGAAGACAAATAATATTACAAACTCGGGACGTGACCGCAGGCGAGAGAGATATCAACCGGGCTGCCAGCGTCCACATTAGACAGAAAAATATCAGATTGGCCTCCTGGGAAGGGGCTTCGGTCCACTGGCACAAAGTTTTAAATACGTGGTGTACACCGGCCTAACAAAAAGTAAATCACCCCCTTAACAACCAGATAAAAAGAAAAATAGAATTTCCAAAATTAAGTTAAAATTATAGTACAAATTTAAAAAAAGGTGTCGAAATGCCTAATTTCAGGCCTAGAACACGCATGATAACAGAAGCACCAAGTGCGTAGAGATGTATGCGGACGAATGAATCAGGTGTTAGCACCCCTGCCCGAGTTGGTTCTTATATGGCAGGACCACCGCTGGGTACGAGTGCGGCTATTGTGAAGAGTACCGCATATACGGGTTGACGATGTGTGGAAACCTGTCATGTCCCAGAGGAAGTAGCGTGGGCTACCACTGCTACGAATGTGACCGCCTATGGCATCGTGGCTGTACCAGCGAGCATGAAGGGACTTTAAGGGGGCGAGTCCTTCACCAACACGTGCGCGCGATGTACCGCCCAGCGAGCCACCCAGGTGCCGTATCCGGCAGCGACGCTAACAATTACTCCACCTACGATACGCCACAATGCTTCACGACATCCATACGCCACTCACGCCGATGCATCATGTGCCAAGGGCGCCATCCATTGCCGGAATGAAATCCGCAGAGCATCGAGAAGACTCCGCACGAAGGAACGTCCCGACGACACTCGCACCGTCAAGTGTAATGTTTCCGACGCCTACCGTCCCGACACCGACACTCATCATCCTTACGCCCGCAATCCCGCTCCCGCCACCTCCTGTCCCGGAGCCACCAGTCTCAGCACCTCTTGTAGACCTAGAGCCTACTGACACAAGCCCGAACACACAAACACCAGCGAAACCATGTTTCGTCGACCTGACGCCGCTCATCCCGACGGTAATGACGCTGGACCCGCGGAGGCCAACAGAGAGATGCACGACGCCAACCGTCTTGCCGCAGTCTGCCATGCCGTCTGGCATCCGCCTTGTGTCGGAGATACCTCCCGACGACGGAATGACATCGCCACTGCATCTGAACGCTGTCACGATGCCGCGAAGGTCCATTCCAACACAACCTGTGTCGTCTCAGTCACACGACTCGTCCTGGTTGCAGCCAGACTCGACGCCGACACATCGCGCCACATTGTCGCCACCACCTGGCCTTGACGTCGTTCTGCCGTCGTTACTACCGCCCGAGTGCGCAGTCACAAACAGGAGCTGTATGACGCAATGTCCAGGGCTCTGATGCCGAGACGCCTGAGTGAGGCCCTGCCACCTGGATTTGCTTCACGATGCCCGCCTGGCTTCGAAGCACAGTCGGTTGACAAAGACAGAACGAGACAGGGGCACACGCTGCCCTCCACAGGCTCCACGCTGCCGCCCCTCTGCCAGCCTGCCACAGCAGCCGCCCAGGCGACGCGCACTCCGGCCTCCACAGGCGCCACGATGCCGCCCCTCGTACAGACTGCCACAGCAGCCGCCCAGGCGATGTGCACTCCGGCCTCCACAGGCGCCACGATGCCGCTCCTCAGCAGCCTGCCACCACAGCCGCCGAGGAGGCGCGCACTCTGGCCCCCAAAGGCGCCGCATCACTACTGCCCTTCACGCCGCTGTGGGCACGCCACCTACGCATGTCATCTGCGCTGCTGAAGGCGCCACGCCACTCCCGCCTGCCACGGAGGGTGTACCACTCCCGCCCGCCAGCCAGGGTGCACCACTGCTGCCCACCACAGCGGGTGCGCCACTGCCGCCCGCCACGCACGCCACGGTCAGCACGCCATCTATGCTCGTCATGCACGCCGCTGAGGAGGCGTGCCCTCCAGCCTCCACAGGCGCCATGATGCATCACCTCGGCCATACTGCAGCCGCTGTAACGAGGCGACACCTACACACACCGGCTGCCGGAGCTAGGCGTGCCAAACCGCAGCGGTGTCTATCACGGGCTAGGCCGGGCTTCTCCAGGGAGGGCGATTGTCGTCGTCCCTTCGAAGGCCATAAAGCTCGGCCTCCACCTGCCAGTATAAACCCCGCTAACGGAACGCACCTCTAGCCCATGTCACGCGAGTCAAGCAAGCCGTCGATGCCGGTGAGTGCCTTCACAGATTACGTCCATATGCTAACACCACCAAACAGTTTTTATGCATCATTAATTACTGTGAGTAATTAAGCGATTTTTAATTAACAGAACAACACTTAATAATGAAAGTGCGTCGTAGAGGTGCAGCGGTTTTCCCCGTGGGAAACAGCAATAAATAAATGTCCGGAACGTCCCTTGCGGCCTTCCGCCAATGATTAACCACAGTTTTAATCAACCTAATTCACCTCCCTGTTTTTACTTGCAATTAGCCACTGGAGTAGTTAACAATTGACAAACAGTCTCCAGCTTGACTTTCTATTTTCAAATATTATTAATCTCAATTTTATTATGTAATATTATTATAGGCCTTCCGCCAACTAATTCAGACAGATGTCATTAAGAAACGAGGGTTCTAGAAATAATAATGACTAATTATAATTATAAAATTGGAATAACGGCACATTAAAAAGTTCGGCGAGTCATGACGCTTCCTCCCCTCCAAAGCCAGCACAAAGCGGCAGTAGAGTTTTACTCACGGGCCAGGGCGGACATGTTCTCCCGCGGGAGACTTCAACTTTTGTACTCCTGATTCTTCATACTGGTAAATATCAAAATTCATTAAAACCTCCTTTTCCTCTCCCCGTGTAACACCGTGCCCTTTTCCGGTGCAGGGCTTAACCCGGCCGCTTTAATATTTGCTCGTCGCAGAACAACTGTTCGCGACGCAGTCACTTTACGGTCCGGGCCGACTCCCGCGAACAGAAGTTAATGTAATTCATCGAACATACGACAGCCGACTACAAACTTAGAGACTTTGCCCCTTAATATTATCTTCGTGGGCCTGCGACTCACACAGGTGAGCCCAGGCACGAAGCTACCAGCAGTTCATCACGGGAGTGGCCGTTAATCCACTCAAACTCTACATCGACCCACAAACCAATGTAGGGATCTTGTTTGCAAGTTCCGCAATGTAACACGTAATTAATTATCAGTATAGTGTATGTAGTGCCAACGTATTTTTGTCAAGTGTAATTGTGTAACTTGTGCCCATCCACACTATGTGAGATGTGGAATTAAAAAACCAGCACCTAAATACAGTTTTCTTTATTTCGTAAACGCCTCCTGAACAATTAGGAAACAGTCCTCTATACTGTTTAGGGCCAGTGCGTATTAGAAGCAGACCCCCCCCCCCCCCCAATTTCAACCGCCGTTGATCCTAGTGTAACACGTAGGGGTAAAAACCCACGACCACCTCGGTTAATCCTCGAATTAACCTGGCGCCCACAGGATATTTCCTATAGAGACACTGAAAACCACTAGGTCCGCCCCGGGTCTCGATCACGAGACCGCGGGTGACGGCAGTATATATGGATGTAACTGATGCCATCCATCAGTGCTCCTCTTGTCGCAAATCCATTAAGCATCATCAACACCTGCCCAGAAGCTTGTCCGACGAACGCGTCCATGCGCACAGAGTAGTGCAGGTGTGAGCAGCACTTTAATACTACAAAGATAGCACCGCTACTGACCACACTTTGGTGGGAGTGCAAAACACTTCCACCGAACTAAGCAAAAGGTTTTTATGTATTTATTTTCAGGTACAAACTGAAAATTGTAACAGCTTTCAATTAATTTTCTGACAAATACAAATTGTTCAACGTGCTTCTATATTGTAAATCTAATCACATCGGTTTTCCAGCACTCTGCGCTTTTTGGCTGTAGGTAGCATCTCCCTCCGGTCCATTGTTTGGGAGACAGGCAGTCACAATCGGAAGCTCACAGAAGTGGGCAGCCTCCATGCCATGCTGAAACAACACCTTCGCATGCAAACAAGCATGTAGTGGAGACATCCGCCATGTTGGTATAGTACTGCACAACACGTGCACAGTCAACACGATGACATCTATGCTTTAAGTAAAGTGTTGGAGTTTCATGTGATGTCAAACTAACCGGAGGCCATTAAGGCTGGCCTCGACCCACCATTATTGGCTCCCGCTGGTGGAACACACTTACGTCGACCCAAGTGTCTCCCCGGCTCCTTCAGTCCGTTATGCCTCGTCAGTGTCCTTGCTTGCTTTAGTGGTGCAGTGATAGTGTTTTTGATCAGGGATGCACCCGCGTACGCCCTGGACTGTGCACGAATGGCCACGTATTTTGTATCATGTTGTGTATTGTAATGTGTCATTCATTTGTATTTGTATTTGTATTTTTATGATAGTAATGTTATTTCAGTGCTTATGTAACACGTAGAACCGCAAACCTGGCCCCCTGTGAGGTCGCGTCTCTCCCACGCCAGCCTGTTTCCCCTTCCCCTCCTCCGCAGCCCGCGCATAGCGGTGCGCGTGGGTGGGCGGAGTGTCAGTTGCTGTCTGGCTGCCACGCGGAGCAGACCTGCTTCGCTCCGCTCCGCGAGAAGTAACACGTTACGGAGTCCCGGTTGTAGAGTGGATGAAACATCCGTCACACCTCGTGGTCGTCCAGGCTGTGACAGGCATTCCAGTAATAAATCTCGTCAACAAGATCGCGTCTTCATTATTTTGTAATTCGGGAGTCCGGGTCGCATCAAAGGAAGAACGTTTGTCCTGCAACGTGTCGGCCAGGCTGCGATAGGGCTTCAGCAAAATAAACCCGCTGGTGGAAACGGACATGAAGTGTTATACCGTACTACCTCCACCAGAACCTCCAACCTCTACCATAACCCCTCCCGGTCCTACGCTTTCCGGTCCCGGCCACGTTGGCCTGAACTCCACTATCTCTCCGACTGGAGCTATGTGGGCGATTGGGACGAGTTTCAGGACATTCTACGACGGGGACCTAGGGACCAAAGGGCGAGGGGACGTCATATGACGCCCAACTAGTGTGGCCAGAAAATAAACACATGTAAACGCACGTGAATGGGCCGGGCCTGGTCTCTCACGCTCAGGCATGGACGGAAGCAGGTGCTGCCGTGTGGCGTGGGAGCGGCACGAGATAACGCGGCGCGGGAACGACGCGAACCAGAGACGTCGGCGCGAGTTAACGCGACGTGGGAGCGGCAAGAACCAGAGACGGCGGGCGGCGTGGCAAGGATTATTGACGCGAGATAATGCGACGTGGGAGCGCCACGAACCTGAGACGGCGATGCAGCAAGCATCTTCGGCGCGAGATAACGCCGCGGGATGGCGCGGACTGTGCTACCGATCAGCTAAGATTACTTCCTGATAAACAAGAACGACTTCCAGGAAGCGTACGAGTCCTGGGCCAACGCGGACTTTCCAGAGCCCGGCGAGAGTTTCGAGCACTTCTCAAATTATGAATGTGGATTTTGTTTTGAATACCGGACCTATGGCATAACGTTGTGCTGTGCGGATTCATGCCTCGGCGGGACATTTGATGAGTGGATCTGCGAGAAGTGCCGGAATCTATAGCACAAGGAGTGGTCACATCCGATCGCTCGAGAAGAGGCGTGTATGTTTGGATTCACATGTGACCAGTGCCAAGCGAAGCTGTGCCTAGGTGTTGCTGCAATAGTCATGATGCCGCCCCCTGAATATCACACATCCACAACTCCTGGGGGCGAATGGCCACGAGAGCCGAGTGGTAACACTGTGCGGACGACGACACGTTGATCACATTTTCTAGGCTTGAGATGACGATACTCCCGATGCCACTGCAACCAAAGACGCCGCCTCCGACGCCGCCCCTGCCATATGGGGTGGAGACGCCGAGCTTAAAGACATCGCCGCAGACGGAGGAAGCCGCACCCGTCCAGCTTCTGTGGTACAATTGGCTCGCGGCATCCGGGTGGATACAGCAGGCCAACTCAAACACACCGCCCTGACGTCGCCGCCCCCAACTGCCATAGGGGCTCACGGGGGGTTTGACGCTGTGCGAACCAGCCATGCTACCGCAACTGCCTGCCACACCCATCACCGAGGGCGTGCCACAATCGCCCACCATGCACATCAACGAGGGCGTGCTACTCGCTTCAGCCACGCAAATCACCAAGGGCATGCCACTACCGCCTGTCACGCACGTCACCGAGGACATGCCACAATCGCCTGCCATGCCCGTCACCTAGGGCGTGCCACAATCGCCTGCCATGCATGTCACCAAGGGTGTGCCACTCATGTCCGCAGTGCACGTTACCAAGGGTGTGCCACTCACGCATGTTACCAAGGGCGCGCCGCTGCCACGCATGCCACTCTTGGCGCACAACCTACGAACATCATGCGCGCCGCTGTAGGCGTCATGCCACGGCCTGCCACGGAGGGCACGCCACTGCCACCCACCACACACATCGCTAAAAGCACCATGTCAACTTCACCTGCCACGCATGCCACTTTGGGCACGCCACCGCCGCCCACCTCGACCGCCCCCATGGTGACAGGTATGGTCCGCACTGACACCACGATGGCGCTGGACACACCAGGTTAGTACTCCAGTGCAACGGCCCAGTGCATCACGTCCATGCGGGTAAATGACAGGCGCTGATGGACATAACGGGCTTGTCGGAGGGGTGGGGGGCATTTTATGTCGACCCAAGTGTCTCCCAGGCTCCTTCAGGCCGTTATGCCTCGTCAGCACCATCTCTTGCTTTAGTGGTGCAGTGATAGTGTTTTTGTTCAGGAATGCACCCGAATGCGCCATTGACCGCCCACGAATGACCACGTATTTTGTATCATGTTGTGTATTGTAATGTGTCATTCATTTGTATTTGTATTTGTATTTTTATGTAATTAATGTTATTTCAGTGCTTGTGTAACATGTAGAACTGCAACCTGGCCCCCTGTGAGGTCGCGTCTCTCCCACGCCGGCCTGTTTCCCCTTCCCCTCCTCCAAAGCCTGCGCATAGCGGTGTGTGCGGGTGGGCAGAGTGTTTGTTTCTGTCTGGCTGCCACGCGGAGCAGACCTGCTTCGCTCCGCTCCGCGAGAAGTAACACGTTATGGAGTCCGGGTCGCAGTGTGGATGAAACGTCCGTCACACGACGTGGTCGTTTAGGCTGTGACAGGCATTCCAGTAATAAATCTCATCAACAAGATCGCGTCTTCATTATTTTGTAATTCGGGAGTTCGGGTCGCATCAAAGGAAGAACGTTCGTCCTGCAACGTGTCGGCCAGGCTGCGATAGGCCTTCAGCAAAATAAACCAGCTCGTGGAAATGGATATTAAGTGCTTTCCGTACTACCTCCACCAGAACCTCCAATCTCTACCATAACCCCTCCCGGTCCTACGCTTTCTGGTCTCGGCCACGTTGGCCTGAACTCCACTATCTCTCCGACTGGAGCTACGCGGGCAATTGGGGCGAGTTTCAGGACATTCTACGACAGGGACCTAGGGACCAAAGGGCGAGGGGACGTAAACTACCCTCGCAAACTCAACCCGGGTCAAACGTGGAGTATATACGCAAGTACTCCCAGTGTATAAATTTTGTCACGGAACTGCACCTGATGCAAACATCCGATAATAATCACGGAGTAAGTTCATTAAGCCATCCCCTTAAATTAACACGTGATAAGAAATGTGCATCATAGAGCACGAGTTTTAGCCCCCTCTGGGCACAGCGTTTAATGAACGCCCTTAATTCTCATCGCGGCCTGGATCCTTAATTTAAGTAAGAAACAATGTCCTGCATCAATATCCAGAACAAACCCACAAACATAAACATAACCAGTGGTTCTTACCAACTAGTCAGTAGTCTTTAAGTTGACTTATCATTTTAAATAATATTTGTTCAATTTTTTAAACTAAAACTTTAATCAATATTTCATAATACATCTAATGTCAGCATTAATATTCAAACAAAGGTCATGTACAATTAACAAGTAAGTTTTCAATTAAAAACCGAATAACGGTAATTTCTTTTCTTCACTCGTGGTTTGGCGCTCTGCGGAACTGTTTCCCCCCGCGCGACAGCCCCCTCCGGCAGTCCAGATAAGCTCGCGGCCCGGGGTGGATGCGTTCGTGTGTTCGTTCCGTGGGGAACCTTCAATTTATTAACTCACCAAATTTTCACTCTGGTAAATATAGTCATGAACCAAATCCTTTGTAACATACTCCCCACGCGACCCCAGGTTGGCTTTTATGGTGAAGGCCTAACCCGGCCTTCATAATTCCTGCCTTAAGGCCACGGGCTACAGGGCCGCCTTAAGGTCAGTCACTTTACAGACCTGGCCGACTCCAGGACAACGAACGAACTCCCCCCTCTAACGGACTGCCTTAGAGAGAGACAATCATAATTAATCAAGAGTAGTGTCGTGTAATATTGTGTATCAATTATGTCCAAATTATCTACCAAGAGTAGTAGTAAGGGGACCAGGCTGGTTCCAGGACAGTGTCAACAATCAAATGGGTAGTTGTCTGTGCGCGTGTCCGGGTGGGCGTGGCAGGAGATGGGCGTGGCACCACGTGTCTGGGTGGGTGGTGCCGGGAGCCACGTGGAGGGAATCTTGAGGTGGTTGTTTACATCACGTGGAGGCTGGGGTGGTGGTTCTTAATTAAGGAGCTAAGGAGCACTAGTGTCGCGCATGCCGGAATTATTTTTACAAGTACAAAAATGGGATGTTTTGTGGCTGCAGTGAATCGATCCGTCAACCTTTGGAAAATGTATGTAGTCCGCCATGTTTATTTGTTATAGTGCTAGGCGGGAAATTTAAACATGCTGCATCGGCCGCCATGTTTATATTTTTTATAGTGCTAGGCGGGAAATTTCAACGAGCCGCATCGGCCGCCATGTTTATATTTTTATAGTGCTGGCGGGAAATTAAAAATATATTGTTGGCTGCTAGTCGGCATCCATGTTTATATTTTTTATAGTGGTAACTGGGAAATTTAAAATATATTGTCGGCTGCTAGTCTGTCACCATGGTTATATATTTTATAGTGGTAAGCGGGAAATTAAAAATATATTGACGGCTGCTAGTCGGCCGCCATGTTTATATTTTTTATAGTGGTATGCGGTAAATGTAAACTAGCCGCATTGGCTGCTAGTCGGCCGCCATCAGCCAGGATACAACCTTTCTGCTAGGCAGAGCCGGCACCTGCTGCTGTGAAGCAGGTATCCGGTACCCCCTGGATTCGTCAGCTGTTAGTGGCGGACCCTAGGGACATGTTCAAGAGGGGCCGGCCACAAACAGAAGCAGCAAAGTAGTGGCCGGCTGAGGAGGAGAGGGAGACGACGGCCCCTCCTGCAGGTCTTCAGCGAAGAAGGCCGCCGCAATGTCGAGTGGAATACCCTCCCCCTTCTCAAACCTCTTCCTCAAAGAAAGAGGCTGCCAACTCTAATGGAACCCTCTCCATAAGGGTGGGGAGACCTGTAGAATGTCACACAAATTTCAGGCATCCTATCAAGAGGACGATTTATATACTAAAAAATAACAATCTAGTGTTTTTTACGTTACTTTAAATCAGGATAGAATAAATATACTTTGAGATGTTATCAAGACAACTTGAAACAAGCTAGTTTTTTTTTACATTACTTTAAATGAGGAAAGCATGAATATACTTTGAGAGGCTATCAAGGCAACTTGAAACAAGCTAGTATTTTTTTTACGTTACTTTAAATCAGTATAGCATGTAAATTAATATAATTGAGGATGCAAGCTATCATGGTAACAGGGAATATTTTGCAAACATCTCTACACATTTTCTTTAATATACCGACGGTTTTTTCCTCCACATGCATAATGGAAAGGGTTAGTTGGCATGACATGGCACGGCGCGAGGGGGGTGAACACAGCCCCTCAGGATATTTTTTTGTGGGGGCAGGCAGAAGAAGCTCTGTTGTGTGCCTTCAACCCCATCCCATCCCCTGAGACACACACAGATACACTTGAAGCCCTCCGAGCAGGGGAGGAGTGGTGAGTGCTGTTGTGTTCCTTCAACCACTGCTTGGAGGTTACATCAGCAGTGTTCGTCTCACTGGTGAACATAATCAGAGGGAAAAATGGAAGTATATACAATTATTAGAAGGGATCGGGCGAGGAACGAGTTTTAGAAGGACACAGATCTTTATGCCCCCAAGGTAATATGCTGCACCGTCTTCAGAAAACCAATGCTTATCGTCTCCTGAAGACAGTGCTATCTTGTTCATTTTCTCCGTAAACATGGCATGGCCTCGCGAACGGAAATGGAATTGACTGCCTAGAATCCGGGAATTTTTTACGCAAGCAATCCAGGTATTGAGGGAAAAGAAGTGATTGGATTATGTTGGCCTTAACTCCTTTCGCTTTACGCATACAAGAACCATCCTCCATCTTGTATGTGTAGAGTTTCGGGCAAAGACCCACGTATGCCGTAAATACCTTGCCAGTGGCCTCATCTTTCATCACCCCTGTTACACCCTTGTTGACTAAGGGGAAGCGTTGATCATTACCTGGCACATAATTTGATGTGTCGAAACGTGAAGCTAAGTTGGGTCGTATTGAATCATAAATTTTATCACACTGCATGGTAAATCAACGAATCAGTGTCCGAGTACAAGAGATGCAGATACTGGGGAGGGAATTTTTTTTGCATATAGTTATAATGAAAATCGTATAAAAGCAATTTTGACAAATCTAAAATGTCAACACCTGTGTACAAAGGTTTATCGAAGGTAAACGAACCTTTCTGCAACTCTATGAGAATTAAATTTTCATCGATGATTTGCCGAGCCTTGAATGTTGGACGAACAATCAGCTCGGCTGACCCATAAACAGAATCGTAACGTGAAGCAATGCGAATATCTCTGTGTTTTCGTGAATTTTCTAAAGTTTTACTGTACCAGAGTTAGAAAGTAACTTAAAAACCGATTTTTCGAAGGGATTCGCAGCCTGGGAACGACACTCAGCATTAAAGGATATGTATTCATTCATCCAGGCCGCCTGCTCAAACCAAAGCATGCGGTGAACCTGGCTGATGACTGCCCCATATTGAACTTAGTGCCGCAGTGTTTTAGCTTGGACAACATAATTATTACGCTGTGCGAGAGTTAAAAATAATTTACTCATTCGCCCATTTGGCAGTACACCATTCACAGGGGCCAGAGGCAGTTATGATAGGTGGTCGTGACAATCACCGGGAAAGTTCAAATCCACTTCCACGAAATATGACGTATCGCCATATATGTCAATGGCGTTGAAATCCCAACTCGCATACTCATCCCTGGGAACCCACTCAAATTTGCCCACAGGAAGTTTATCTAACATTATGTGAGCATACAAAGTGTTTACATCGAAATAGCAGATGTAAGATGGCGGAAGGTTCGGGTCGTGAGTGGACATGTAAACATTATTGGCTTTCGCGTGACGTTGACTTACGTTGGTTATACCTTTACGAACGGCTGACTGTAGGAAGAGATATATATCCGGGTCAGTTATCAGCTCAAGACGCGCACCGGTTTTTATTAAAAGTGCATCCCATGCGAGCAAGGGAGCAGTAATGTAATGAGCAGGATATAATGAATAATACTGTAAGCAATCGAAATGAAACGACTCGAATATGTCGGCCAGCAAACAATTATCCACCTTAAGATAACTAAGTGCGTACTCTTTCAATGTAACACAATGGAAGATGTCCCAAGCATTTTGAGCATGAGTATAGTCCAGATCACTCATGTCCATGCCACTCATTATGTTATGGAATGCTTCCTTAGGGGGTAGTGAGTCAGTCTGCAATTGTTCATTAGATTTATCATAGGGAAACACACCTTTACGCGTAGCTAACTGAAACTGTGCATCATCTGGAAACATTGAACGGATGACTTTCAATTTGTCTGGCGTGAGATTGCCAGCGAGAGTTTCCAGAGATGAATTAAAAAAGTTAAGTGAATCTATGAACCTAAGACGCACAGTGCGCATGCCTCCTTGCACATTACCTGAAATGGGTATGTATTTTGTAATACACTTGTAGCTCTCCATTGTAACCCCAATGACTTTGACTTCGCTGGGGTTCTCCACAACGAAGGAACCGTCCGGCTGTGTAATCCGCCGCGAAATTAAATGTTGCATTAAAAAGTGGGCATCATAATTTTGCAAATTATGAAAAACCGCTACGAGTTGATTATTTTGCATTCTGAAAGCCATGTTGCATTTATAATTGGCATAGCCACGTATTTTACCAGACAGGTGACAGTGATCGAGCACCGTCTGCCCAGCCAATACCTTCTGACAGATATGGTAATGTGTTTGACTCGCAAGCCTTGCAGAGACGGCCGGGGTCGGGGTCTTAACAGCTATGGCCTTTGAATAAATATCGCAAACCCAATTTGACATTGAAACTAATTCTGCGACCATTTCAGCAATACAATTATCACCCTCGAATTGCACATACTTGGTCAAAGAGCTATCATACCCACACACTAACAAAATGTTACATGCATAAGGCACGTGTTCGTTTACCCGTGTAGTGCTAGAAGACTCATCACCGGGCAAACAGGTGGAGAAAGGCCTAAGGTAACACTCAGTGTCACAGTACGCAATAAAGCCTAGCCGGTCCTGTTTTGCAATGTTTGTAAATTGCAAATACTTCTTCTCTTCTGTAGGGAAACAGGTTGGCACTGCTTGATGCTGGCTGCAGTGAACAGTGTGTGAATTTAATCTGTCTTCGCTTCTAAAATACTGAAGACAGTGCTCGCAAATCCATTTCTTACGATGTGTCTTGGACAATTGTGAATGCAATAATCTGGACATTGATTTAATGTAAAAAAAATGTAGGTGCTCTGTCGCATCACACGAACGAATCGTCAAAATAATTACATGTCTCTCTCTTCGCTCAGAGGATACACAAAGAGGCTGGATCGAGGATTCAGATTTGCCACTAAAACATTCGTCAACGATATTCCCCTTAGAATCTATGCAAGCATAAACAGTAATGGAAATATCATTGTTCCTCTCAAATGTTTTAATCTGATGCAGAGTGGAGGGAAACGTCAACACATTCGTATTAAAATACACGAGTGGATTTGGATACGAAGTGGCTCGACTAGCGTTGCCTTCCACCGTCGACACACCTGCCATGACGACATACAGGAAACAGTGCTGCTCAGGACACTCAATGTTAACAAAAGCCCCTCTATTGGACAAAAACACCGACAATTTCGTGTGCGCTGGGCCAACCGTGAAAACGCTATAGCTTGAAACATGTACATTCATGTTAATCAATCTTTTTAGAGCCCAGCCATTGCCATGTGTTGCGAAATCACTAACGTGTTTATTGATTTCCGGAATGAATTTTGAATCGTAGATTTACCCTATCTCATCAGAGTGCAGTATCGCGGTTGAGTGAGTTGTGAAATGAAAAGTTTCACTCTCGTTTCCCTCTGCAGATTCTTTAACAAATGAAGCCGAGAGTGAAACATAAACTTTAAAGGGGCAAATTAATTCGTTAGTTTGTCGTCGCCCAGGTTTTTCCCCAGGAAAAGTGCAGCTGCCCGGCTGCTCGTGGTAGAGGGGGTTCAGGCCTCGTGGCCTCCGGGGAACGTCAACCTGGTGCCCGAAATGACATACCAAATTCAACGATCGACTCATGATTTATTAGCCCACTAACACGGAATACTTGGGGCTGGCCCCGTTCCTGCCTGCGTCCGTCTGGGGTGAAGCCCGGATCCGTGGGCTGTGCCACGCCGTTCCGTACCGCACCGAAAGTCATGCGACGCTGGCACTGACACGATAACTATTAACTTCCCGATGTTCAGGATAGGTTTTAAGTCTCTGTAGGTTGCAAGCCTTCTCCCGCGTCTCAATCGTGACCGCTTGTTAGGCAACCGCGCCACGAGAATCTCCCGCGATTCACGCGACTCTCCGCGACTACTCCTCGGGGCCGTCTGCCCAGCGACTACTCCGCGACTACTCCTCGGGGCCGTCTGCCCAGCGACTACTCCGCGACTACTCCTCGGGGCCGTCTGCCCAGCGACTACTCCGCGACTACTCCTCGGGGCCGTCTGCCCAGCGACTACTCCGCGACTACTCCTCGGGGCCGTCTGCCCAGCGACTACTCCGCGACTACTCCTCGGGGCCGTCTGCCCAGCGACTACTCCGCGACTACTCCTCGGGACCGTCTGCCCAGCGACTACTCCGCGACTACTCCTCGGGGCCGTCTGCCCAGCGACTACTCCGCGACTACTCCTCGGGGCCGTCTGCCCAGCGACTACTCCGCGACTACTCCTCGGGGCCGCCTGCCCAGCGACTGCTCCGCGACTACTCCTCGGGGCCGTCTGCCCAGCGACTGCTCCGCGACTACTCCTCGGGACCGTCTGCCCAGCGACTACTCCGCGACTACTCCTCGGGACCGTCTGCCCAGCGACTACTCCGCGACTACTCCTCGGGGCCGTCTGCCCAGCGACTACTCCGCGACTACTCCTCGGGGCCGTCTGCCCAGCGACTACTCCGCGACTACTCCTCGGGGCCGCCTGCCCAGCGACTGCTCCGCGACTACTCCTCGGGGCCGTCTGCCCAGCGACTACTCCGCGACTACTCCTCGGGGCCGTCTGCCCAGCGACTGTGCGACTACTCCTCGGGGCCGTCTGCCCAGCGACTACTCCGCGACTACTCCTCGGGGCCGTCTGCCCAGCGACTACTCCGCGACTACTCCTCGGGGCCGTCTGCCCAGCGACTACTCCGCGACTACTCCTCGGGGCCGTCTGCCCAGCGACTACTCCGCGACTACTCCTCGGGGCCGTCTGCCCAGCGACTACTCCGCGACTACTACTCGGGGCCGTCTGCCCAGCGACTGTGCGACTACTCCTCGGGGCCGTCTGCCCAGCGACTACTCCGCGACTACTCCTCGGGGCCGTCTGCCCAGCGACTACTCCGCGACTACTCCTCGGGGCCGTCTGCCCAGCGACTACTCCGCGACTACTCCTCGGGGCCGTCTGCCCAGCGACTACTCCGCGACTACTCCTCGGGGCCGTCTGCCCAGCGACTACTCCGCGACTACTCCTCGGGGCCGTCTGCCCAGCGACTACTCCGCGACTACTCCTCGGGGCCGTCTGCCCAGCGACTACTCCGCGACTACTCCTCGGGGCCGTCTGCCCAGCGACTACTCCGCGACTACTCCTCGGGGCCGTCTGCCCAGCGACTACTCCGCGACTACTCCTCGGGGCCGCCTGCCCAGCGACTGCTCCGCGACTACTCCTCGGGGCCGTCTGCCCAGCGACTACTCCGCGACTACTCCTCGGGGCCGTCTGCCCAGCGACTACTCCGCGACTACTCCTCGGGGCCGTCTGCCCAGCGACTACTCCGCGACTACTCCTCGGGGCCGTCTGCCCAGCGACTACTCCGCGACTACTACTCGGGGCCGTCTGCCCAGCGACTGTGCGACTACTCCTCGGGGCCGTCTGCCCAGCGACTACTCCGCGACTACTCCTCGGGGCCGTCTGCCCAGCGACTACTCCGCGACTACTCCTCGGGGCCGTCTGCCCAGCGACTACTCCGCGACTACTCCTCGGGGCCGTCTGCCCAGCGACTACTCCGCGACTACTCCTCGGGGCCGTCTGCCCAGCGACTACTCCGCGACTACTCCTCGGGGCCGTCTGCCCAGCGACTACTCCGCGACTACTCCTCGGGGCCGTCTGCCCAGCGACTACTCCGCGACTACTCCTCGGGGCCGTCTGCCCAGCGACTACTCCGCGACTACTCCTCGGGGCCGTCTGCCCAGCGACTGCTCCGCGACTACTCCTCGGGACCGTCTGCCCAGCGACTACTCCGCGACTACTCCTCGGGACCGTCTGCCCAGCGACTACTCCGCGACTACTCCTCGGGGCCGTCTGCCCAGCGACTACTCCGCGACTACTCCTCGGGGCCGTCTGCCCAGCGACTACTCCGCGACTACTCCTCGGGGCCGCCTGCCCAGCGACTGCTCCGCGACTACTCCTCGGGGCCGTCTGCCCAGCGACTACTCCGCGACTACTCCTCGGGGCCGTCTGCCCAGCGACTGCTCCGCGACTACTCCTCGGGGCCGTCTGCCCAGCGACTACTCCGCGACTACTCCTCGGGGCCGTCTGCCCAGCGACTGCTCCGCGACTACTCCTCGGGGCCGTCTGCCCAGCGACTACTCCGCGACTACTCCTCGGGGCCGTCTGCCCAGCGACTGCTCCGCGACTACTCCTCGGGGCCGTCTGCCCAGCGACTACTCCGCGACTACTCCTCGGGGCCGTCTGCCCAGCGACTGCTCCGCGACTACTCCTCGGGGCCGTCTGCCCAGCGACTACTCCGCGACTACTCCTCGGGGCCGTCTGCCCAGCGACTGCTCCGCGACTACTCCTCGGGGCCGTCTGCCCAGCGACTACTCCGCGACTACTCCTCGGGGCCGTCTGCCCAGCGACTGCTCCGCGACTACTCCTCGGGGCCGTCTGCCCAGCGACTACTCCGCGACTACTCCTCGGGGCCGTCTGCCCAGCGACTACTCCGCGACTACTCCTCGGGGCCGTCTGCCCAGCGACTGCTCCGCGACTACTCCTCGGGGCCGTCTGCCCAGCGACTACTCCGCGACTACTCCTCGGGGCCGTCTGCCCAGCGACTGCTCCGCGACTACTCCTCGGGGCCGTCTGCCCAGCGACTACTCCGCGACTACTCCTCGGGGCCGTCTGCCCAGCGACTACTCCGCGACTACTCCTCGGGGCCGTCTGCCCAGCGACTACTCCGCGACTACTACTCGGGGCCGTCTGCCCAGCGACTACTCCGCGACTACTACTCGGGGCCGTCTGCCCAGCGACTACTCCGCGACTACTACTCGGGGCCGTCTGCCCAGCGACTACTCCGCGACTACTCCTCGGGGCCGTCTGCCCAGCGACTGCTCCGCGACTACTCCTCGGGGCCGTCTGCCCAGCGACTGCTCCGCGACTACTCCTCGGGGCCGTCTGCCCAGCGACTACTCCGCGACTACTACTCGGGGCCGTCTGCCCAGCGACTGCTCCGCGACTACTACTCGGGGCCGTCTGCCCAGCGACTACTCCGCGACTACTCCTCGGGGCCGTCTGCCCAGCGACTACTCCGCGACTACTCCTCGGGGCCGTCTGCCCAGCGACTACTCCGCGACTACTCCTCGGGGCCGTCTGCCCAGCGACTACTCCGCGACTACTCCTCGGGGCCGTCTGCCCAGCGACTACTCCGCGACTACTCCTCGGGGCCGTCTGCCCAGCGACTACTCCGCGACTACTCCTCGGGGCCGTCTGCCCAGCGACTACTCCGCGACTACTCCTCGGGGCCGCCTGCCCAGCGACTACTCCGCGACTACTACTCGGGGCCGTCTGCCCAGCGACTACTCCGCGACTACTCCTCGGGGCCGTCTGCCCAGCGACTACTCCGCGACTACTCCTCGGGACCGTCTGCCCAGCGACTACTCCGCGACTACTCCTCGGGGCCGTCTGCCCAGCGACTGTGCGACTACTCCTCGGGGCCGTCTGCCCAGCGACTACTCCGCGACTACTCCTCGGGGCCGTCTGCCCAGCGACTACTCCGCGACTACTCCTCGGGGCCGTCTGCCCAGCGACTACTCCGCGACTACTACTCGGGGCCGTCTGCCCAGCGACTGCTCCGCGACTACTCCTCGGGGCCGTCTGCCCAGCGACTACTCCGCGACTACTCCTCGGGGCCGTCTGCCCAGCGACTACTCCGCGACTACTCCTCGGGGCCGTCTGCCCAGCGACTACTCCGCGACTACTCCTCGGGGCCGTCTGCCCAGCGACTACTCCGCGACTACTACTGGGGGCCGTCTGCCCAGCGACTACTCCGCGACTACTCCTCGGGGCCGTCTGCCCAGCGACTGCTCCGCGACTACTCCTCGGGGCCGTCTGCCCAGCGACTACTCCGCGACTACTCCTCGGGGCCGTCTGCCCAGCGACTGTGCGACTACTCGCGACCGTGTCTCCCTCGCGACTGACTCGACTGAGCGCTCCGCGCGCGGCGCTTCCCCTCCCGGCGCGTCTCTCCCTCCCCTCGACGTCTCCCACGGAGCACATGACGTTTCGCAGGCAGGGCGGGACCTCAGTCGCCCGGTGTACAAACACAACAATACCCTTCAAAAATATAAAAGATTACAGTCCGCTGAAAAAAAAAAACAACACACACTGGTATATCATTATGCCTAACTGGCAGGAGAGGCGTTGCCTCGTCATAACGGCCTGTAGGGAGCTAGGTAGGCACTTGGGTCGACGTCAAATGCCCCCCCTCCCACGAGGCCGCTATGCGCGGCAACGTCTCTCAGTTAGGTATCACTCGACGCACTTGGGGATAATTCAAACACTGTGTGGTCACACTGGGGGTCAACCTCGCACTGCTCCCAGGAGGGTAACAGGCTCATCACGCTGCACCTGGGTATGGGTACGTCGCGGCGCACTGGCATGGTCAGAGTGGGGCACACGTAATCTTTCAGATATTCAGGGGCCCTGCGGGTCCTGGAGGGACGAGATGGTGTAGCGGGTTTGCTTACTACGAGCACGGCGGGGCCTGCCTGAGGGGGAAAATCTGCGTGCGGACTCTCCTTAGGTGTGGATGCAGCCTGTGGAAACAGGTCGAACAGGGTGGGGGTCGGGTCATCTGAACGGCACTCACCCCCGGTCCACTGCATCTGTTGGCGCAGGCGGCGCTCCTCCTCGTCCCCTGTGTTTGCCTCAACATCTGTTCCCAGACACTCAGAAATGTCGCAACCGCCCCCAGAGATTTGGCGGGGAAGGCCCTGCTCCTCACTGACCCCCTCCCCTTCATCATCCGACTCTGGTTCCGTGACAATTTCCCGTGACCCGTCCCGGTACGCCTGCCGCCCCGTGTCAAGGGCGGGCCACCCCTTCCAACCCCTCTCCAGAGAGTCCAACGTTGTCTCCAGGTACTGCCACAGCTCCCGGCTATAAGGCCACTGCTCTGCCTCCTCCCCTTCAGCCCTGCCTGGTGTCCTGTCTCCCGCAGCCGCGGAAGTCATGTCTCGTGTCTCGTCATCCGGGATCACGTCCTCTGTCGCGTCTGTTGGCCTTGTCTCCAGTATGTCCGTGGACGTTGGTGCTGGAGTGATGTCTGTGGGAGTAACGTCTGGCACATTTTCCCTTGCCTCCCCCGGGGCCTGGGGGCCTATCGGACCACGTGGCTCTGACGTCCGGGACGCTCCCTGGGGCGTGTTCGCCGGCAATGCTGGCGGCCAATCCGGACTCCCGGGCTGCTCTGTGTCCGTTTCCACGTCCGTTGCACGTCTGAGGTCGTCCCTATGAATTTTGGTACGCCCTCCATTGGGCGTCCGTACTATGTACGACGTTGGTCCTGCCTGACGTAGAATGGGCCGGGGCCCCGCCCATTTTGGCGCTAACCCAGCGCAGAACTTTTTGGCTCCGGATGACAGGTGGTGTTGGCGCACAAACACCTGCTCCCCCGGCGCTAGCACGGGCGGTGGCCTATCCGTCTGTGGCGTGTGCTTGCGGAGGTAGGTTTCCTGATGTTGCCTTGCCTGCTCCCGTTTCTCCGACAGCTCTGCCCGCAGCGACTCGCCCCACTCCCCTGCTGTAGCGGCCGCCGCCACGCA
The DNA here is from genome assembly GCF_032445375.1 of Bacillus rossius redtenbacheri. NCBI lineage: Eukaryota > Metazoa > Arthropoda > Insecta > Phasmatodea > Bacillidae > Bacillus > Bacillus rossius. The sequence goes on along the minus strand of NC_086343.1, from coordinate 41,883,222 downwards.
GCACTCGCCTGGCAGCGCCAAGTTCTGCCCCTGGACTAGTTCTGCCAGTGTGTACCCCGTAACCGCATTCGTCCTTCGTCTCAGACTGTACAGGAGAGCCGGAATATGCAAGTCCCACTTGCTGTGGTCCTCGCCCAACCGGAGACGGAGCTGCGCCTTAATTTCCTGGTTCCGTCTCTCGGTTGGGTTGGCCCTTGGGTGGTATGTGGGGGTAGTATGATGGTCCACCCCCCATCTTCGACATGCCTGCTTCCATCTGGCACCCGTGAACTGGCATACATTATCACTCAAAACTACTGCCGGGTATCCAAACCGGGGAAAAACCTCCCCGTCCAACAGGGCGATTAGTGTACCCGAACGGACGTTGGAGACAGGGTAGGCCTCCACCCACCTGGTGAACAAGTCTGTGACTACCACGAGGAACCTCCTTCCCTTGCTGCTCCGAGGATAAGGACCCATGATGTCTAGCGCTATGGTGTGGAAGGGGTGTTGGGGCCGCCTCGGTCGCTGCTGCTCCTCACCATCTGTCCTCCTCGCCTTGCAGTGTTGACAGCGGAGACAATTCCTCACATACTCCCGGACGTCCCGGGCCACCCCCGGCCAGTGAAACGTGGTGCGCAGCGCCTCCGCCGTCTGCTCTGCGCCGGGGTGACCCGCGAGCCGGTGGTCATGGAAGTAGGTGAGGATGGCGGATCGGGCTCCCTCCGGGGCGTAAATTCGCCATGACTCCATATCCCCAGGTGCCCTACTCTGCAGGACCCCGTCTACCACCCTCTGGTAAGGTGTCACCTGGGCGCCACACGCCTCGACAGCGGCCCTGGCGGCGGCGTCTCCCAGCTGTACCTGCTGGACAGCATTGATGAGGTCGGCTAGTGTGTCTACAGACTCGCGACCGAGTCTCTGGGGCTGGTGAGTCACAGCGTACAGGGCGGCACGCCCGGATGACTCCCCTATAGCTGAGGAGTTACCCTGTGGAGGAAGCAGGTCCTCCCAGGATCCTCCGTCCTCGTAGACGTTTGCCGGGTCAGGGTGCCGGGAAAGCTCGTCCGCGAGCTGGTTCGCTTTCCCCGGCACATGCTCGACTTGGAAGGCATAGTTCTGTAGCGTCATGGCCCACCTGGTAAATTTAGACTTGCGGCCCTGCATCGTGTTTAGCCATTTGAGGCATTGACTGTCTGTCCTAAGAGTGAACTCTTTGCCCTCAAGGTAGTGCCGGTAGCGACTAACCGCCCACACTACCGCCAAGCATTCCTGCTCATTTACGTCATAGTTCCTCGTGGCCGGCCCGAATTTGGAGCTGGCATACTCCAACACTCTCCGCTCGCTGTCGGGGCCGACCTGGTATAGCACCGCCCCCATACCCACCTTGCTGGCATCCGTCTGCAGGTACAGGGGCTCCCCTGGTGCCATACGGGCGAGGACATGACTTCTCCGGAACAGGCGCTTGACGGCCTCCAGGGCGCAGTCTGCCTCGGCTGTCCACCTGTACTTTGTCTTGGGCGAGAGCAAGTCGGTGATAGGAGCAGTCACCGTCGCGAAATCCGGAACGAAGGAGCGTAGCCAATTTAAGAGGCCCATTAAGCGCTGCAACTCCTTCCTCGTGCGTGGTGCTGACTTAGTTTCTATGAGGTCTAAGTGCTTCGGTAGAGGTCGGCAACCCGCGGCATCCACCATATGCCCCAGGTATTCGAGCTCCGCCGCCCCGATGTGACACTTATGTGGTGCGCAGGTGAGGCCGTGCCTGGCCAACCGTTCGAGGACCAAAGCAAGATGTCGTGCATGGTCCTCCCACGATCTGGACCAGACGATCACGTCGTCCAGGTAGGCCGTGACGAATTCGCCCACGAACCCATCCAGGACGCGGACCATCATGGTCTGAAACGTCGTGGGGGCGTCCATCAGCCCGAACGGCATGGCGCAGAACTGGAATCGGCGACCATCCGGGGCGGTAAAGGCTGTTTTGGGGCGGTCCTCGGGTTTGACAGGGACCTGCCAGTACCCGCTCTTTAAGTCTAGTGATGTGAAAATAGTGGCGTCCCCCAATCCCGCTAGGGAATCTGCAATGTTTATGAGGGGTGGGGGTGCAGGGATTGTTACTGAGTTCACTGGCTTAAAGTTCACACAAAAACGAAGAGACCCATCCTTCATGCTTGCCATAACCACTTGACTATTGTATGGGGACTCGCTCGGCTCGATCACCCCGTCCCTGAGCATTTCTGTAATCTGTTTCTGTATGGCTCCCCGCTCGACTGGTCCAAAACCGCGGGGCTTTAAAAAATAGGTTGGTGGGGCCTGGTAGGTATAGAATGTTCTGCCATTGTCGTGCGCCTTAGCATGTCCGTGGCTGCGAAGACTTGGGGGTGCTGTGACAACATGTCCTCGAACAGGGAGACGTACTCAGGGGGCACGTCATTGGCAATGTCCGCCAGTCGGACTAGGTTGGCTGGCGGGGCGGGAACTGCTCGACCCACGCCGTACACCGTGCGACGGCCCCGTCGACCCACGTGCAGCCTACCTTGTCTGATGTCGATGGTGGCGTCCTCCTGGACCAACCAGGGTAGGCCCAGGATCAGGTCATCTCGGAGTCCTTGGACGACCAGGGTGCTCGTCTGACTAGACTGGTCACGTATGCCGATGGTTACCTGGGCGCGCCCAGAGGTGGGCGCGCTGGTCCCCTCGGTGGCCAGTAGGACGGTCCCCTTGTTCTGCTCCAGTTCCCCCTCCGGCACCAGGTGGGCAGCGACGTAAGAGTGGCTCGCCGCCGTGTCCACCAGAGCATGGACGGGGTGCCCGTTCAGGAGCACCGGGACTCGGAGCAGAGCAGCCTCGTCTTCCCCCAGCCGTCCCAGGCAGACAGGTGCAGCCCAGTTCGCTGTGGGGGCTGCCGGGGCGACTGGCGGCCGGGTGGGTTAGGCCGCGCCGGCCGATGACGTGATGCCGGCGACTGCTGGTATCGGCCCGCCGCTGACGTCTGGTGGTGCCAGCTGTGTTGGTACACCCTGATGTGCTGCGGATGACGTCGCGACCTCTGATGACGTTTGCCCGTTCGTCCTGTTCCCCGTGAATCTGGCTGAAGATTCCTGTCGGCGACCCCTCTCTCTGTCCGCCGACAGTGACTGATTCGTGATCGTCGGGCGGGTGCGTTGGGGACAGTGGCCGACTAAATCGCTGCCCCCTACTGGAAGTTTCCCAGCCGGCGTCCCTCGGCCTCCATCTTCCGCCACACTTGTTCCCGTGTCGGACAATCCATGTGCCAGTGGTATTGCTCAGAGGTGCAATATTGACACCGCGGTGGCCTGCTGCCACTCGCCCTTCTGTCCGCATACCGCCCGTCCCGCCTGGCTGCTTGTTCCGGTCTAGCCTCGAGTTGCGGTCTTGAGTGACGTGGGGGAGGCTGGGCCCCATAGGGCACCAAGGCCATAGCGTCCCCTGGCGCCACCTGTCCCTGAACACGAGTCTCGCGCCTCGGGCGCAACGGCGTCCTCTCCTCCCGGTTGGCACGCAAGTCGCCTTCCACCTCCCTTGCCCGCTCGACAAACTCGGACAGCTCCAAATCGGTCGCGCCCCGCATGAATGGTCTCAAGTCCGGTGACAGCTGCTCGCAGATGAGTGGGAGGATCTCGCTCGTCGGCCTCCCAGTGTCCAAACAGCGATAGAGTCGCAATTTCATGTGCACAAATGCCTCGACGCTTTCACTGTCCGCCTGCGTCGTGCAGTACAGCTGCCGATGACAGCTGGCCCGCGCCTGTGGCCCGTTGAAGCGCCTCTCGAATGTCCACACAAACTCCTCCCATCCTGTGAGGTAATCGCCGGTGTCCGTCCACCAGGTTCGTGCACGGCCCCGTAGCTGCCCGCTGACCTTGGGCACCCAACTGTCCCTCGGCACACTCGCCAATCTGTCCCGGCATGCGGCTAGGAAGGCCCGGGGACATTCGTGTAATTCTCCCGAAAACTCCGGCAACACGACGGCGACCTCTGTCACTCGCATCACTATAGGTGAATGTCCGTGATTCTGTCCGTCACTCTCCCGCGTCACTCCCGGATTCCCTGTCTTGTTCCACGGACAGGTGCACACTTCACTGTCCTCCGTTTTTACGCCGCCCAGTTTCGCGGTAAAAACTAGCCCGCACCACGCGCACCTATCTCCCCCTTCCATCTTTGTTGCGTCGGAGTCCATGCCGCCACTGCGTCACTCCGACCAGGCTGAACCGGCAGGCCCGTCCATTATCGCTCGCGCGATAAGCTTTGTAAGCGAATACGCGCCGACACTCAACACCGCCGTGCGACACTTCACTCGCAGCTCGCTATCTCGCCGCGCGATCTGATCCCTGCGTGAGACGCGACGTGCTATCGTCCGCAGCTCACTATCTCGCCGCGCGATCTGATCCCGGCGTGAGACGCGACGTGCTTTCGCCCGCTGTCGCGCCGCACTGGCGCGCCTGCTTCCGCTCCCCATGCCTCTTGCTTCCCTGCGTACTTTCACGGCCCGTCCTACGACTCTGCACGTCACTGAAATTACTCACTACTGTTCGTTGCCCTGTGTAAAGTTCGTAGCCACACAAGTTGAGCACCACTTGTCGTCGCCCAGGTTTTTCCCCAGGAAAAGTGCAGCTGCCCGGCTGCTCGTGGTAGAGTGGGTTCAGGCCTCGTGGCCTCCGGGGAACGTCAACCTGGTGCCCGAAATGACTAATACCAAATTCAACGATCGACTCATGATTTATTAGCCCACTAACACGGAATACTTGGGGCTGGCCCCGTTTCTGCCTGCGTCCGTCTGGGGTGAAGCCCGGCTCCGTGGGCTGTGCCACGCCGTTCCGTACCGCACCGAAAGTCCGTGCGATGCTGGCACTGACACGATAACTATTAACTTCCCGATGTTCAGGATAGGTTTTAAGTCTCTGTAGGTTGCAAGCCTTCTCCCGCGTCTCAATCGTGACCGCTTGTTAGGCAACCGCGCCACGAGAATCTCCCGCGATTCACGCGACTCTCCGCGACTACTCCTCGGGGCCGCCTGCCCAGCGACTACTCCGCGACTACTCCTCGGGACCGTCTGCCCAGCGACTACTCCGCGACTACTCCTCGGGGCCGTCTGCCCAGCGACTACTCCGCGACTACTCCTCGGGGCCGTCTGCCCAGCGACTACTCCGCGACTACTCCTCGGGACCGTCTGCCCAGCGACTACTCCGCGACTACTCCTCGGGGCCGTCTGCCCAGCGACTACTCCGCGACTACTCCTCGGGACCGTCTGCCCAGCGACTACTCCGCGACTACTCCTCGGGGCCGTCTGCCCAGCGACTACTCCGCGACTACTCCTCGGGGCCGTCTGCCCAGCGACTACTCCGCGACTACTCCTCGGGGCCGTCTGCCCAGCAACTGCTCCGCGACTACTCCTCGGGGCCGTCTGCCCAGCGACTGCTCCGCGACTACTCCTCGGGGCCGTCTGCCCAGCGACTACTCCGCGACTACTCCTCGGGGCCGTCTGCCCAGCGACTACTCCGCGACTACTCCTCGGGGCCGTCTGCCCAGCGACTACTCCGCGACTACTCCTCGGGGCCGTCTGCCCAGCGACTACTCCGCGACTACTCCTCGGGGCCGTCTGCCCAGCGACTACTCCGCGACTACTCCTCGGGGCCGTCTGCCCAGCGACTACTCCGCGACTACTCCTCGGGGCCGTCTGCCCAGCGACTACTCCGCGACTACTCCTCGGGGCCGTCTGCCCAGCGACTACTCCGCGACTACTCCTCGGGGCCGTCTGCCCAGCGACTACTCCGCGACTACTCCTCGGGGCCGTCTGCCCAGCGACTACTCCGCGACTACTCCTCGGGGCCGTCTGCCCAGCGACTACTCCGCGACTACTCCTCGGGGCCGTCTGCCCAGCGACTACTCCGCGACTACTCCTCGGGGCCGTCTGCCCAGCGACTACTCCGCGACTACTCCTCGGGGCCGTCTGCCCAGCGACTACTCCGCGACTACTCCTCGGGGCCGTCTGCCCAGCGACTACTCCGCGACTACTCCTCGGGGCCGTCTGCCCAGCGACTACTCCGCGACTACTCCTCGGGGCCGTCTGCCCAGCGACTACTCCGCGACTACTCCTCGGGGCCGTCTGCCCAGCGACTACTCCGCGACTACTCCTCGGGGCCGTCTGCCCAGCGACTACTCCGCGACTACTCCTCGGGACCGTCTGCCCAGCGACTACTCCGCGACTACTCCTCGGGGCCGTCTGCCCAGCGACTACTCCGCGACTACTCCTCGGGGCCGTCTGCCCAGCGACTACTCCGCGACTACTCCTCGGGGCCGTCTGCCCAGCGACTGCTCCGCGACTACTCCTCGGGGCCGTCTGCCCAGCGACTGCTCCGCGACTACTCCTCGGGGCCGTCTGCCCAGCGACTACTCCGCGACTACTCCTCGGGGCCGTCTGCCCAGCGACTACTCCGCGACTACTCCTCGGGGCCGTCTGCCCAGCGACTACTCCGCGACTACTCCTCAGGGCCGTCTGCCCAGCGACTACTCCGCGACTACTCCTCGGGACCGTCTGCCCAGCGACTACTCCGCGACTACTCCTCGGGGCCGTCTGCCCAGCGACTACTCCGCGACTACTCCTCGGGGCCGTCTGCCCAGCGACTACTCCGCGACTACTCCTCGGGGCCGTCTGCCCAGCGACTACTCCGCGACTACTCCTCGGGGCCGTCTGCCCAGCGACTACTCCGCGACTACTCCTCGGGGCCGTCTGCCCAGCGACTGCTCCGCGACTACTCCTCGGGGCCGTCTGCCCAGCGACTGCTCCGCGACTACTCCTCGGGGCCGTCTGCCCAGCGACTGCTCCGCGACTACTCCTCGGGGCCGTCTGCCCAGCGACTACTCCGCGACTACTCCTCGGGGCCGTCTGCCCAGCGACTACTCCGCGACTACTCCTCGGGGCCGTCTGCCCAGCGACTACTCCGCGACTACTACTCGGGGCCGTCTGCCCAGCGACTACTCCGCGACTACTCCTCGGGGCCGTCTGCCCAGCGACTACTCCGCGACTACTCCTCGGGGCCGTCTGCCCAGCGACTACTCCGCGACTACTCCTCGGGACCGTCTGCCCAGCGACTACTCCGCGACTACTCCTCGGGGCCGTCTGCCCAGCGACTACTCCGCGACTACTCCTCGGGGCCGTCTGCCCAGCGACTACTCCGCGACTACTCCTCGGGGCCGTCTGCCCAGCGACTACTCCGCGACTACTCCTCGGGGCCGTTTGCCCAGCGACTGCTCCGCGACTACTCCTCGGGGCCGTCTGCCCAGCGACTGCTCCGCGACTACTCCTCGGGGCCGTCTGCCCAGCGACTACTCCGCGACTACTCCTCGGGGCCGTCTGCCCAGCGACTACTCCGCGACTACTCCTCGGGGCCGTCTGCCCAGCGACTACTCCGCGACTACTCCTCGGGGCCGTCTGCCCAGCGACTGCTCCGCGACTACTCCTCGGGGCCGTCTGCCCAGCGACTGCTCCGCGACTACTCCTCGGGGCCGTCTGCCCAGCGACTGCTCCGCGACTACTCCTCGGGGCCGTCTGCCCAGCGACTGCTCCGCGACTACTCCTCGGGGCCGTCTGCCCAGCGACTACTCCGCGACTACTACTCGGGGCCGTCTGCCCAGCGACTACTCCGCGACTACTCCTCGGGGCCGTCTGCCCAGCGACTACTCCGCGACTACTCCTCGGGGCCGTCTGCCCAGCGACTACTCCGCGACTACTCCTCGGGGCCGTCTGCCCAGCGACTACTCCGCGACTACTCCTCGGGGCCGTCTGCCCAGCGACTACTCCGCGACTACTCCTCGGGGCCGTCTGCCCAGCGACTACTCCGCGACTACTCCTCGGGGCCGTCTGCCCAGCGACTACTCCGCGACTACTCCTCGGGGCCGTCTGCCCAGCGACTACTCCGCGACTACTCCTCGGGGCCGTCTGCCCAGCGACTACTCCGCGACTACTCCTCGGGACCGTCTGCCCAGCGACTACTCCGCGACTACTCCTCGGGGCCGTCTGCCCAGCGACTGCTCCGCGACTACTCCTCGGGGCCGTCTGCCCAGCGACTACTCCGCGACTACTCCTCGGGGCCGTCTGCCCAGCGACTACTCCGCGACTACTCCTCGGGGCCGTCTGCCCAGCGACTACTCCGCGACTACTCCTCGGGGCCGTCTGCCCAGCGACTGCTCCGCGACTACTCCTCGGGACCGTCTGCCCAGCGACTACTCCGCGACTACTACTCGGGGCCGTCTGCCCAGCGACTACTCCGCGACTACTCCTCGGGGCCGTCTGCCCAGCGACTGTGCGACTACTCGCGACCGTGTCTCCCTCGCGACTGACTCGACTGAGCGCTCCGCGCGCGGCGCTTCCCCTCCCGGCGCATCTCTCCCTCCCCTCGACGTCTCCCACGGAGCACATGACGTTTCGCAGGCAGGGCGGGACCTCAGTCGCCCGGTGTACAAACACAACAATACCCTTCAAAAATATAAAAGATTACAGTCCGCTGAAAAAAAACAACACACACTGGTATATCATTATGCCTAACTGGCAGGAGAGGCGTTGCCTCGTCATAACGGCCTGTAGGGAGCTAGGTAGGCACTTGGGTCGACGTCAAGTTAAGTCCAGAAAGGGAACCCTACATCTCTGTAGAAACCGGTCCAAGTACGGATCGACATTGTCAATGTCATTTCCAATTCGAAAGTCCACTATCTTGTTAGAAAATGCAGTGTTCAAGGTAACACCCTCCAGGCGAGGCAAGACGTCGAGCCACTGCGCCAACACCACCCCTGAGCCCCGCCCACCATCTCGAGAGGCAGAGATAGAAGGCTCAGCTTCATTAAGACGGAGTCGTTTTGCCTCGGGGGATGAAGAACGGGAAGACATAGTAAGAGAGAAGAGAGAAAGAAAGAGAGACTGGAAATTACATTCAACAGTGAGCACAAAGCTAAAACAAAAAGAAAAGAATAAAATTTAGTAGACGTATGTATGGAGTATTGGTTTGTCATTATTTAAAATTATTATTTTTGCTTCAAAAACAAAGTTAGATTGTATACAAAACTGAATTATAGCTCTCTCCCATCCGTTTGCAAGATATTAAAAAAAGTAAACAAGAAAATCTCTAGATGGCAATATTTTCTAAAAAAAAATTTTTACGTAATGAATATGAGACAATAAATTATAGACGGTAGATGTATAGAGGTTTCGCGAAAAAAGTGTGTTACTAAAATGTGAAGAATGTTTAAGTTTAATATTATTTTCTTGTAAAATAAAAAAAGAATATTTCCATTCAAAATGATAATAATATCATCCTAACATTACAAACAGCTTAATAAATAAATTTACAGTAACATTATCTTACCTTAGCTAGAGAACACGTGAGGCGCAGTCAGATCAGGCGGATGCAGCAGCCAGGCGACTGAACAGAGACTGTGTTTGCTCACAGTCTGTGCCCCGTATATATGAACACATTTTAAAAATGGCTGCCAGCGTATTTTTTTATTTTTACTCTGCGAGCGCTCATGCCGCAGCACGTCGCATCTGGTTATTTTTACAACTTACCACCCCTCCCTCCAGACGGATGTCACCACAGAAACTCAAACACAATGATCAGGCTAGTATTCAAATAATATATAGAAATTCGATTATATACAGTTTTTATTCGAAAGTCACTCTTCAAACCACTCCTCATACAATAATTAGTTAATAAAGAAATCAAATACACACAAAAAATAATTACACTAATATATATTTACGTAGAATGCTGTGATACTCGACCACACTTATGTGTGTTTTAAATTAAAAACAAATATTATATATGAAGACATTTTTCACAAACGATGTAATAAATAAAAAAAACACAAGTCATCAGATATAACACAGATTTATGTTAAACATTAATGGGAAAAAAGACTCTTTACTCAGAGTCCCCAAAACATAATTACACACATATATTTACATAGAATGCTGTGATAAATAACCACACTTACGTGTTTTTTTAAATTAGAAACAAATATTATATATGAAGATATTTTTTTTCACAAACGATGTATTAAACGAAAAAAGTTATGTTATAATAATAAAACAGTTTGTTTAACATTTCGATGAGTACAGTACATAGGGCTATTTTGGCATTGTTTAAGTCTCTTTCATCCTGGTTCTGCTGAACGTTGTAATCACCATCTTGACTGATGGGTCCCAGATGGCTGAGGTCTCGGGCTCGAGTCTTGTGCGGTGCATACGTTGCGGAGTCTCTCCACTGACATTTCTTGCACGCTGGTTTCGCAGGCTCGATGATTGCTGATGCACAGTCGGGTGAATGCAGTCTGACAATTGCAAGGCGTGATTGTAGACTTCATTGACACTGCAAGGTAATGGGGTGTCTTTTCGCATGCAATTAACTGCACAACGTCCGTATGAATTGCACTGAATAACTTCCATGGATTGATCGTTAGTGTCCGGGTTTATAATCTGAACAGTGTGAAAGTGACCATCAAAACTCTCAACATAGTTCTTCAGGAGGCCATTATTCCAGATTGAGTACTCCACCATAGATAAACCACGAGACAGGTTTTCATACTGGTTACCTGGTTTAAACAACATGTTTACTCGACCGAGGCTCAGACCACACTGAGCTGAGACTCTGAATGTCTTTGAGCAATTATAAGTATAAATTCCATAAATAAACTTGCAATGTATTCACAGAGGGTGTCACAACATATAGGAGTGTTATAACACGTAGGAGTGTTACCACACGTAGGAGTGTTACCTATTGCTGACTCACAACAGTCCATGTTTTTTTTTAGAAAAGTTTACGTTTCGTCGATAGCTTGAAGCCGACATATGGCACAAGAGGTAATGCTTTAGACACTGAAAAGTTTGACTCTTTTATTACTTTTGCACAGTAAATAGAACATAGGTGCCCTACACGTGGAGTGTTCAGGTCGTCATCGTCTCGCAACAAAACATCGTAAGATTTCTTCCGACAATGATCGGTTCCGGTACAGCGCTCTATAAAAGTTTCATAATTTAAACCCTAGATGTCCTGAGTTCATCAACGGTTGTTGGATGTTTAGCCAGCATAATTGCACATAACAGTTCTTATCTTCAAAGTGAAACGATGTTAACAGTCTCATGCTAGTATATGGGAATGATTTATCCAAGCACATGCGATAATGGATATTATCGTGACACGATTCAAAGTATACAGGCAGACATTCACAATCCTTCGCAATGTCATAATATCTAACACGGTATTCGACACAGTGCAGGCTAGAATGCACGTAAAGGTATCTACTTTCTTGACAGTCGTACATTATCTGCGGTAAAGTGTCAGTTAACTTAAGATCTGCTATTCTGTGTTTCTTCGCTTTTTCTCGCCATCGGCACCAATCTAAAGAAATAGGAATGTCATAGAAATTTCGGACGTGTTGCTTATCACTAAAACCATCATCTGAAAATTGTTCTGGGTTAGTATCTAAATAACGAACATCCTCGAACAGCGGCATGGGAACGTCCAGATGTTAACCAGAAGCTAGTCTTAAGCCTGCGGGATATGGCCCGCGGATGTGTCTAGTCTTTTCCCTCTTGGTCTTGATGGGGTCCCTACCCCAGATGGGTGGAAACATGGCGCACGTCACTCACCAGAGCTGTTACCGCGAAGACTGGCGGGTGGCAGCTGGCAACTGGTGGCTGATGTTTAGCTGCGCCAGCGGTGGCACCACAGGTGGGCAACCTCGTTGGCGTCCTCGGCGTCCTCCTCCTCGTCGGAGCCGTCCGCGGTGTGCAGGTCGCAGATTTACGTGTTGCACGTCACACGCCACGAGTGGTTGCCCCCGTCAAGGAAGGATGAATGTATGAACGAATCACACGATTCACTCCAGGCAGCCAACGTGTCGTTGGGTTGACACAGCTCGCACTCAACAAAACCGTGCTCCTGATCGGGCCACACCTGTACCACCTCATATGCGGCCTCGACGAGCAGAGCTGCCAGGGAAAATGGGAGGCGTGTGTCCGACCATAGGAGGCTTACACTGCAGTTTTGCTGAGTGCAAGGCAGCTCTAGGTGGTCTTCGCCTGCATCTTCGCGAACCAGGTGTCCCAACGATGTGCAGATGTGCAACCATTGCCGACCGTCCGCCGTCTCGAAGCTCACTCGACCGTAGCCGAGCGACACATCCCAATACAATGTGGCCTGATTAAATTGCATCGGGACTTGAAGACTGGCTTGGAGAGTTGCTTGGAGAGTGACTAGGCTCCCTACGAGCGACGCATTCCATTTATAGCACCGGAGGACCCACCAGGGTCTGGCGTCGCTTGGCAATGCTCCAACGCCCAAGCCCTAAGCAGCGCGGCGTTATGTCGTGAGGTAACGGGCTGTGCATGGCTATTATCTTGCGTATACATTGTACTCAATTCTTTCAGTGATGGACATCCGAGCTTGGTCTGCACATCCTTAATATTAACATGTTTTGCATAACTTTGCAAGCCACCTTTTTTGCTCTACACCTGCCAACATTACAGTTCCGCTAGTATGTCCTGTCAGGATGTTTTGCAACGAAGTATACGGAAACAGACCGTCAGTAGTATAGCATAGTATGTCCGAGATCAGGCCTCAGGCGGTGGATTAAAGATTGTCGACCGCCATCTTGGATTTGTGACGTCACGGCGGCAAACATTCCTCAAAATTCCTCAAAAATGACTCAAAATGACTCAAAATTTCCCGTTTTAAGAAATAAATTCCCGTTTTTGAGGGAAAAATTCCCGTTTCGAGGGAAAATTTCCCGTTTTATTCCTTAAAAATCCCAGCGGCTGAAAATTCCTAAAACTGGCTTAAGCATCCTTAACTCAAGCCAACGTTAAGCCATTTATAGGATTATGACGTCACCGCTGCAGTTTCCGTTACGCCCGCCATCTTTAAATTTACTATTCAATTTTAATGAAATAGAAATTTTTTTAAAATTTATAAAAAAATTCAATTAATAAAATTTTAATAAAAAATATTTAAAAAACATACGTTAACGACACGGAGCTCGGAGTCCTCGGTTCGAACCCGGTGAGGGCGAAAAAAAAAAATAAAAATGGCGACCGATCCTTCCACCACGGAAGTCACCTACAGACTAACCTCCCACCACCAATAACATGGTCAACTAGTATGATGTCATGTCCGCCATCTTGTCTTCGTCTGCTGGTAGCCATCATCATCTTGTTATCGTCGGCGAGAGTGCGCTGACGCCATGTTAGTTTAATTCTTATCCGCTAGAGTGCAGTAATCATTTATTATTGCTGTGTCACCCGCCATCTTGTCATTTGGCCGCCATCTTGAAATCATGTAATAATGTAGCTAGAAAAGCGGAAAAAAATCCAAAATTCATCAAAAAAATCACTCATTAATTTACACATCGATTAGATCCGCTCCAGTCCTTGGTTCGATCCTCGATCGTTGCAATAATGTTTAATTTTATGAAAAAATAACTTCAATAAGCCACGTTCAACATTCTTAAAGAGACTTTAAAACCTCTACTACCATCATCCTATAAGCCATCAAGACCACCATATTGAAAATTCGTAATTGTAATGCTAGAGATTCGGGAAAAAGTTCAGAAATCATTAAATAAATTTCCAATCAACGTACTGATTAATTAGATCGACTTAGGTCCTTGGTACGATTCTGGACAATGAAAAAAAAATAACAATTTAACATAATAGTGACAGGTTCGAGAAAAAAAACAAAAACAACACAAGTTCTTTCACAAACATAATATTTATTACATAATATATATTCTACTACAGGATCACTTACGAAATCCAGCAATCTTAAAATTATTTAGTTCCGCAGCGGTGTGAAATGACTAATTCTTAGCTCCAATCGGTTTATACTAGACAGAGTCCAGCCAGAACCTTTACAGACATAGTCCACCTCTTCTTGACAGAGTTTCTGGATACCGTATTTAACAGTTTGCTTCACATCGTTAGAACTGTAAATTACTGCAGCCGATGTCTTGAATGCACACTTCTTCACTTTGTCATCGAACGGATATGGCTTTCCATATATACAGTCCAACCACAAGTTATATTTCAAAGGTCCGTTTATTGCTACATCATCAGTAAGCTGATTGATTATCTTCTGTCTGATATCGTCAAGAAAATTACAAATGTCCTTCGACTCACCGAACGTATTTAGATAATAGTAGTCTTTCAACGTTCCACGAAATGCAGACTGCGCCAAGTAGAAGACATTATCGTTCACTTGTAATGCTCCGAACACACAGTCTTAGGTTTAGTTCCATGTTCAGACGTCATAACAATCGGTTGCTGGACATCTGTTTTTTTTTGGTTATACGCTTTCGTGTCTCCAATCTAAAGCGAGGAGTCGAAATGTCGGCAGGTAGTTCAGCAGTAGGAGCACAGACTCCACCTTTACGTTTTTTTTTGCATGATGTCGCAAACTGTCAATTCGAGTAAACCATTTAAGGCACTCATCACATCGAAACTTCATGCGAGAAGGATTCTTCGTGCATTTGCTCCGCTCATGTCTTCGTACATCATGGGAAAAAGCGAACGACGTATCACAGTAGCTGCAAGGATACCGTGGTGATGAAGACGATCCTTTCAGACCCGATCCAGATACAGGCATTGCAACAGTAGTACCATTTCCAGGCATTCTCTTATGCACATCGATGCATCGTTGTTGCGACGAAACCTTTACTTTCTGCCGCACAGCAGGACCTTTGCATGCCTTCATGTGCGTTTTCATATTATCTTTTCTGGCAAACTGCTTATGACATTTCTCACAAACAGACATTTTACGATATAGGTTCTTGACACATTCGCTCCTCGCGTGTCGCCGAGCATTGCTGTTGTTTGAGAAAATCTTGTCGCAGTAACAGCACCGATGTTCGCTAGTTGTCATATCAGCATCCATTGAAGTCTCCATCGAGGTCGTATCGTCGATCGTCGTGGTTTCCTGCACATCCAGCTCAGTAGTCATTAAGCTATCTTCTGCTGGTGGTATCACATCTGTTGAAATCTCCTCCAATGTTGACGTCGTCGTCGTTGCCAACGAGATCTGCTCCACCATTGTCGTCGCTGACTTCAAGGTTCCCGTAGACGATGATACAACGTCCATCGAGTTCGGCGTTAAAGTCGGTAAAGATGCCATCGAGTTCTCAAGAACAGGTAATTACGCGACTTATGTACCAGATGAAATAATCTAGGTGATCCTTACACCGTGGTTGACAGTAACAAACTGAGCGACCTGCTGTCTAGGACTCGCTTATATACATGCACCGGATGGAATAATACGCTAGTCAAATCAAGAATCATTTACAATAATACTAGAGTCAAAACAACATTAAAAATAGAAGGACCATCAACGAAAAGGCAACACATTTGGAAGCACCGACAACGAAAAGGCAGCACCGACAACGAAAAGGCAGCACATTTGGAAGCACCGACAAAGAAAAGGCAGCACCGTCATCGTAAAGGCACGAACCGCAAGACCGGGTCATGTCAATATCAGACATATAGACCATGAACTCAGTACACACAGGAAAAAGGAACGTACACGTAGGAAAACGGAACGTACACACTGGAAAACGGAATATACACACAGGAAAACGGAATTTACACTCAGGAAAACGGAACGTACACGCAGGAAAAACGAAATGTACGCGCAGGAAAACGGAAGGTACACGCAGTAAAACGGAATGTACACGCAGGAAAAACGGAACGTACATGCAGGAAAAACGGAACGTACACGCAGGAAAAATGGAACGTACACGCAGGAAAACGGAAGGTACACGCAGGAAAACGGAAGGTACACGCAGGAAAACGGAAGGTACACGCAGTAAAACGGAACGTACACGCAGGAAAAACGGAAGGTACACGCAGGAAAACGGAACGTACACGCAGGAAAACGGAAGGTACACGCAGGAAAAGGAACGTACACGCAGGAAAAACGGAAGGTAAACGCAGGAAAACGGAACATACACGCAGGAAAATGGAATTTACACGCAGGAAAACGGAATGTACACGCAGGAAAACGGAATTTACATGCAAGAAAACGGAACGTACACGCAGGAAAATTGGAACGTACACGCAGGAAAAACGGAACGTACACACAGGAAAACGGAAGGTACACACAGGAAAACGGAAGGTACACGCAGTAAAACGGAATGTACATGCAGGAAAAACGGAAGGTACACGCAGGAAAACGGAAGGTACACGCAGGAAAACGGAAGGTACATGCAGGAAAACGGAAGGTACACGCAGGAAAACGGAAGGTACACGCAGGAAAACAGAACGTATACGCAGGAAAAACGGAAGGCACACGCAGGAAAACGGAACGTACACGCAGGAAAACGGAATTTACACGCAGGAAAATGGAATGTACACGCAGTAAAACGGAATTTACAGGCAGGAAAACGGAACGTACACGCAGGAAAAACGAAACGTACACGCAGGAAAAACGGAACGTACACGCAGGAAAACGGAAGGTACACGCAGGAAAACGGAAGGTACACGCAGTAAAACGGAACGTACACGTAGGAAAACGGAACGTAGACGCAGGAAAACGGAACGTACACGCAGGAAAAACGGAACGTACACGCAGGAAAAACGGAACGTACACGCAGGAAAACGGAAGGTACACGCAGGAAAACAGAACGTACACGCAGGAAAACGGAACGTACACACAGGAAAACGGAATGTACACGCAGGAAAACGGAACGTACACGCAGGAAAACAGATCGTACACGCAGGAAAACGGAACGTATACGCAGGAAAACGGAATTTACACGCAGGAAAACAGAAAGTACACGCAGGAAAACGGAATGTACACGCAGGAAAACGGAACGTACACGCAGGAAAAACGGAACGTACACACAGGAAACGGAACGTACACGCAGGAAACGGAACGTTCGCGCAGGAAACGGAACGTACACACAGACTCCAATATTCATTGGCTTCAATATTCATTGGCTCTATCAGTCATTGTCACCAACAGTCTTTTGGTTCCAAAAGTCTTTTGGCTCTAAATATATTTGGCTAGAATTCTTCGAGTCTAAGAGACTATGAGGCCACATGGCTACGAGTCTAAAATGATCTAGATATTTTACGAGTTATACACGGCTTGCGAGGCTAGAGCTACGAAGCTTCTAGTTCACAAGTTTACGTGACTGCGAGGATACAGAACTACTAGTCTACATGAGTACTTGACTACGAAGCTACTCGTCTACAAGGCTCCAATTGCAGCATCTGTCTTCGTCAGAATTTTCTCTCTTGCTCCAACTGCACCGCCACCATTATGTTATAAGATTACATGGATACTTGCTTACGTAGCTTCAAGTCTACAAGACTCCATTACATCATGTCTACGCGACTACGAGCCATGTGGTTACGAGACTACGTGACTACGAATCTTCAAGTTGACGAGACTGCGAGGCTACAGATCTACGAAGCCTCTAGAAAACGAGTTTACGTGTCTGCATGGATACAGGAATACAAGTCTGCATGAGTTCTTGACTATGAAGCTACTCGTCTACAAGGCTACAATTACTACATTTGTCTTCGACGGAATTTTCTCTTTTACTACATCTGCTCCATCACCATTATGTTATAAGATTAAAAGGCTACTTGCTTACGTAGCTTCAAGTCTACGAGGCTCCAATGCATCATGACTACGAGACTACGTGCCATGAGGTTACGAGACTATGCGATTGCAAGTCTTCAAGGTTACGTGATCCTGAGGCTATAGGACTACCAAGCTTCCAGAACGTACGGTTACGAGACTGCATGACTAATTGGCGGCGCGGCTACGAAACTTCATGTCTCTAACTGACTACAATAGCACTATTCAGTGGTGAGAGTTAATTTATCTCATGCAAAGGTACTTGCTGCAAGTAGTTCCGCTTTTCAACATCAGATGGCGTCACGTGTTGCTTGCAGGTAAATAATATTTATTTCTTATATGCGGGATGCTCACTATCGATCGCATAAGAAGGATGGCTTCGTTAGTCTCCAAGGAGAAGGAAGTTCGTCCTTCCTGCTAGTGCTTCTCAGATTTCTCACGGTCCACCATCTTGGATTGCGACGTTACGGCGACCATCTTTGATGGGTGTGACCTTGACCTTTGACCGAAACCGCAGGAATGATCGCAAGCACTCGGATTAATCATCAAAATATTGATAAGAATAATCAGGAGCACACGGAGAAAACCATCACAATATTGATAAGAATAATCAGAAGCACACGGAGAAAAACGACACATGTTTTCTTTGATATCATAAAATTACAGGGAAAAAAAATTTAAAAATAAAAATAAATTAATAAAAAATTTAAAAAAATTAAAAAATACATAAACTGATTCTGATAGCTTGTAAACTTATCATTGTTGAGCAAAGATAGAGTTTTAGTACAAGCCAGAATTTTATGTATTTTTTAATTTTTTTAAATTTTTTATTAATTTATTTTTATTTTTAAATTTTTTTTCCCTGTAATTTTATGATATCAAAGAAAACATGTGTCGTTTTTCTCCGTGTGCTTCTGATTATTCTTATCAATATTGTGATGGTTTTCTCCGTGTGCTCCTGATTATTCTTATCAATATTTTGATGATTAATCCGAGTGCTTGCGATCATTCCTGCGGTTTCGGTCAAAGGTCAAGGTCACACCCATCAAAGATGGTCGCCGTAACGTCGCAATCCAAGATGGTGGACCGTGAGAAATCTGAGAAGCACTAGCAGGAAGGACGAACTTCCTTCTCCTTGGAGACTAACGAAGCCATCCTTCTTATGCGATCGATAGTGAGCATCCCGCATATAAGAAATAAATATTATTTACCTGCAAGCAACACGTGACGCCATCTGATGTTGAAAAGCGGAACTACTTGCAGCAAGTACCTTTGCATGAGATAAATTAACTCTCACCACTGAATAGTGCTATTGTAGTCAGTTAGAGACATGAAGTTTCGTAGCCGCGCCGCCAATTAGTCATGCAGTCTCGTAACCGTACGTTCTGGAAGCTTGGTAGTCCTATAGCCTCAGGATAACGTAACCTTGAAGACTTGCAATCGCATAGTTTCGTAACCTCATGGCACGTAGTCTCGTAGTCATGATGCATTGGAGCCTCGTAGACTTGAAGCTACGTAAGCAAGTAGCCTTGTAATCTTATAACATAATGGTGATGGAGCAGATGTAGTAAAAGAGAAAATTCCGTCGAAGACAAATGTAGTAATTGTAGCCTTGTAGACGAGTAGCTTCGTAGTCAAGAACTCATGCAGACTTGTATTCCTGTATCCATGCAGACACGTAAACTCGTTTTCTAGAGGCTTCGTAGATCTGTAGCCTCGCAGTCTCGTCAACTTGAAGATTCGTAGTCACGTAGTCTCGTAATCTCATGGCTCGTAGTCGCGTAGACATGATGTAATGGAGTCTCGTAGACTTGAAGCTACGTAAGCAAGTATCCATGTAATCTTATAACATAATGGTGGCGGTGCAGTTGGAGCAAGAGAGAAAATTCTGACGAAGACAGATGCTGCAATTGGAGCCTTGTAGACGAGTAGCTTCGTAGTCAAGTACTCATGTAGACTAGTAGTTCTGTATCCTCGCAGTCACGTAAACTTGTGAACTAGAAGCTTCGTAGCTCTAGCCTCGCAAGCCGTGTATAACTCGTAAAATATCTAGATCATTTTAGACTCGTAGCCATGTGGCCTCATAGTCTCTTAGACTCGAAGAATTCTAGCCAAATATATTTAGAGCCAAAAGAGTTTTGGAACCAAAAGACTGTTGGTGACAATGACTGATGGAGCCAATGAATATTGAAGCCAATGAATATTGGAGCCTGTGTGTACGTTCCGTTTCCTGCGTGTACGTTCCGTTTCCTGTGTGTACGTTCCGTTTTTCCTGCGTGTACGTTCCGTTTTCCTGCGTGTACGTTCCGTTTTCCTGCATGTACTTTCTGTTTTCCTGCGTGTAAATTCCGTTTTCCTGCGTATACGTTCCGTTTTCCTGCGTGTACGATCTGTTTTCCTGTGTGTACGTTCCGTTTTCCTGCGTGTACATTCCGTTTTCCTGCGTTTACGTTCCGTTTTCCTGCGTGTACGTTCTGTTTTCCTGCGTGTACCTTCCGTTTTCCTGCGTGTACGTTCCGTTTTTCCTGCGTGTACGTTCCGTTTTTCCTGCGTGTACGTTCCGTTTTCCTGCGTGTACGATCTGTTTTCCTGCGTGTAAATTCCGTTTTCCTGCGTGTATGTTCCGTTTTCCTGCGTGTACCTTCCGTTTTTCCTGCGTGTACGTTCCGTTTTACTGCGTGTACCTTCCGTTTTCCTGCGTGTACCTTCCGTTTTTCTGCGTGTACCTTCCGTTTTCCTGCGTGTACGTTCCGTTTTTCCTGCGTGTACGTTCCGTTTTTCCTGCGTGTACGTTCCGTTTTTCCTGCGTGTACATTCCGTTTTACTGCGTGTACCTTCCGTTTTCCTGCGCGTACATTTCGTTTTTCCTGCGTGTACGTTCCGTTTTCCTGAGTGTAAATTCCGTTTTCCTGTGTGTATATTCCGTTTTCCAGTGTGTACGTTCCGTTTTCCTACGTGTACGTTCCTTTTTCCTGTGTGTACTGAGTTCATGGTCTATATGTCTGATATTGACATGACCCGGTCTTGTGGTTCGTGCCTTTACGATGACGGTGCTGCCTTTTCTTTGTCGGTGCTTCCAAATGTGCTGCCTTTTCGTTGTCGGTGCTTCCAAATGTGCTGCCTTTTCGTTGATGGTCCTTCTATTTTTAATGTTGTTTTGACTCTAGTATTATTGTAAATGATTCTTGATTTGACTAGCGTATTATTCCATCCGGTGCATGTATATAAGCGAGTCCTAGACAGCAGGTCGCTCAGTTTGTTACTGTCAACCACGGTGTAAGGATCACCTAGATTATTTCATCTGGTACATAAGTCGCGTAATTACCTGTTCTTGAGAACTCGATGGCATCTTTACCGACTTTAACGCCGAACTCGATGGACGTTGTATCATCGTCTACGGGAACCTTGAAGTCAGCGACGACAATGGTGGAGCAGATCTCGTTGGCAACGACGACGACGTCAACATTGGAGGAGATTTCAACAGATGTGATACCACCAGCAGAAGATAACTTAATGACTACTGAGCTGGATGTGCAGGAAACCACGACGATCGACGATACGACCTCGATGGAGACTTCAATGGATGCTGATATGACAACTAGCGAACATCGGTGCTGTTACTGCGACAAGATTTTCTCAAACAACAGCAATGCTCGGCGACACGCGAGGAGCGAATGTGTCAAGAACCTATATCGTAAAATGTCTGTTTGTGAGAAATGTCATAAGCAGTTTGCCAGAAAAGATAATATGAAAACGCACATGAAGGCATGCAAAGGTCCTGCTGTGCGGCAGAAAGTAAAGGTTTCGTCGCAACAACGATGCATCGATGTGCATAAGAGAATGCCTGGAAATGGTACTACTGTTGCAACGCCTGTATCTGGATCGGGTCTGAAAGGATCGTCTTCATCACCACGGTATCCTTGCAGCTACTGTGATACGTCGTTCGCTTTTTCCCATGATGTACGAAGACATGAGCGGAGCAAATGCACGAAGAATCCTTCTCGCATGAAGTTTCGATGTGATGAGTGCCTTAAATGGTTTACTCGAATTGACAGTTTGCGACATCATGCGAAAAAAAATGTAAAGGTGGAGTCTGTGCTCCTACTGCTGAACTACCTGCCGACATTTCGACTCCTCGCTTTAGATTGGAGACACGAAAGCGTATAACCAAAAAAAACAGATGTCCAGCAACCGATTGTTATGATGTCTGAACATGGAACTAAACCTAAGACTGTGTGTTCGGAGCATTACAAGTGAACGATAATGTCTTCTACTTGGCGCAGTCTGCATTTCGTGGAACGTTGAAAGACTACTATTATCTAAATACGTTCGGTGAGTCGAAGGACATTTGTAATTTTCTTGACGATATCAGACAGAAGATAATCAATCAGCTTACTGATGATGTAGCAATAAACGGACCTTTGAAATATAACTTGTGGTTGGACTGTATATATGGAAAGCCATATCCGTTCGATGACAAAGTGAAGAAGTGTGCATTCAAGACATCGGCTGCAGTAATTTACAGTTCTAACGATGTGAAGCAAACTGTTAAAAACGGTATCCAGAAACTCTGTCAAGAAGAGGTGGACTATGTCTGTAAAGGTTCTGGCTGGACTCTGTCTAGTATAAACCGATTGGAGCTAAGAATTAGTCATTTCACACCGCTGCGGAACTAAATGATTATAAGATTGCTGGCTTTCGTAAGTGATCCTGTAGTAGAATATATATTATGTAATAAATATTATGTTTGTGAAAGAACTTGTGTTGTTTTTGTTTTTTTCTCGAACCTGTCACTATTATGTTAAATTGTTATTTTTTTTTTCATTGTTCAGAATCGTACCAAGGACCTAAGTCGATCTAATTAATCAGTACATTGATTGGAAATTTATTTAATGGTTTCTGAACTTTTTCCCGAATCTCTAGCATTACAATTACGAATTTTCAATATGGTGGTCTTGATGGCTTATAGGATGATGGTAGTAGAGGTTTTAAAGTCTCTTTAAGAATGTTGAACGTGGCTTATTGAAGTTATTTTTTCATAAAATTAAACATTATTGCAACGATCGAGGATCGAACCAAGGACTGGAGCGGATCTAATCGATGTGTAAATTAATGAGTGATTTTTTTGATGAATTTTGGATTTTTTCCCGCTTTTCTAGCTACATTATTACATGATTTCAAGATGGCGGCCAAATGACAAGATGGCGGGTGACACAGCAATAATAAATGATTACTGCACTCTAGCGGATAAGAATTAAACTAACATGGCGTCAGCGCACTCTCGCCGACGATAACAAGATGATGATGGCTACCAGCAGACGAAGACAAGATGGCGGACATGACATCATACTAGTTGACCTTGTTATTGGTGGTGGGAGGTTAGTCTGTAGGTGACTTCCGTGGTGGAAGGATCGGTCGCCATTTTTATTTTTTTTTTCGCCCTCACCGGGTTCGAACCGAGGACTCCGAGCTCCGTGTCGTTAACGTATGTTTTTTAAATATTTTTTATTAAAATTTTATTAATTGAATTTTTTATAAATTTTTTATAAATTTTAAAAAAATTTCTATTTCATTAAAATTGAATAGTAAATTTAAAGATGGCGGGCGTAACGGAAACTGCAGCGGTGACGTCATAATCCTATAAATGGCTTAACGTTGGCTTGAGTTAAGGATGCTTAAGCCAGTTTTAGGAATTTTCAGCCGCTGGGATTTTTAAGGAATAAAACGGGAAATTTTCCCTCGAAACGGGAATTTTTCCCTCAAAAACGGGAAATTTTGAGTCATTTTGAGTCATTTTTGAGGAATTTTGAGGAATTTTTGCCGCCGTGACGTCACAAATCCAAGATGGCGGTCGACAATCTTCAATCCACCGCCTGAGGCCTGATCTCGGACATACTATGCTATACTACTACCGTCATCTCATTAACCAAGAATTGGTTTTCTGTTAATTTCTGTGGTGGTATTTCCACGAGTATGGCGGCTGAAATGTTCTCGTAATTATCTCCCCTTCGTCATTAGCCAGGCTTATCTCTTTTAAGACGAAACAGTGCTGAGAGTAACATCCCTGGAGGTTGGCATACAGCATGACGTCCCAGGGAAGACTGCATTATCACTTACATTACATTATAATTTTAATAGATTTGTCTCTCGGGTTATAAGAAACCAATCGATCATGCAGAATTAGTGCGAATGCTTGAGTGCCAATGGGAATATTTCTCGTTGTGTTAATTTCTATTCTACAATCCACGACACCTCCAATCATCTTTATCAATCTGTTTAGACACATCAAACACAAAGAGAGGAGCCATAGCTTTACATTTCTCCGGGTCAAGAAGTGGTGATGATTGACGGCCGTAATATGAGTCTTGAAATTCCGCAAACATATTGTACGCTAGCAGATAGCTATCATTAGGAAAATTACTATCCAGGTTTGTGTACGGATAGGATTCCGAATTCAAAAAAACTTTCACATTCTTAATGTCAACATGATCAAACTTTGATTTATCACCAGCGACGTTGTTTTGCCTACCCTTTTGAAATGCTACTATTATATATCTAGGCTTTTCCGTATTAAGGGACGTTTTCACGGACCGATACCAATGTACCGATTGAGATTGCGGCAGGGCCGGATATGTTTCGAGGCTCCAGGATCGGAAAGCAATGTCTATATTTTTTTTTTTCCTTTTTCAACCATTTTAAGCAAACGAATCCTCAATGCGGTGGAAACGGTTACATGAGGCATTAGCCAGTCGATGCTCATGAGTGTTAGTTTCACAGGCAACGGTTACACTGCCGTGTCTAACACAGTGTTGTTCTGAGAGTTTGACACCAGTAACACTAATTCTTGTCGAACGTTAACTAAAACGTGCTTATAATCTTCGAAAAATCCCATGAGATGACTCAATGGCACGCATATTTCAAACTCGCCGTTTGCATTAATGGGTACACTTTAGTCGTCAGACAAGCCCCAGCCAGCCATCTTGGAAACAGCTTTTTCACTGGAATTAGTGAAAGATAGTTTTTAATTGTAGTCACTAATCCAACATCGCGACATTTATCTATCAGTAAATTATTTACCTCGTACGCAATTCTGTTAAACATGTGTAAAATTCCATTTCTAACAATTTTTGCGTATGTAGTGGCCTGGCCATCCGGTTTGACGAATTTTACGCGGATTCTTAACAGACTTTTGCATGGCAGACAATAAATATCAGAATTATG
Source organism: Bacillus rossius redtenbacheri (assembly GCF_032445375.1). NCBI lineage: Eukaryota > Metazoa > Arthropoda > Insecta > Phasmatodea > Bacillidae > Bacillus > Bacillus rossius. The sequence goes on along the minus strand of NC_086343.1, from coordinate 41,858,377 downwards.
GATTGCAATACGTATCTCGGAATTTAAATCATAAGGACCCGAAATGAATGGGCGGTAGCTATGTATTTCCGTTTTCATGATATCATTTTCAAATTGAATTGGCTGGTCGACTTGGAGAATGCTGGAATCCATTTTGGAATACTTTAAATCCTAGTTTTTTGAGAAAACGTATATTTTTACGTGTTAACCGCTTGGCGTCTCGCTGACTACTGGGTCTGCCTTCGACACCACCAGAACCTTTATGAATGCCAAAGTATTTCACTCCCATATTTTTTTTAAATGCAGACGTAACATTATTTCTTCGCCTCTAAAATCTATGAGCTTCCTGTTTTGGTCGACTATATTCACAGACAACTCGTGTATTCGTTTAACGATAACCAAAACGTAAATGACAGATTTAGGTACTTCGATGGCCTTATAACCAGACGTGACGCTGGGATAAAACTCGTGTATACTCAAGCTAGGTTGTACGTTTAAATAGCTGGAGCCCACGATATTTGTATCTATTCGTTAGACCGATACAGGGAAAATATTGACCAGTTGTGTTGACTCATGCATTCGACCTGTCACGTAAATTTTACGTTCAAAACCGAGCATTTTTCCGATTGTAATGCTTTCTGTAAAATTGATATCGTAATTACAATGCATGTTACATTGCAAGGTATAAGGGTTGCCTCTCAAAATAAATGTCACATCATGTGGTAACTGTTCTCTGATGTAACTTTCCAAATCTGAAATTTCATAACTTCCGATGGGAAGAATAATTTGAGACACAGGACCATTGTTTTTCGAAAAACTGAATTTGTTGTTTTTTTCGTCAATGTTCGGAATGGAATGGAATGTTTGAAAGTCAATGAGCCCTATCTGCCACTCTCCATTCGTTAGGTCCAGGGGTGGGAAATATATGGACCGCAATTCGGAATTTTTTCCCGTTAATATAAGTGAAATTGACATTTCAGGTTAGCTTGCACTACAGTATGGATCACCATGGTAGGTTGCACTCTGGTATAGACTGGATGCCTCAATGGCTAGTGTATCTGTGATGTTTGAAATTATTTATTTTGCTTCTTATACACGGGCACTAGAAATCTTAAACATAAATGACCGCAATTCCACGATTTGATTGTCTGTTGTCTATCGTAATTGTAACCTAAACTCGTGCCTTTCAGGTATTTTCTTACTTCAGGAGGCGGTATGAGGTCGCCATAGCTGTCATAATACAGCGCAGTGCTGCCAGACTTTTTATATGCAACCCAGTGTGTTCCTTTTCCTGTAGATACGTCTACATTAATTATCCCACACTCGTACGGTTTTGGTTTTAAAGGTAAGTTATCTCTCATGAAAACGCCTCGGAAATTTTTGATTTTCAACTCGAATACAGCAGTTTCTAAGGCCGTTGTCGTTAGCGGTCTGTGAGGTAAGGCTAAAATTACCCTTTCCTCATTTTTTTACTGCTTTCTTTGTCGCTGCGCCGAGCGCGCCCCTACACCACGTTAGGCCATCTGGCAGGGTTAAAAGCATCCCCCCCTCCTCTGTCCACCCTTCCTTTTTCGTCGGCGGCGGAGGACGCCACCTCCCACGGCCTTGTAGGGTCTTAAAAAAAGTCCCGCACCATTTTTGGAAGGATTTGTTAAGGCTTGAATACATCTGTGATGCTGTGCATTTTGATGTAACAGTTTTGTCTTATTATTAGCGGTTGTCACGCTCTTTGCGATTCCGGCTGCGCCTCCGATCAAAGAACCAAGTGCTGCCAGAGCTGGAAATAGAAATGGTAGAACACTGCCCTTTTTTCACGTTTATTTTTATTTTTTTTTTTATTTGCGACTCTTATGCCGGCTCCTAGTTTACGCTTAACACTCATTATTTTACTTACGCTCCAAGCCGCGATCTTTTCACCTAGCTTAGTTTGAGGGTTCTGTGCAATTTGTTTAGCTTTAAGTGCTAAAATACGGTCCGCTTGATGTCTGTTCAAATCGTTACTCTTTGCATATGAAATATCGTGTTCTTTTCACGCTCTATCTAATTGATTTTTGCCTGGGTCTCCGCGTGCTAAACGTTTTTCAAGTTTTGTACCGGGCCCACAGTACTGATAAGTTGGCAAATGTAGCTCGAAAGGTAATTTATTTATGGCAGAGTTAATAAGTCCTTTACTCTTCATCCTCCTTCCAGCACGACGCATATCAGCGTAATGACTTTGGGGGGTATAAATAAGACAATTTTATACTTTTTGCGCTTCAGTTGTAATGATGAAAGTAATCCCCCAACATGCCAGTCTTCCGATCGAAATTATTCATGATGATTTGATAAGCAAACGAGAACAACGCCACGGACCTCTGTTTCCGAATACCATAAGATTTATAATTGCCGGACGTTCAAATAGCGGGAAAACATGTATTTTACTTTCGCTTATACAACATCCTTACGGAGTGCGTTTCGAGAATATTTATTTGTATAGCAAGAGCCTAGAACAACCAAAATATAAACGTTTGGCGCAAGTGTTGTCTCATGTGCAAAGTATTAAATTTTTACAATTTCGTGAAAATGAAGAGGTAGTGCCGCCAAGCAAAGTGCTACCAAATTCGAATATAATTTTCAATGACATCGGGTGTGAAAAACAGGCAATAGTTCAACAGTATTTTTCCATGGGGCGGTATGTCTCGTGCGACTGTTTTTATTTAAATCAAACGTATAGTCAAACCCGAAAACAGTTGGTTCAGGATAATGCTAATTTGATAATTTCATTTAAAATGGATCTTATAAATCTTAAACATGTTTACCACGAGCACATCACAACCGACATTTCATTCGATAAATTTAAAGATATTTGTGCTCGCTGTTGGAATAGCAATGATGGTTACGGTTTCCTAGTAATAGGTAAGGATTTTCCTCTACAAAAAGGTCGTTATCGCTGTGGATTCGATCACTTCATAGTGTTACCTTCGTGAATAATGAACTTGGGCATCTCCAAATTTGGGAGCGGCGGGAATAAACGTCAGCAAAAGTCATGTCTTACTCTTACGGAAGATGGGCACCGTCAGGTTGGCAGGAAACGTTTGCACAGTGTAGGCGAACCTCGTGACGCGGCGGATGCTGCCACAAAGAATTGCGTAGATGAGGCTTCCGGTGCCACCTCACATGGAATTAGTACAATGGCGAATAATTTAGAAAAAGACTTGTGTCTACTAAAAACAGCCTCTCCAACGCACAGGATCTTAATAACAATTTGCTAACGTATATACATCAGTTTAAAAAGAAGAGTACAGATATTTTCGATAAAATTCTGGAAAATTTACCCGAGAAGGAAGTTTTACATGAGTTGAAAAATCTGGTATCTGTCAGTAGTGATGAGCTGAAAGTGATTTTTACGGATGTGAAGGATCTCGTTAGCTCGTCACGTGACTTGCAACAGGGATTGGGAAGTTACTTGCGTCAGGCGGATAGCAATACGCGCGAGTCATTGGCCAAGATTCTAGAGCTGTTGAAGGCTCTGTCAACTGACGGTTGCAATAGGAACTTTAGTAAGCTAAGGAATATTTTTCTGACTAAACACAATGAGGCTTTATATATACACAAACAACACTTTGAAGCAATCAAAAATGCTTTGGTCTCTACAAACGAAAAACATTCTGATAGGACTGCATACCTAAGACAGGTTGATGCCTCGGATCGCGCGACATTTACAGAGCTTTTAACACTCGTGGGCGAGCAACCGAAGCTTGTAAGTAAGGAAATATTGTCCGGTATGGAATTTCAATTTAATACTTTGATGAGTTCTCTACGCGAAGATAATGCTAAATTTATTAAGGAGTCTCTATCGAGTATTGAGGATAAAGTTGATAGTCTCATTAGTGGAGCTACTTCATGTTCTCAGTTACCACATATATTTAATCAAAGCTTGAATGCAATGAGAAATCGTCTAGACCTATTGTATAATGTGTTGGGAACGAAGCTAGCGGCCAGACCTGAGAACCAGCCAGCACGGTCACCATCTGTATCGCTTCCGGTTTTAAGAGGTCCATCGGTAAATTTGTCTGGTGTAAGACCATCCTCAACTCCGCTTCCAAGCATTAACATACCGGTGCAGCTTCCCATTATACCCATTACCACTACTGTGCTTAAAAGGCACTCTTAATGTATAAAAGCCTCTATTCACGCTCGCATGAGTCAGTCATGGATTCAGAAGCAAGAAAGCTCCATCACGTCATACAAAACGTTCGTGAAAAATATTTGCTAGCCAAACGCGCGCACCTGGCACGGGATGCAGTTAATGAACAGGTATTCAAACCGATTACGTCACGTCTCGAGAGTTCTTCTGCTACCGCAGATAATTTATCGGTTGAGGTGAAAAAAGAATCCGCTACACCTATCGCTAAACCTCAGATTAAGGCTTTCTCTAGCGAAGGTGAAGACGAAGATGATTTACCACTGATTGCGCATTCCGGTAAATGCTCGGCTGCGTCACGTGAGCCATTGGGTGAGGAGGCCCGGTCCTACCTAACTGCATTAAATTCTAAGATAAATGATACGAACTATGGAATTTACAAACACAACAATCGCTGGTTCTTGGGAAATAAGGAACTTGTTTCCTACCTAATAATTTACTTCGCATAGATGGTGAACTAATACAACCGTCGCCTGGATTATATGAGCTATTGTTTTTGAAAGAACTTAAGATGTATTCAGAATCTGCATTGCATCAATACACACGCATGCTGCAGTCTACTAGCGCGTGTTTTAAAAGAAATGATGCGTCATCCAAACGTTATAAAACACTGATCATGAAAAGTTCGGGCTCATTAAGGATATTTGTCCTGCCATTGCTTCCCATGAAGGCAGTGGTTTAGTTGAAAAACTAGATTTAAATCGTCGAAAGGAATATGTTTACTGGAACTCGGTAAATGAATTATGTGATCGGCTTAGATTATTACATGCATCGCAACAATCCGGGAACACGAGCCATTCAAATGAAGTATTGGCCATACTAGAAGAAGTCATAGAATCTGGCAACATTAAAAAAAATAAGTAAAAAACATTTTAAAATAATGACTGCCCGACGTGGTATTGCGCTTGAACTTCACAAAAGCGCACGCAAAGTTTTTCCTCTGAGACGTGTAATCACTCATGGTCTCGGCGATCTTTTACAAATTGATTTGGTGGAAATGCAACATTATCACCGTGCGAACAAAGGATTCAGATATATATTGGTTGATATTGATGTTTACTCCAAGCGGGCTTACGCGGTTCCGGTACTGAAAAAAACTGCGGAGCTTGTGGCTTTAGCTATGAAACGTATTCTAAAGGACTCTCGAGGTTTCACTCATGTGCACTCAGACTGCGGTACCGAATTTTGTAACAGAAGATTTCAGACATTGATGAAAGAACACGTAATTAACCATTATTCCTCCAACAGCTAGCTGAAGACCTCGGTCGTTGAACGCTTAATTAGAAGTTTAAAATCGCTTTTGTTTACAGAAATGTCCGCTCAAGGAAACTATAAATGGCTACCGCTCTTAGTAATTAACATAAATGTGTTGTAAATATTACTGTATTTATTGTGAACAACAATGTAATTATTTTGTTGTGTGTATAAGAATGTGAATCAGATCAAACAGTAATATATTCAAAATATTATTACAGGCAGAGCCAAGAATATATTATTTCTGCCAGGTTAAATAATATAATGTTTATATTTAAAATATTATTGTGGGCAGAACCAAGAATATATTATTTCTGCCAGGTTCAATAATATAATGTTTGCTATAATGTTTGTAAACAAACATAAATTGCAAACATATTATATCAAAACAATTATAAACTGCTATTGTTGTTGTTTATAGGTTAATGAGTTATGTATAAAATTTTAAGGAGATATTATTTTTAAGTTACATTGTTAATTTTTAAAAGACGGTTGCTTACATTTTATTTAAAGTTAGTTAGGGTAGCAAGAAAAGAAGAGGTTGTTTCTGTTCCAGTGTTTGCAGCGATTATCAATAGACTGTACGAGGTATTTCACTTGGACGCTTATAGTTAAAGAGCGCGGGTGATTTTAGAGGCTAATGTGTAAAGAAATGTCTAGTGTGTACGCGAGTGCGCGGACGAACTACGGACCGTGATGACGTCTTCTTCATCCTCATCTACTGCATGGGGCAGTTGAGCAGCAGTGACAGCGTCCACCACGTCTGTCAAGCCGTGAGCATGAAGTCCCACCGCAGGCCTGGGGTGGAGCTGCCGCGAGGCAGCTTCAGGGCATTTGTTGTCCGGAATTGATTGCTGCCCATCCAGCTGTCCAAGGTTACTGATGTCCATGACGGGACATCCGGGGCCACTAACGTCACGGATGACGTTACGTCCAGTACCGTCCAGCAGCGTCCAGCGGAGACGCGTATCTGCACACGAGTGGTATTGTTGCATGACCGCCACACTACACTTGTTCACAGCTTAGAATTTGCCTACAGAACCAACTCATACCTTGTATCCTGCGGCGCAGCTGATCCTTTTCTTCGCTCCCGAGACCTTCAACGAGGTAACTGATACCTCCCATATCATCAGCAGGTGTCTGTTTCCCCGACGTCACGAGCGAGCAGCTGCTAGAGGTGGGTCGAAAAGTATCAACCAGATACTTTGGTACTGATACGCGCCTGTATCAGGAACGGCAAACGAATACACTTGAAAAGTATTAGGTACTTTAGTATCAGTTCAGAATTCGCCTGGAACAACACCACGGCCAGTGTGCGCAGAACCCGATCGCAGATGACGGTCACTTGGGCGGAGCTTGTGAAAGGGGAGGGAGCAGGAACGACGAACAAGGGATAAAGAAGGGAAATAATGTAGGGGAGGAAGCTCAGGGGAAGGCGTTGAAGGAGAGGCGCAAAGCGAAATTGTTACGAGTCGTTTGGAACATTAGGACTTTTTATTCCGAAAACAATTAGTAACTAGTGTTTTCATACATTAACAGATTACGATTTTATAAAAAATTAAAAATTAAAAAAAAAAAAATACGTACATTAGTGAGCATACTATATCAATGTTTACGTTTCAAATGTTTCTTCAGATTAATCGATGATGATTTATAACTCAGTTTTTGTTTACACAAATTACAATTAGCAAACTCATTATTTTCCGTAAAAAAATTCCACACAAATGAAGTCTTTTTCGTGCACTTATCCATTCCTTATTTCACTATAAAGATACTAACTACAAAGCATGACAGCCCGCAACAATGTACATGGTGATACACGGCCAGGACGAACTGCAGTGAATGTTGAACTGATTGATACTGGCTGTATCAGGCGGGCATGAGAGTAACAGAGGTAGAGAATTACCGGGCGTGATAAATAATGTATCAGATTCTCCTTCCGGTCGCACGGTCTGTGTATGCGGAGCTTTGTTGCTTCCTGGGACCGTCTGATACAAAAGTATCAGAGACTTGTAACTAGGTACATTACTGTATCAGTATCAGGTTGGAACACATACCGAAAATTGCTGTAACAACCCACCTCTAGCAGCTGCCTGTTCCGAAGACGGAAATAAAGATGGCGAGAGTCGTTACAGTTCTTCAGTTGTCGCGTCTACACAGTGCTACCAACGTTTGATGTTGTCAAGTTTCAGTGTTTAAATTGAAATTTTTGGTACGACCTGAATTAAACCAAATTTTGTGCAATTTTGTGTTAATTAAGGCCGAGAGCGGCATCTGTGATATTACATCAGATCACAGAACAATGAAACTTTAATTTAAAATAATTTATTTATGTTTTTCAATATTTGTTTACAATTTTATTTGTCACAAATTTATATATCTTTCAGGTTAATTAACTCCTAGATTTGTTTTGGATAATTGCTTTGAATTTCGCAACATTTCTCTATGTTAATAATGTTAAATGTAATATATTTTTAAAATGCTTAATTCAAGGCCCGTGATTGGCCGATAGATCGGCAGACTTTTTAAAGACATTGTTGGTTATAGACGCTATGAATTGGTAAGAGGAGAAGAAAAAGGGCCATCTTGTGGTTTGTGTGGATTGTCACGTCGGGCCTTGCCGACGTGATATTTTAATTAATATACAGCATTGATACGTCTCTCAAATTGGCAAGGAAAATACGCCCGAGCTTCGGTGAAGCTCAGAGAGTAATGGTTTTATTGGTGTGTTATCTGAAACCATATATCATCAAGTTTTCTGGTATGACTATGTGCTATGTTGAATCCTGAGCAGTCGCGTCACCGAATCATAGCACTATTTGAAGTAGCGATCATCTGCTGTTTGAATATCATAATTGTTTCAAATCTATCGCCTTTGAGTAATACTAAAGCCTCTGGTTTCTTGGAATTGGGGCACGATTAATATGTTGTACGACTTCACTCAGAAGTCTTGAAGTATAGGAATTTCATGCGATCTGAAGAATACTGAACTAGCTAAAATTATTTTTATCTCCTAACAAATGAACTTTTGTATCTGTTGTGCCCAACGTAATTTTATTAGTTACTTAATATGTTATTTTCTTTTATTCGAATGTGTAAGCAGCCGTCTTTGTCATGATATTTTTTTTACCAAACACAATAAAAGTATTATAATTATTATTAAATTTATTTTCTAACTAGTAAATAATTAAGTTGGGTACCTACGGGTACTGGCGCCCATTAAGGATCCAAAAGTGCATGAAAGGGAGAATTTATTAATCTGTAACTGTAACAGGGTTAATTTACTGTGACAGTAAATTGTGTGCTAAACAGGGGGAATTACACACTTCTCATACATAGCTCTCCAAAACACCTTTCCCGCTGTCAATCTCTCTCTCTCTCTAATGCTCTAACTGGTCAAAATACCGAGCTTATATACCCATTTTCTCCCCCCCCCCCCCTTCTCTCCTATTGCCCCTCCAATTCTCTGGTTTAATAAAGATGATTCTCGAATGTTCTAAAAGAATCTTCATACCAGTTCACATAATCGATAAATAACCGATTTCCGGGATTTATTCTTCTTGTTGCTAAATCCGGAGTTGGTATCACTGAATTTGATGTGTTGGAATGAAGTCTCCACTTTGTCTATGATTTTTGTTTGAAAGTGCACTGTCTTTTGCCGCACACAGCCTTAGTCTATCTATGAGTCGTGATGTCACAAGATGTTTGTTTATTCCTACCCGCTAACATGAAAGGTAAGCTTCTTCATATCTTTAAATGTTTGTGTGTAGAATCTTAAATTAACGTCTCGTGACTATACACAGTCACATCCTCCTCCCCTAAAACTTCACTGCAGGAGGATATCTTCTTCCACGTGATGAAAAGTCTTGGGATGGCCAGTCTCAAGTCAGATCTTCACCTGTCAGTTTTCCACAGGTCTAGAAGCCGAAGTAATCAAGGAAGCTGACGAAAGTAGCTGCTGGTGCCCGAGCCGCCATCAGAGCTGATGTTGTAACTGATACTGGAACTGGTGGGTGATGTAGTAGCGGGGGGCAGGCGTGCTTCTGCTGTCGGATGCTGAACTGAAGATGGTCTTGGAAAGTTCTCGAAGTTCTCGTGCAGCAGTCGATGTACTCGGTGTCGAGGTAATCCCAGAAAAAGAGGGAGCAAGAGGAGAAAAGGAGAGTCTTCCATAATTCAAACCCTTCCCCAAGAAAAACAAAACAGAGAGAGAGAGAGAGAGAGAGAGATCTCCAAGGACACTAATCATCTTGTTAAAAACAGACTCATCTTACAACCTACAAACTATATCACAGATCAAAGCTCGACTGATAACATATTTTAAACATTTCATACAAAAAACACATAATTAGTAAGTGTATACATTCTCAAAAGGAGCCTGGAGATTTTGAACATATCATATTTAACAATCATAATATCAAAAAGAATCAACAACAATTACTTAGCTTAAATAAGTTAATTTCTATATAATAACATTAAACTCTTAGTTAAAAAGTCTTAATCGAGAGAGAGAGAGAGATCACATTACATTCTAAGAATTAAAGTGTTTCAATTGCCCCACATGGGCTTTGAACCTTTTCATTGGCTGATTTAGTTCCTCCAATACAACTGACACATCTGTTGTGAATTTAATTATTTTATATGGACCCAACCACAGAGGGGCCAGCTTAGCTGAAAAATAATCAATCTTGGAACTAAGAAAATGAGATTCTAACAATACCAAATCTCCCACTTTAAATGAAACATCCGATTTAGTCTTATCATATTTCTCTGCCAACTTTTGGTGGTAGTGAGTTAAAATTTTAACCACATCAGCCCAAACATCATCATTCTTTTTATTATCTGATTCCCAAACAAAGGGATTCAATGACCACATATTAATCAGAGGATGAAACAATGATCTCCCTAAGAAAAGTTGAGAGGGGGTATGCTTAAGAGCATCATTAATTACATTATTGAAGCACATGGCCAGGTAGAACATGGATTCATTCCACTTGTGCTGTGAATCCTCTGTAAGAGCTCGAAGAGCTACTTTTAAGGTCCTGTTGTACCTTTCCACAATATTCCCTTGGGGATGGTAGGAGGAAGTGTGCACCAACTTCATTCCCGCAATCGAACAACAAATTTTTCATTTCTACCGATGAAAAGTAGGTGGCATTATCACAAACTATGGAAACTGGGGACCCAAAATTAGGGAAAAGATATTTCCCAGATGTCGACATATCTCACTAGCTTTAATATTTCTCAGAGGGAAAAAGAAACAATATTTGGTAAAACTATCAACACCTACCAAGATAGCCGTATAACCTGATGTGGTTCGTGGCAAAGGACCTACTACATCTAGATACAAATGTTCCCAAGGATAACTGGCGACATCAGTGGCATATTTACCCTCACCTTTTTTATTATGCGATTTTGCCTTTTGGCAGCTTACGCAAGCCTTAACTTTCTGTTCTATCTCCTTACACAAACCTGGCCAAATAAACAACTCATTGATCCGAACTATTGTTTTATCACACCTTACATGGCCACTAAAAAATTAATTATGATAATAGTCGTATATCATACTACGAACCTCCTCTGGTGCAAAAATGCGAAATTTTCCCTTTTTGGTAGTTAACCGTACTTGTCCCTTATTTAAACAATAATCTAATGTTCCTTTAGAAATACTACCCAGTATCTCCTGACACTCTTTATCCTTCTCCTGATATTCCTTAATATTGACAAACAATCTTGGAAATTGCTGTATTACAGATACAGAATTTTCTACAAACAGTATTAACAGCTGATTCAGGTTGAATGTTTACAGGGATTGTGGACTGTATAAATTCATCCTCACAATACATCCTTGAAAGTGCATCAGCGACAGCATTCTCAGTCCCACGCACATGATGAACTTCGTAACTAAATGCGGACAACCTAACTAACCACCGAGCTAGCATACCAACAGTTTTCTTTGATGCAAGAAGCCAACTCAATGCTTGATTGTCGGTGTACAATTTAAAGGTGCCAAATTCCAGATTGTCAGAAAAATGTTCCATCCCGAACAGGCACGCCAAACACTCCTTCTCATAGGCGGTGTACTTCCTTTCAGCCTGAGTCAAAAGACGACTCGCAAAAGCAACTTGTGCAAGATGACCTTTTATTCTTTGACTTAACACGGCGCCTAAAGCAATGGAGCTAGCATCTACATGCAATTCGAAACCATTTTCAAAATCAGGAAGTTGTAGTACAGGAGGTTGACTAAGAGCTTCCTTTAATTTAACAAAAGCCTGTTGTTGTGGGGCTCCCCAAACGAAATCTTTGTTTTTTATCTTCAAATAGTTCAAGGGTTCTGCTAGCTGAGCGAAATTTGGAATATATTTGGCATAAAAAGCAGCCATCCCTAGGAAACGCCTAATCCCTTTCAAATTTTTAGGAGTAGGGAAAGCTAAAACCGACCTCATCTTGTCCGGATCAGTCCTCAATTCTCCATTGGAAATAATAAATCCCAAATAGCGCACATGGTTCTCTGCCCAAACAACCTTATTGGGATTTACAGTCAGTCCTGCTTCCTGTAATGCTTCTAGTACCAGACGAATATGATTCATGTGATCTTCAAAAGTTAAACTATAGATGCATACATCATCAATATAAGTGAAAACAAAATCATGCACATACTTTCCTAACACTTTATACAAGATTCTGGACATAGCTTGAGGCCCACAATTTACTCCCATAGGCAGCCTAGTTCACTGATACAGACCCTATGGGGTACAAAAAGCTAAAGGTTCACGAGAATCTGGATGGAGTTCACACTGATGAAAAGCAGAATTTAAATCAAATATAGAAAAGTACTTGGCCTGCCCATCATACTGAAACACTGAATCTATCAATGGAATGGGATATGGGTCCAAACAATCTTCTCGTTAATTTTCCGGAAATCGCAAACTAAACGGTATTCTCCTGGAGACCTTTTAGGTACTAAGAATGCATGGCCAGCATAAACACTATTTGAATCCTCTATGACACCCTCGGTTTTGAAATCAGAAATTATTTTCTTAAATATTTTTACCTTAGGGGGACTTACCCTGTAGGGGACTGAAGCTACTGGATTATCATCCTTCAATTTCAAAACTATAGGATATTTGTTACAGTACCCCAAACTTGAAATAAGTACGTATGAAAATTCCTTTTTGAGATTTTCAATCTCCTGGTCCTGAAACTCATCTAAACTAGATATTTGAACATTTCTATTATGCCTGAACCTCTGCCTGGGAGCTCGACTCTTCAGAAATGTTAGTCTGCTAACATTAAAAACTTTCCCTTTCTCGGTTTTAACCTGCTTAGAATTTCGAAGCCGAAAACTGTTCTCTGTGATATGATTGGTTCTATGGCAAAATTCACACTTCTGAAGTGTTGAAACCTTAGGTTTAGGAGCAATACTTAAACTACTGTCAGCAACGGTTAATTCTACTTGGGTGACCAATATAAGCAACTCAGATAATGTGGCTGGTTTCTTAGAGAAAACGAAGAAACGACTGTAACCTGTGGCCAGATTATGAAACACAAATTCAACTAAATAACTTTCTTCACAGGGAAAACCTAACACTTCCACTAGACACATTGTTTCATAAACAAATGAATGCATGGATTCATCGGGACTTTGACTCCTATCCAGAATCTGCATTCGGATTTTCTGAATCGACACACTAGATCCCACATTCCTCAAAACTTCCTGAATTAATTTTTCAAAATCCCAGTTCTTGTGAATAGCTTCACTGAAAATAGGCTTAAGTAACTCGGGAACTTTTAACAATGCCGCAGCAAACACTACTTTATCACTGCATATTCCAAGTTTGCTTACTTTCAGAATCTCTACCAGAAATGTTACTACCAAAGACAACCCAAAACTTTGAAGCAGAGGAACCCTTTCTACCACACTACTGGGGAGAGACTTTAACTTTTTTAGAATCGACTCACCCGGTTCACTAACTGCCTCATCGTCTTTTCTGACTAACAAGCGGGCCACGCTTCGGAGACTGTCTATGGAGTCGCTCTCTTGGCATGTTATCCCGGCATCTGTGAGTAACACGATCAGGGAAGCCTTGCTAAGGGACTGGATTGATGCAGTACGAGGTCCTGTAGACATTATGGCAAACACCCAGCAACTTTTCCAAACACAAGTTAACAATTATCACCACTTTCCCAATGTTATTCCACACTTTCAAATGAGAAAGAGCAAAGGTAAGCAGAGTGCGCAGGAAATGAGGCCGGGCCCCATCAGAGTCCCAACTCCCACTGCAAGCATAAACACCTATTACCTTCCACAAGGTAAACACTTGCTCAGATGGGGCCTAACCTGCATATTAAATTTAAAAAAAAAAATCAAAGGGACAAAACCTCTCCTGAAAAATGTAAGGTGGCAGAACATTGACCGAACACATCAAATTAGTTCCAACATTTATTGTTAATCTTTAACATATCTCATAAATAACTTCAGTACACAAATAGTTATATCTTGTGATGACTAGACATATCTCAAACAACAAATATTATAATTTACACACAATAAATACTATATCTGACTATGGTTTTTTTGGTATTAAGCCAACCTTTATAAGGTATTTTGTATGCTTCATATCTTTACCAACAAAAATTATTAACAAACTATTAACCAACTCATAGGCAAGGTCTTTGGAGTTGTAATTCAAGTTATTGAAAGCAATATGGCCGCCAAACAAGAAAATGCACAGGAGGTGCAGAAAAATGGAACAAGTGCCAATCCACATTATGAGCACCTAAACAACACTTTAAGTTTAAACAGGTGCATCATATTCACAAAAGAAAGTCCAACAGATACTATACAAACATCTAAAAGTTATTATCATCATCAAAAATTCAAACTCTACTGGCCATTTCATAACAAATAATTACAACACTACTCATACTTAGCTCACCAAAACACCTTTCCTGCTGTCAATCTCTCTCTCTCTCTCTCTCTCTCTCTCTCTCTCTCTCTCTCTCATGCCTCATGATGTTGATGGTGATGGTCCTGCTGCTCCATGCCTAACTGGTCAAAACCCTATTTACCCCCCTCCCCCCCACCCAAAAAAAAATCACTGGTTCAATAAAGATGATTCTCGAATGTTCTAGAAGGATCATCATACCAGTTCACATAATCGATAAAAAACCGATTTCAGGGATTTATTCTTCTTGTTGCTAAATCCGGAGTTGAAAACACTGAATTCGATGTTGTGTTGGAATGAAGTCTCCACTTTGTCTATTGTTTTTGTTTGAAAGTGCACTGTCTTTTGCCGCACACAGCAGTAGCCTATCTATGATTCGTGATGTCACAAGATGTTTGTTTATTCCTACCCGCTAACATGAAAGGTAAGCTTCTTCATATCATTAATTTTTGTGTGTGTAGAATCTTAAATTAATGTCTCGTGACCATACATGGTCACAACCTGACGAACCACTGAGGCCACTATATTACTCGCTAGAGGGTTTGTCGTTTCACATGATTGTCGAGGAACCTTCGGATTCCGACTCAGAGCAAGGAAACATGGATAATGTGGCTCATAACGCACAGATACCTGGGCTCTGATACAATCTTAGACCACGTAAATAACCCGTGGAGCCTAGCTGTTGCAACATAACAAGTCAGGATCAGGGTGACACTACAGAAACAGACACGCCCTCTTCACCAACTGAAGGTAGCATTATCAGACCATGTTACTACATGGGGGGAGATGATATAAACCAGGGCTTCGCCCCATAAGCATGGTTGGACTAAACTCCCTATCTTGACCTTCACCCGTTCTGAGCCATAAATTTTCATATTCTCCTGGCTCATCTTTAGACTTAGCATAATTTAAATTAATATTTTAAGTGTTTTTTCTGTAGCCTGTTACAGCCTATCAAAATTTTATCCCAGTATTGTACTCTCCTACTTAATTTTGTCTCCGGCCGTTTCATCCACGGGCTCCCACACCACTCAGGTCCTGATTAAGCAGGCACCTGATGTCTCCTCGCTCCTCTGCACGTACGCGAGTGAAATTTCGCGCCCCTTCAGTGCCCCGTGCACGTCCTGCCACACGCTACCTTAACTTCCGTCAGCTCTCTTAGGCACACCCATAGCTCAGCTACAGTTGGCCGAAGCAACTTTGGTCAGGTTCGCCGGCACAGGTTACGGTCGGTCCCGACACGCCTCGGGAGTCCTGTAGGCAGCCTTTCCCACTAGGCAGCACTAATCCCCTTCCCTTTTCCCCTCTATCCATTCCAGATCCTTCCATCTGGATAAACTCTCTCCCGGTCTCTATAACAGACCCCAGGCCGGCGAACAAGCAGATTGCACCATCTCCGGGCGGCACTGCGAACTAAATTACTTTCTTTTAGACGTCGGAGCGAGCGCTCTGGCGGCCGCGACCCAACTTAATGTAAGCTCCTTTCCTCCCCGACAGAGCTCGCACCAGTGGGCTCCATAGGGTACAAGCTTTAGCTAGTTCCCCCCCCCCACCCCCCCCACCAACCACAGGACTCTCGCGTACCAACACAGTCAGTTCCTGTTGTCCCCAACAGAGCGCTCTGCTTTGCACCTCTGAGGCCCCTTTAAGTTAGGCAATTAGCCCTCTTCATATCTTTTTTTTGGAGGGCGGAGCAAGTACTTCGCCGGGCTTATTCTAGCCAATCAGAGGCCATTTCTCCCACTCTCTAACACTCCGGGCCCTTCGCTCGAACGTAACCACATGTCACCTGGAAGAGGGAGAGATTCTTCCGTCGGCGGTCATCACGATAGAATCTCGCGCCGAAGCTTCATCTCCCGCGCCTTTTACATATTCAGCCGCCACAACCTAGTTAAGAGATGTAATCTCTCAAGTTCGGGAGTGTTCCCTAACATTTATTTTTTTATTTTTCTGGTTGGCTATTTGCCATTAGTTTAGCCAAGTAGCAATTTCGTATAATGTCTCGCGACGGTTCACCATGACCACCCACGCCGCCTCCCCTCGGGGATTGACTTCACTGCACTTCACTTCACTTCACTTCTCTTCACTCCAACCCCAGATCTTGGGGTTGAATACTTGGTTCAGGAAGCGTTTAAAGACTCGGGTGATGTGTCCTTTCAAGACTTAGTCTGTGAAATTTACGCCGATCCTTCGGAGATTGAAGCCTAGAACCTCCTATTTATGCTCCACCAGTGAACAGTCCGCTATGGAACATGTTGAATATGTACTCCAGCACCAATCAGAACAATTAATGTTAAATTTATTATGGTTATTTTCATAGTCTCATTTATAAAATGTATCATAAAATTGTAATTAATGACTTCAAATGGCCCGGGCCACCTTTAAAATAATTAATTATTAATTCCAATAATTGTAATTTTGTAATTTCAAAGAACATCAAAATAAGATAATGCAAATTTTAATTAACAAATAAAAAGGGTAAACTTTAAGCAAACATATTTGTTTTTCACTTCAAGTACGATCCTCCTTCCTAGTTCCCTTTGTGAGAACTAACTAATATTTTTTGTTGCTCCCTTGTGTCCTCTGAGTATACAGTAGTTACTGTTTCACCCACTTGATGCAGCTTCCAGAATTTTCATAACCATGGATAAAGTTTCTTTAACTACACTGGCATGAAATTACCATAGTACGTAGCCACGAACTACCAGAAGATGGCGTTTTAAACTCAGTGCTTTGGTACAAAAACAGCGCCTGGATCCTATTTATATGTTAGTTTAGTAATAACTGTATGTTCGCATGTAGCTAAGTAACAAGAGGGAATGTATTTTTAATGTTAGTATTTTAAGAGTGCTTTTCTTGTTTACCCGCAGCAACAAACTAAACTAGTTTAACGGTTCTGTGGTTCGGCAGAAGATGCCATGTTGCCGGTGGGAGCACGCCCTTCTGGCCCAGGCTGTAACTAGTAACGGTCGAGGTGAGACACATACGCACCCCAGGGACTTCATCCTTTTGCATTGCCGAGCTTTACTTAGATCTGTTAATGTAGTTCAATCTGAATTAATTTATTATTTTCCTCGGGACGCGCCTCGGCCGACGGACTGTTCAATTCGGTATTTTTTTTCACCCTTAGCGGGACTTTGCCAGACAGCTAAGCGATATCAACTTGTTCGACCACTGTATGGGCTGACTCTCTCCTAGCTCAGTTAGTGCAGTGGGTACTGTTTAACCTGATGTCAAAGTATATAAAACACAGTGTTATTTACTGACCATGTGCCAGCTCTCCCAGGTATCAGGTGTGTGGGTCATCTTTAAAAGGCCACTGGAGTGTGCAACTATCTTCATCATGTGTAAGCATGCCCGATGCTGAGAGCCAGCCAGGTCTGTGCAATAATTGCAGGCAAGGAGGGACCTAATCTCGTCCCCCACGCAGGTCCTGAGATGAGTCTCTGCCATGTCCATGTGCCCTCGTCATACTTTGGCGCCCAAATTCACGACATTTGACGATTCACACCCTCTGGAACCACGACAAAACATACACATCAGTTAATGTAAAAAAATATTACTAAAGATATCTTCCAAACACATTATGTAAGTTTCTTTCAATGCAATAAATTTTAAATATTAACTTTATACACAATACCTAAAAAAAGAATTAATTTATGGCTGAATGACTACTTTTGAATAAAAAATGCTGGATATAGGTCGGACACATTTAAAATAGTCTCCCTCCCCATCCTCACCAGAAATACTTGCCCCTGAATCGTCCACCCTTGATCCCTCCTCCCTCTATATGCCCCAATGTAAACCTGTCTCCTGTCTCTCTCGCCCCTTGTCATCCTAAAAAAAACTCACCAATCTCTCTCATTTCCTCCTGTGTAGTGTGCCCCTCCCCAGCTCCATCATCATCACTGATGGCCTATGCATCTTGTACTTTGTCCCTTCCCTCTTCCTACACATATTCATTACCCATCTAGCCTCTTTACATTTTTACCCTTTCTAGTACCTTAACTTATACCCATAGATATAGGTCCCAAATTGCTGCTGCATATTCAAGCTTTGTCATTACCAAAATTGAATACGCCTTGCCCTTTAATCTCCATTCTAACCCCTTCAGTGTCCTAGCAATCAGCCTCAGCCCTCTCCTTCCCTTCTTTTCCATCCACTTCACCTGCTTTCCACAACCTAGGTCATTCTATAGGGTTACTTCCAGGTACTTGTTTTCCTCTACCTCCTGAATCTCTTGCCCATTCCCACTATATATTTGCTTAGTAATTGTTATTTTCCTTGTCAATCTGACCACAATAATTTTGCTCATTTTTATCCCAAGTCCATTTGCCCTTGACCAAACTTCCAGCTTCTTAAAGTCTTCCTGCATCTGTTCTGCTTCCCACACAGTTTCATAGATAATGCAGTCATCATCGAACAGTCTCAGTTTGCTATCCGATTCCTCCCCCACATCGTTCATCATAATTAGGAATAGCAGGTGCCCTATAATGCTTCTCTGCGGTTCCCCTGATGTCCGGTCCCCTCTTCAGACCATTCCATTACCACCTTCAACAGCTGTTTCCTATCCTTCAGGAAGTCCCCTATCCAATTCAACACCTTACTATCCTCTGTCAGACTATCAACCTTCTCCATCACCTTCTTGTTTGGTATCCTATCTAATGCCTTCTCAAAATCAATAAAGATTGCATCTGCCTGTTTGCCATTTCCCACTGCCTCCACCAGTCCAGCCACCTGCGAGTCACGTGAGAAACCCTTTCTATAGCTATGTTTCCTCTCATCCATACATTACAGCTCTCCAATTTTTCCTACCATTGTAAGGAATCTCAGTTTATGCGTTGTGCCTAACTGTGGGAAATCAGTTTATGCATTGTGCCAAACTGTGGGAAATTTATTGCATTTTGTCATAAATGCACTTACCAACCGGTTATCCCAGCTAGCACTCCACTGAATGTGTGAGAGAAAAAGTGAAATTGTTACTATTGAATGTTGTGTTTATTGTGTGTTCCTGGTATCTCTGCATAAACGTTACCTACATATTATTTCAATACGGTTAAATCTGTACTTCGAGAATAAACAAATGATAATGATATATTAATTTTATTTAAATATTAGTATTAACTGAACATTCTTAATGCGATTAATGCAAAGATCATTACCATGTGTATATATATTCTAGACCTTGATATGCTAGAGGACAACTATAGTTCATAACATTTTAATCTGAGAAATGTGGGAGGACACACAATAAAATATTGCCGGAACTAGCTGCTGTAGTCGGGAGCCAATCTTCTTCTCTTCTCTCTGGACCTCTAGGTGGTATGCAGCAACATTGGAAACGGAAAGGCTTTACTGATATTGCAAACTACAGCGATGACGATGCTATCAGGAACTGTAGCGAAGATCGGCGTCCCTCTGTTCTTGTTAAGTCTCTAGTTAAATTCGGTTTCACCAAACATCGTAAACGTTCGTTGTAGAATGCTTCAAACTCCGTCGTGAAACACAAAATGTTCGAAAACAAAAGACAATGAAGCATCTCACTAAGATGTTAAAATTCTTATTTCCTGATGTGCAGAGCCAGAAAATACTATTCACAAACTTTCAGAAGAAGAATCTATTCAATTAGATCGCGGACGATGCGCATCTTCTGTTCCTCGAGCGGGCAACCAAAGAATTGGCTAGCCACAGCTCAAGCAATGTCTTCCTTCTGTAATGGTGACGGCATCTCTTCCTTTCTCCCTTCTAATTAACAATGCTGTTGAATTTGATTGCTAACAGCAACCAAAGAAGTGTTAAGATTTCCCAGTCCTTCCTCAATGGTGAGTAGTTGAAAGTTAAATCAATAAAGAATAAAATCAATGTGTGTGTGTGCAAAGCCATGGCTAAATGAATAAAATTTCAAGGATTAATAATTCAGAAGATCCTGAAATTAAATAGGTATTCATGTACTGTTGTCTTATATAATGGTCAAAATTGGTTGTCCTCCTAACATACAAATCACAAAATTTTGCAAATTAGTTAAGAACAATAATAAATAATAAAACAAAAACTGTAAACCATATGACTGGTTACACCATACACCTAACTATCAGTTTATCCATCACCTTCCTTGCACTCGAAGATAGGCTCACAGGCCTATAACATTCTGCTTTTGCCTTGTCCCCACCTCCCATGAAAATAGGCACCATCACTTCCTCCTTCCATTGCCTTGGTAGCTATCCCTCCTCCAGCGACTGTGTGTATAGTATATGCAAGTATCTACAAACCTGCTTCCCCCCCATCTATTAGACATAGCTGTTTCCTATCCCATCGGGACCAGCTGCCTTTCCCTCCTTCAGCCTACCCACCTCCCTTATCCCCTCCTCTATCTTATTTCCAAGTCTCTCTCTCCCCTTGGCTTCTTTCCCTGTGCTCCATACCATACCATACCACAAAAACAGACAGGTATTGCTCTTGTAGTTAGTTCGCCTTTTCCAGATTCCCCACACATTCCAGCCCACCTCTTCCTCTCATTGCTGGTAGCCCTTCTTCCTCCTTTACTCTTCTGACATAGCGATACAGATCCGCCCTATTTCCCCATACACCCTTCAACCATCAGCCTTTCCATTTAGGAAAACCTTGCCTCTTTGGTCTTTTTTCCCATTTCCTTCCCCATCTCTTTCATCGCTACTTTTAGCCTTCCCCCTCCTAGCTTCTTGTGCCTATGATACAGCGTCCTGTATCTCCGCTTGATGTCCCTTATCTCTCCCCATAGTACAGAGAGTTTCCCCCTTTTCCAATTCTTTTTTCCAGCACAAAACACTCCACCATCCACCCTAGTATTTTTCAGAAGGCCACTTATTTTTCGTCTAACCCCTCAATTGTTACCTACCTATGATACTCTGCCATTAAGAATGACTCCGCCCTTCCTCTGTCTGTTCTACCCCACACTTTCAACATTTTCTTTAGTCTTTCCTCTCTATCCCGCTATCCCATCCCAATCTATACCACCGTTATCCTGTGGTTGCTGATTCCTGCCATCACCATAATACCTACCACCGCATCCACAGGTCTCACAAGCACCAGTGGGGCAGATTTCCACTCTCATCCTCGTCTCTACCATTACCCACCACCTGCCCCAATCCACAGTTTACCAGCTGGGATGCCCAACTTTGCTCTTTCTTCCTCATCTCCTCTGGTCCCTTTTCCAGCACCACCCCTGGCATGTTAAGATCACCTGCCACCATCACCCACCTATCCTCCCCTAGCAAGTTCCACCTATCTTTTAACATTTCGATGGCTTCATCATCTTGCCCCAGTGTTCTGTACACTGCAAGTAAACTTACTTGTCACTCCCAGCCTCATATTCGTAATTACAATACTTCTACTTCCTCACCCCTTCTAATCAGTCCCTCCCACACACATACCAATACCTTTCCCCATTGCTATTTCTGTCTCTTCTAAATATCTCATAATCAGCACTCCACAGTTCACCACCCCTAATTTCTTCGTCCAACCATGTCTCAACCACTACAACAATATCAGCCCCATAGGCCTCTACCTTACTCCAGAACATTCTAACCATTCTTTATATACTCCTACAATTTATCGTTGCTTCTTTCACATTGTTGTATTTTCCCCTTTGCGACTCTTACTTTTCAACCTTTACATGATCCTTTCTCACGTAATCATGCCTTCATCGGCCCCTCTTCTACCCTGTTCACTTTCTCTACCAAATATCATACTCTCTCCCATCAATCCATCTGATTACTACCATTCCCCCTGCCTCCTCCTCTTTAAACCCCTCCGACTCTACTCTCATCTGTATCCTGCCTGTGTTAACCCCCCTTGCCAGTTTCCCTGCCCAGCACTTCTTAATCTCAGCCACTCCTCGAGTACCAGTGTTAATATCCCCACACCTTCTCTGTTTAGATGGACTTGGTATCTTACCATATGCCACCTACTTATCTTGCTCCTGGCATTCACAAAATGTGCTCCCCATATATGGCACTTTCTCCTCATGATGACATCCACAGCATTCAGTTTTCCCAGATCAATTCCTCTTCTGGACAACACTCTGACCACTACAGTGGTTCCACTGGTTTTTCCCCTTATTTCGCGTAGCATTTCTGTTATATCATTTTCAAATTTTTGTGGCCCTTCGTCCCTATTGAGGTCATTTGAACCTAAATGCACCACCACCTTTTTCACACCTTCCAGATTGCACTCCTTTACCCTTTCTTGTACATTGCAATCGTCTCTCCACTTCTGACTGCCTTATAGGCCCCATGAACATTCACGTACCGGAACATTGAGTCCTCAAACATGGCTACTGTCTCCCTGCCAGTTCTGTCCCCTTTTTTGGTCTCTTCTTATACCCTGTCATTTCCTTTCCACCTGTCTACACTCCCCTTACTAGCCACCTCAGCCCAACTTTCCTTGTTTCCTTCCACTTTATCTCACTCTACTCCGGATTTCTGTCTCTTCTACCCTTACTTCCCTGCTATTGCTCTTTTTCGCCCCCCCCCCTCCTTCTCACTATTATTCCATACCATCACCTCAACTTCTAAAGTGCCATTTAATCTCATTAATCTGCTGATATCTTCCTCTAGTCTGCTCACCATATCCATATGCTCCCTCAACCTAGCAATTGCTCTCATTTTTATCGCCTTCACAGTTGCTCTTAACTTGTCTATTTCTTTTTTTTTTGTTTTCTTTTTTTTCGTTTTGTAGGTACCCATTCTTGTCTGCTCCTCTCACCACCTCCCCGTCTATTTTATTTCCTCGGACACCTACACTTTTGCTTCTTTGTATATATGCCCTCCATTTCAGCTAGGGCCCTTTTTTGGTTAACTTCCTCTTCAAATTTATTAAGTTGGTCTATGACTTTTCTATCTGTCCTATACTCTTCTAACCTTCTCAATCTGTCATTTTCTTTCTGCTCCACCTGCGGTAAGATTTCCTCCCTCCGTTTCGTTTCTCTCTCTTCATCCTCTTTCTGCATCTTCTCTCCTTCAACTAACGTCTAAGAGAACATATTCCACAACCATTCCTTCCCCTGGGCTACACCCGACTGTCTTGACTCCCTTTCCATCACCTGCAATTGCCTCCCCAATCATTCGCACATTCGGCATTCGGCATTCGACCTTTTCTTTGCTAAGCCACACTTCTTGCAAGTCCAGTCTTTATTCTCGAGACCTTTTACCTCTTCCATCACACCTCCACAA
This sequence comes from Bacillus rossius redtenbacheri, assembly GCF_032445375.1. Classification (NCBI taxonomy): domain Eukaryota; kingdom Metazoa; phylum Arthropoda; class Insecta; order Phasmatodea; family Bacillidae; genus Bacillus; species Bacillus rossius. The sequence continues at coordinate 41,834,804 of NC_086343.1, read as the reverse complement.
AAAAACGTGAAACCACTCGTCGGAAGTATCACATTGGATGCTACTATTCCTCTCCTCCACACTTTCCCGCAACCCTTACATTTCACCCTCCCACACATCCTTAATCTAGTTGCTCACATAATTGCCACTGAGCTTTGTCTTTCACGCACTTCCACTCCTTACGCCTGCACAGCCTTTATTCATGCAGCTGCCAACAATGTTAAAGTACATGCACCACAACAGTCTCCACCCTAGACTGTCTTCTTAATTAGATAAAAAAAAAAATATTTCACTCCACCGAAATTGACGTACACCTACACTGGCTCCCATTTGCCTGAACATGAGGTTCGCTTCGGCTAGTTCAGGCTCAATGTTAGCCGCAATAAACTTTCAATAGGACCACTGAGTGTGTGTAAGAAAAAAAATATATATATTAAGTTCAGTTTCAAAATTGGTTGTTTCACTCATAAATATATGTATTATATAAGTCTTATTTATGATAGTCACATTTTAAAAGTGTTTTATGATCATTGCATGATCATACACAAGCAATTTGGTTTATTTAATTAAATAAGTGAGGATAAATGTGCAGAACAATGTACTCACGGGCATGGCCGCTCACTTTACCCTATCACAGACAATCACAATGTTTTATATATCAAAACACTTGTCGTAGTCGCGAATATCACCCCCCCATGCGATGCTTGTCCGAGCTCTGTACTAGGGTCGGGGTTCAGGCCTTGTGACGTGGGGGGGGGGGGGAACTCCTATCCGTACTACTAGTAAAAGTTTACGGGTTCGGGTAAAGTTTTTTAATTAACTCCTCACACAGTCTCTTTACATGGGGCTACCTGAAGAGTGATGCTCGGCTGCACGTATTTCGGTGGGCATGTGCCTAGTGCGGGCTACCCCCATGGTCTAGTGATATGTTCGTAAGATAGACTAGCTATTGCCCCCTCTCATTGATAGTCGGGATGAATTTACGTTAAGACATTGGCGACTGAGGCGTTATGTCCGTCCCGCTGCTGTGGTGACACACCCGATGATACACACAATGTCTTAACACTGAAACCCTTATTTACAATTATAAATATTTACAGATATTATTCGCGATGTACAACATGTAATCCTGACTCTACGTCGCCCTCGGCACAGTCTACTCACGTACGTCTCGCATGTTCTCAACTAGTCTCAGAAGCCACTCGTCACTTGGGCCTGACAAATAGATCCCTGATTGTGCTAAGTAGTTCGCTGTACTCCCCACTTTTCACGCTTGGTCTCACCCGTCTCTGCTCTCCGACCCGGTCCTCTGCGCACGTCCGCGTCGTCCTTTCGCCAGACGCCCACTGCCCCACTGCCACGCGTCGCCCCTCGTCCGCCCGGCCTCCCCCCACCCCGCGACACCCGCAGCGCTCGGGTGCTTCCGGGTGTTGGCCTTGGCTTCATCGCCTGGTGGACAATGTTGTAAAAATATTTGACATATTTATGAAAAACATCTAATTATTATTACTGCAAACAAAATATTACATAAATAACACTAGAGTTTATTACATATAGGTATGTTCATGTTGTCCCGTCGTAACGTTTTATTAAACAAATAAAACACAATAACACTCAACACACTGCATGCGGCAGGGGTGGATCAGGGGTTGGCGCAGCATAACTGTCTTTATGAGCAGGGGAGACACTTGGGTCGACGTCACACTTAACTACTTTACTAAAACACTTCGCTATTGTTTTAGTAGTCAAAAACCTTGTTTGCACATAAAATTCAGTGGATTCATCACCACGTAATACTGTAGCACTACTACATATTGAATGCTAAAACATTATTTTTTTAATAATTTAAAAGGTTCTTAAATTAACAAAATGCCACTTCCTGATTAGCTGGAAAACAGTGAGATTAAACATTTTCCCAAATCAATATAACAATTTAAACTTTCAAAAAAGATGAGATAATTTATAAAATAATACAGATTTAAAATTAAAGCATAATTAAAGTGTTACATTGACGTAGCAACGGATATCACCCTCCGTAATTTAACTGGTTATGTCCTACTCTCGGGTCGGGGTTCAGGCCTTGTGGCAGGGGGAAATTATCACTACCCGTGCTACAATGAAAGTTCGTCAGTTTGTGATACAACATTTTACTTAGTCTTTCACACACTCCCTTTACATGGGCTACGCGCGGCTCAACACCTGTTCTCTCCGCAGAGTGAAGCTCGGCTACACGTGTTTCGGTGGGCAGGCGCCAAGTGCGGGCTGCCCCCGTGGTCTCGCGATACGTGCGTTTGAAGAACTTATTATGCCCCTCCTGAATGATAGCAAAAAAACAAAGTCAGTCTGAATGCCAGCGCTGGATACGTGGAGACCGTCTCGTTGCGGTACGCCAGTGTCCGCCGATACGTGCAATGTCTGAATTCATGGAAACAAGAAAAGCCCTTATATACAATTTAACTATTTACAAAAACGATAAGCTGCGTAACACACGTGGTCGCGAAGTCGCAATTCCCCTTGACACGATCTCACCCGTCGGTGCTCTTGGCTCTGCGTCTCACCGTGCGACCGCCTCATCCAGCCGCCAGATGCCAACTCCGTCGTTCCTGCCGCACGTCTGCCTCGCCGCCCGACCTCCCTCCACTCCGCGACACGTGCAGCGCTCGGAGAGATTCCGGGTGTTGGCCTCGGCTTCGTCGCCCGGTGACAGCAATTAACATAATACTTTAGAAAAACATATAATTATAGTGAAATTACAAAAATTACGGAAAAATAATACATAGGAATAATACATAAAAATAATACATGACCCATTATTAAATATAAAAGTACGTTCTTAATATGCAAATTAAAGTGTCTCACTGCACGGGCAGGGGTGGTTCAGGAGTTGGCGCAGAATAATGGACTTTATGAGCAGGGGAGACACTTGGGTCGACGTCAAATGCCGCCCCCCTCAACGAGGCTGTTATGTGCGCAAATTCCCCTCCTTTACCCGCATGGACGTGATGCACTGGGGCAATCGCACTGGAGCACTAACCTGGTGTGTCCGGTGACGTCGTGCAGACCGTACCTGTCACTCTGGGGCAGCCGAGGTGGGCGACGGCGACGTTGCGGCACCTTCAGCGGCAGGCGGCGGTGTGTCCCAGGTGGCACGTTGACGGGCGACGGTGCTGTGGCAGTGCCTTCAGCGGCATGTGTGATGGGTGGCAGTGGCGCACCCTCCATGGCTGGTGGTGGCGTGTCGCCTTCGGCGGCGCGCATGATGTGCATAGGTGGTGCGCCCACAGTGGCGTGCGTGGAGGTGGCACGCCTTTGGTGGTATGCGTGAATGGCATACCCTTGGTGACGTGCGCTGTGGACGTGAGTGGCACACCCTTGGTGACGTGCGCTATGGACGTGAGTGGCACGCCCTTGGTGATATGCGTGGCTGGTGCGAGTGTCATTCTCTTGGTGACGTGCATGGCTGGTGCGTGTGTCACGCCCTTGGTGACATGCGTGGCTGGTGCGAGTGCCACGCCCTTGGCGATGGGCGTGGCTGGCGCGAGTATCACGCCCTTGGTGATGTGCATAGCTGGCACGAGTATCACACCCTTGGTGATGTGCGTGGCTGTCGCGAGTATCATGCTCTTGGTGACGTGCGTAGCTGGAGCGAGTGTCACACCCTCGATGACGTGCATGCAGGTGGTTGTGGCATGCCCTCGATGATGTGCGTGGCAGGTGGTTGTGGCACGCCCTCGATGACGTGCATGGTAGGTGGTTGTGGCTGTGTCGGGGGCGGCGACTGAGGCGTCTGCGGCATCGGTTGCAGCGGCATCGGGAGTATTGTCGTCTCAAGCAGTGGCATTGTGAGCAATGTGTCGGCGTCCGCACAGTGTGACCACTCGGCCTTCATGGTCATTGTGACGATTGCGGCAGCGTCTACACACAGCTTCGCTTGGCACCGGTCACACGTAAACCCAAACATCCACGCCTCTTCTCGAGCGATCGGCTGTAAACACTCCTCGTGCCATAGATAGCCGCACTTCTTGCAGAACCACCCATCAGGTGTCCCGCCGGGGCATGAATGCGCACCGCACATTGTAATGCCATACGCCCTGTATTCGAAACAAAATCCACATTCATACTTTGAGAAGTGAACGCAACTCTCGCCCAGCTCGGAAAAGTCCGCGCCATATTCATAATTTGACAATTGATCGCAACTCTCGCCCGGCTCTGGAAAGTCCGCGTCGGCCCAGGATTCATACGCCTCTTGGAAGTCGTTCATGTTTGTAGCGATGTGCGTACTCTGTGTCGTGGTCGCGGCAGACCGATCTCAGCGACGACTCGGGCATCTCTCTCAGGCGCGGGAAGGATCCCGTTCCACGCTCGACTCCAATTCGTCTTGTCTCACGGTAATCCGCACCACTCGTACACACTATCTTCCCGTCACTATCAGTCCCGTCGACATCCGCTATCTTCCCGTCGCTATCTTCTCGGTGTCGCCGCACGGCTTCTGTTACGCGCCTGCGCCGTGGGACGCGTCGCAACACGATCCGCTACTATCTTGTCGCGCCGCTTTATCGCGCCGCCCTATCGCGCCGGCTTCCGCACGCAGCTGCGTCTCCCATGCTAAGCCCTGCCGCGCCGCGTCTCTGCCTGGCCCACTCAGAATTTAATAAAAAGTTCGTAAAAATGTTCAGCATGAATTTCTTAAGAAATTGGCCACACACATTGGGCGCCACTTGACGTAGCCACGGATATCACCCCCCCGTAATTTAACTGGTTATGTCCTACTCTCGAGTCGGGGTTCAGGCCTTGTGGCAGGGGGAAATTATCACTACCCGTGCTACAATGAAAGTTCGTCAGTTTGTGATACAACATTTTACTTAGTCTTTTACACACTCACTTTACATGGGCTACGCATGGCTCAACACCCGTTCTCTCCGCAGAGTGAAGCTCGGATACACGTGTTTCGGTGGGCAGGCGCCAAGTGTGGGCTGCCCCCGTGGTCTCGCGATACGTGCATTTGAAGAACTTATTATGCCCCTCCTGAATGATAGCGAAAAAACAAAGTCAGTCTGAATGCCAGCGCCGGAGATGTGGAGACCGTCTCGTTGCGGTACGCCAGTGTCCGCCAATACGCGCAATGTCTGAATTCACAGAAACAAGAAAAGCCCTTATATACAATTTAACTATTTACAAAAACGATAAGCTGCGTAACACACGTGGTCGTGAAGTCGCAATTCCCCTTGACACAATCTCACCCATCGGTGCTCTTGGCTCTGTGTCTCACCGTGCGACCGCCTCGTCTAGCCGCTAGATGCCAACTCCGTTGTTCCTGCCGCGCGTCTGCCTCTCCACCCGACTTCCCTCCACTCCGCGACATGTGCAGCGCTCGGAGAGATTCCGGGTGTTGGCCTCGGCTTCGTCGCCCGGTGACAGCAATTAACATAATACTTTAGAAAAACATAATTATAATGAAATTTCAAAAATTACGGAAAAATAATACATAAAAATAATACATGACCCATTATTAAATATAAAAGTACGTTCTTAATATGCAAATTAAAGTGTCACACTGCACGGGCAGGGGTGGTTCAGGAGTTGGCGCAGCATAACGGATTTTATGAGCAGGGGAGACACTTGGGTCGACGTAAACATTTCATAATATTTAACTATTCCACTTTTCCAAATAACACGATCAATAGTCCTAAGAGGGGTCTGGGCATTGTGTTAACATTTGAAAAAGAATATCCACTGAGTTCGCGGTTTCATAGATATGGATTCCATTTCAAAGCAAAATAGGTACTGTTTATTCAGTTATAATTAATAAAATTCCGGAAAAAAGAAACATAACATACACTTGTTTTAGTATGTACAGCATTTTAGTTAAGTTCTTTTGAAGTGTTCGTTACTTAATCAATAATAAATGACATTCATTTCTTAATATAATATAGGTTATATAGGTTTATTTTTTTGTTAGTATACTTGTGATAATATAAGTTATTCTTAAAACATAATGACAACTGTATATGTCACAAGGCATACCGAGTATGAAATAACCAAACCAATGGACTGAGCTATGCATTCAAAGATATTATAGTAATTAGATGAATAAAATTAAAATTATTTTTTTTCTTAAAGCTATTTGTATAATTCTGTAATCTGTAATTTTAAAAAATAATATTTTTCAATAAGGAGATTCGAACCACATCTTTACCGCACATGCTAACCTTTACCGAGTTTCTGATGAAGTAATGAAGGTGATAATATTTTGTTATGTAATGCCACAGTTTTAGAATTTTTTTTCACTGTAATCTGGGTGTCACGAATATATATTTAGTTTTTTTTGACCGTGATATATAAATAATTAACTATCATTAAACACTTCATCTTCCATATCCATTCTGCAATCGATATGTACATAAATGAGTCTGTTTAGCATTTGAAAATGTAACCACTGGTCCCAAAAAATTATCTAATTTAAAACCATATTTAATTGCTTCAGACTTATTACCTACAGTATTTATATAAGTTTAAAAATTCGAGGTATACGAGAATCGGCTATTTTCTACACTGCGATCTGAACATGCAATTGCTTGACACATAGTTGCCTAATTGTCTTATTTGTGTTCTTAAGCATGGCATCAGCGACTATGAAACATGCTTCTGCGATTGTTTTCTCAAGCAACGACAATGATATTGGTGAATGTCCTTTCAGAAATAAGAACAATGGGACTATTACAATATTGTCTTCATCAAATGTGTCTTGTTTGGTTCACTTGAGACTATCTCAAGCAACGTCTATGATACACAAACATTTAAGTAAGAATGAATATAAGAATTTCTTAATTGCCCAAGACATAATATGAATACCACCCGTATTTTCGTTTCTGGGGTAAAGAATAGGTATAAATTAAGAAAGAAAATATCATAAGACATTATAAAGATTGTTGAATGATTGATTTTCTGGTCATTGACATAAATCGGTTGACCATATAATTATTAATAATAAAAAATTACGATGTATTTACTGTTGGGATTTCAGATCCTGTTGAGAGAAACGTAGCGGAGTTGCTGAGGGTAGTTTCGGGCAGTTTGGTTATTTTGAGAGAAACATCACGATTGTGGTCTTTTGATAATCATTTTCGTTCACATTAGTATCTTTGCAGTTGAATAATTTGGAACTTTGTGAAAAGGCCGGCAGAGGTAAGAATTGATAATAGTTATAGATTGTTTAAAAGTTTTCTTAGGAAATTTAAGTCTTAAATTCAGTAGTTTTGCAATTTGCGGTTTTTTCATAAATCTTAAGTATTAATGGTGTTTTGTATTTTATCATGTGCTAGTTGCTATAATATTTTTTTGATTAACAGTGTCAGTTTAGAAATATAATTAAAATAGCGTTAAATTTTAATGCGTTTGTTTTCCTGTTTAAAAGAGTTTCGGTTAGTGAATATTATATTAAATATTTATATTTGTTTAATGTCTAATTGAGGTTAAATCTATTGTTTGTTTTGTGAATAGTGGAATGGCAGAGAACGAAGATATAAGTTTGTCAGGTGTTGATCATATGGTTGTACTTGACGGAATGGAAAATGGACAAGAAGCAGATGTCGGAGACAGTGGTGATGGGGAAGGAACCTTGGTCGGAGGGGGTGTTGGTGACCCAGTGAGTATGGCAATGAGTCTGTTTTGTTATTTAGAAGGTTTATTTAAGTGAAGTGAAGATTTTGAATTTTAGTAGATATTCAGAAGAAAAAAAAAATCATCAAATTGTTTTTTAAAGGGCTGCTAATATTTTTTTAATAATTTAGTGAGAGAATTTTTTTAGATTCAGAACATTTTGGGGCAAATTCTGATAGTATCAGGGATTTTTAATGTCAGTACATTAGCCAAAGCCAAGATAGTTATTCATCGTGATTTGTTTCCAGTTCAAATTTAAATGCAGCTAACTTAACATAACCAAACATTCTTCCTATTTTATAGTATTTTTAATGTAACTAACCTTTAAATTATTTTTAATGATGCTAACCGATCATAAAGAAACTGTCCACACAGTAAAGGTTCCTTATATGTTGCAATTCTATTTTATATCAAAGTTATATGATTTAAATCTTCAAAACAAAATTAATTTTGGTTATAGGTAGCATAGTCTTGCATTACAAACACATTGAACTGCATACTTTATTTAATAGTTGATTTAAGTACAATTGAATGCATTACATGGAACAATTGCTGCTGAGGACAAAGTGTATCTAGTTTGTCATAACTTTATAATGTTTATCTTCAAAATTTTGGTAATTGTACAGTTTCAGATCATAAACATATTCAACTGACTTCTTTGTTTTTTCTTTAAAATGCAGTTGCATATGTTGCATAGTACAATTGCTTCCAGGAATAAGGTTCAAATTATTTTAAAAATAAATTTTTTATTAATTATCCAGCTTTGCATCACAAAACATCCAATTCCTTTCTTTATTTTAATGTTTAATGTTAAAATACAACTGGATATACAATAAGGACCAATATTAAAATATATTTTTAAAGTAACTAACCTTGTACATAACCAACTAAACTCATAATGTTAAACTATTTTTAATTCACCTAACTTAACCAATGTTTTAAATGGTCAGTTACCGGTACTGGTAAACTACCGTTTGAAGTATCTCCACGTCCTCTTAGGTAATGATTGGAAACTTGGCTCACTTTTTGGATTACAGAAACCTGTAGCTGAAACAGATAAGCAGTTTGTCCGCAGTTGTGTTGTTCGAGGCAGTCGATTCTATTGTGAAAGCAAGGTATAATGATATAGAACCAAATTAGTTAACTCAAGTTTACTTACTCTTTAATGGTACATAATTCATACGAACAAAACATATTATCACCATGGAAAAAACAACCGACAAAGAAAGTCATGGATATCAACATCATGCAAACAATGTAAACAATGTAAGTATAATATATGAAGTTTGTTCTCAGTCACAACACTCCCACTAGAACATACTTTGTGAATGTATTAGGTCACTGATTTGAGTCCCATTCCTTGAACACAGAAACGGTGTTGGTGACTGGCAGGCCTTTGGTCAGCACATCAGCAATCATGCCAACAGAACCTTGATGAATCACGTTGATCACCTTGTCTTCTACAAGCTGACGTATGAAATGATGTTTTGTGTCAATGTGCTTGGTTCTTGCTCTATAACCAGGTGATGTCGCCAAATCAATTGCACTTTTACTATCACACAAAATGTTTATTGCTCCATGTGAACAAATATTGTCTAACTCGCCTATCAATCCTCTAAGCCAAAGTACCTCTTGACATGCTGCGGAGAGTGCCATGTACTCGGCTTCTGCTGTTGACAGCGCTACAGTTCTCTGCTTCTTGCTACTCCAGGTAATGGCACCTCCTTGCAAAGTGAAAACGTAGCCAGTAGTGGAACGTCGATCATCGATATCATTTGCCCAGTCTGCATCACAATGTCCTGTAATGTCACTGGATTCACTACTACTGAATTCAAGCTTGACATCTGCTGTACCCTTCAAATAACGCATGATTCTTTTTACAGCCACCCAGTGAGCCTTACAGGGGTTACTACTGAATCTACTAACTGCATTTAATGCAAATCCAATATCGGGCCTGGTTCCCTGATAAACATACATCAAACTTCCAATAGCCTCTTGGTAAGGTACGTTGCTGAACTCTTCAGATTCTTGTGATTGCAATCCCATATTCTTCGACAGCCTTTGGTTGATGTCACTAGGGCAGACTGCTGGATTGCATTCTTCCAAGTTAAACTTGGACAGCACCTCCTTGATATAACCTTCTTGATCAATCCAGATCTTCCCTGCAGTACGGTCCCGTGTAACTCTTATTCCCAGAATGCATTTGACCTCTCCCAAATCTTTCATCTTGAATCTCTCCATCAATCCATTTTTAATGGCATTTTTGGTTTTGCTGTTGTTGTAGGCAATGAGTAAATCATCAACATAGACAGCTACAATTACGATGCTCCCACTTTCTACCTTAAAATATATACACTGATCTATCATTGAATGAGAGAGCCCAATCTCTTCCAAAGCTCTATTTAGCTTCTGATTCCATGCTCGACTACCTTGTTTAAGACCATATATTGCCTTTGAAAGTTTGCAAACCTTCTCTTCACCTTCTTCAAAACCTTTTGGCTGAGTCATATATATATCTTCCGAAAGATCTCCATGTAGGAAGGCTATCACAGCATCCATGTGATCAATGTCTAGGTCATACTTTGCAGCCAATGCTAAAATTATCCTTATTGACGAGTGACGAACTACAGGAGCAAATGTCTCTTCATAATCAATTCCTCTTTTTTGAGCACAACCCTTTGCAACCAGCCTGGCCTTATAACGTTCTATTCCTCCTTCTGTGTTCCTTTTGGTTTTGAATACCCATTTGCAGTCGATGGGTTTTCTGTCAGCTGGTAGGTTTACGATTTCCCATGCGTTATTCTGTCTTAATGAGTCAATTTCTTCCTTCATGGCATGAATCCAATGTTTTCTCGCAGAGCATGCTAGAGCTTCCTCCAGAGTCTGAGGATCAGCAGAGTCAACATTAACCTTGTACATGATGAAGTCCTTCATTTGTTTTGGTTTCTGGGCTCTACCAGAACGTCGGAGCCGCTGATCTTGTGTATCATCACTAATTCGTTCCTCGCTACATACATAGTCTTCAATTGCACAGTCTCCCACTTGACTGAAGCCTTCTTGAGCCTCAAAACCCTTAAATTCATTCAAACTATCTGTTTCATGGCATGAATTGTCTTCAACATCATCTGGTACCATGATGGGAATGTCTTCCTTTAACTGGAGAGATGCAGTTGGAATAGGTTTAAACACATCCTTTTCAGCCTCACTGTGAACTCTGTGAATTCCTTCATTCTCAATGAACACTACATCACGACTCTTGATAACTCTTGTAGTTCCCTGTTTGAGAAGTCAATATCCTTTGGAGTTCTCACAGTAGCCTACAAAGATGCATTCTTCACCCTTTTCACTAAATCGTCTACGTCTTTGCTTGGGAACGTGTGCAAAGGCTTTGCACCCAAAAACTCGCAGATGTCGCAAGTCTGGCTTGTGCCCACTCCAGACCTCCTCTGGTGTTTTTCCAGCTAACACTCTAGAAGGGGAACGATTGTGCAAGTAAGCCGCTGTGTTCACTGCTTCAGCCCAAAAAGAGTAATCCAGCCCTGCCTCGATGAGCAAACAACGTGCCTTCTCCACAAGAGTGCGGTTCAGTCGCTCTGCTAGACCGTTCTGCTCAGGTGTGTAGGGGCAAGTGGTCTGATGTTGGATTCCAAGTTCCTTCAAGATCATCGATAGTCCACTGTTGACATATTCACCCCCATTGTCTGTACGCAATATTTTGACTTGCTTATTTGTTTGTCTCTCAATCATGGATCGAAAATCCTTGAATGTATCTGTGACTTCACTTTTAGATTTTAAAAAATAGACGAATACCTTTCTAGAGTAATCATCTATGAGAGTGAAGAAATAGCGGGAACCTCCAATCGACAACTCTTCCATTGGACCACAAATGTCAGAATGCACTAACTGCAATGTGTCAAGTGCCCTTGTTCCTTGATGCTTGAATGGGAGTCTTTGCTGTTTGCCTTTTACACAAGTAGTACATGTAGCACTGTCCACGTTCGAAAAATTCAGCCCCGACGCGGATCCATCCCGCAACTGTTTCATACCCCATCGGTTCAAATGACCTAGCCTTCTGTGCCACAGAGCACTGCCAGAAACCGATCTGGTACAATTGACTCTTTCTTCAGATTGGTCCAGCTTGTACATATTGTTCACTAAAGAGCCTGTAGCCACTAGCTCCCAGTTAGTATCATAAATGCAACAACCCTTATCAGAGAACAACACAGTGTGGCCATGCTTGACAATTCTACTCACAGACAGCAGATTAGTTGAAACATCAGGTACATACAAAACTTCCTCTGCCTTAACAGTATCTACCTTTCCAGCTACAGATACCTTCAAGTGTACATCTCCTTTGCTTCTAGCTGGCAGTCTATTGTTATCCGCCATCATGATTTGATCATTTGTATCTTCACGAGTGCCTGATAGCCATCTGAGTTTTCTTGTAATATGTGCAGTTGCCCCCGAATCAATGTACCATTCCTCAGTATCAGCATTTCCTGTAGTGAGGACAACATTCAGAAAAGCACGGTGACCGGCGCCTTTATTTTCTGTGCCCTTGTGCTCTGAATATCTTGCACGTTCAAATCGTTGGGGGTAATGACGTGCTATGTGGCCATACCCATTGCAGTCAAAACACTTGGGACCATTGTTGAAATCCCTCCTCGCCTTGGAGCTGTAGAAGGCAGACTCTTGTTCAGGAACTCCTGGTTTTCTTGCAGTTACTTGGACTTCTTGCAATAGTTTGGTCTTAATAGAATCTCCAGTAATAGGCGCTCCTGAACTTTCTAGTCCCATTATCATTGGCCTATAATCATCTGGCAACCCGGCTAACAATAATGTTCCAATCCACTCTTCACTAACCTCAAAATTAATGCCTCTGAGTTTGTGTGCAGTAGTTATAATACTATTGACATACTCTTCTACAGAAGTACAGCTTTCTAACCTAGTCGTAATTAGAGACTTTAACAATCCTACTCTTCTTGTTAACCCTGAATCCTGAAAAGCATTCTTCAACTTGTCCCATGCCTCCTTTGCTGTACAAGTGTCTTGAACATGTACATAATTTACAGAGCTGATTGACAAAATAATCTTTGCCCGAGCGCGTATAATCTTCTTGTCATCCTTTTCTTCACCTGTGACACACTGCCACAATTCTTCATGTTCCAGATAAGTTCTCATTGCAAACTGCCAAGTATTATAGTTTTCCCGTCCGACCAACTTTTCGATCGTCGGCAATGAGCTATGAGCTTGTCCTGCTGCCATATCTAATACCATGTTTTCTTACGTCTATATCATAATTTCATAATATATATCATAATTTCATGTTTCTGGGCCCATAACCTATTGTGAAAGCAAGGTATAATGATATAGAACCAAATTAGTTAACTCAAGTTTACTTACTCTTTAATGGTACATAATTCATACGAACAAAACATATTATCACCATGGAAAAAACAACCGACAAAGAAAGTCATGGATATCAACATCATGCAAACAATGTAAACAATGTATGTATAATATATGAAGTTTGTTCTCAGTCACAACAGATTCAGTACTCATGCTTGTGAAACGAGTTTCATTTTCTCACTGTGTGATGTAGAATAGATTAATTATTGAAGTTGAGAAACTGACAATGTGATACATGATAGTATGAAAAAATCAAATGTTTGTGATCAATAAATTTTAAATGGAAAATGCTACAAGTACCACAAGTCTGATTGATAGGGCTGCACGGAACCACCGATGACATAGACTTTTTTTCTGTAATTTTTTTTTTCAAACAAAATACAGATAGGCAACATATCTGGATGGCATCCATCTTGCTACTGGGTTATTCCACATCAATTCAACACAGGGTCTGAACATCACCATCTCAGATTTTCTTGAAATTTGGCACAGGTGTACTATTGGTACAGACTTGGAAATATATGAAATTTTACTTTGATATGTCAACTGGTTTTTGAATTCCAGGGCTGTAAAGTAGTCATAAATGGATCCAAAAAAAAGGATCACCAATATTTTGATTTGCTGTACAAGCTTTCCTAATTGAGCTACAGACCTGGGTTTGGTGACATTTTACAGCATTTTGAATGCCATTTCCTATAATATGCAACACTATATGGGTTAAGATAAAAAAAATGTTGAATTTAAATTTAATTTTTTTCAAAAAGCACATATGATTTTAAAATTTCAAAATCAATTCCATGAATAGATAGTAGTGTTATAATCACAGAAAAAAATAGAAATTTTAATTGATAATGGCTTCATTGTTAAAAAAATTGAAGACTAAAGCTGCTTTTCTTGAAAAAATAATTTTAATACAATTAATATAATATATAAATTAATAATAGTAATAGTGGATTATAATTAGTAATATTGATATTGTGAGTATTTTAAATAACAATTATAATGATTTTAATAATTATTCATTTTGATTATAATACAGTAAAACCCTGTTACCTAAGATAATTTTCAAGGGGCTGGATGCTAAAAAATTCTTAACAGGGAAAACTTCTTAAAATGGAAATACTTTTGATTCATAACTGCTTAACTCAAAATTACACTTACCAATTGATGGTTTGTGGCTCACATGGTAGAACTGCATCATCCGCTGAGACAAAAGCTCTGAGCTTCAGCATAAGAAGCGGACAACAGACAATGGATCGCGACATTAGGAGCAGAGTGAAGAATGATGTAGTAAATATTTATTGTGCTTGTTTGAAAATTATTAACGATTATGAAGTAGTATATCGAATAACCAATCAATAACTCAATAGAACTTGAATCTCTCTTAAAGTAGGGGAACCAGTGGTTTCCTTGACTTCATGGAATATTCGCCTCTGTTGCAGAATTGTACTATTATTTAAAATTTTAATAAAACTTACCTTGCCTTCACACACACACATACACATATACCCATGCGCACAGACACATGCACACACACAGACACAGGTGCAGTAATTTTGTAATGATTATGGATCAGTGTGGCTTTATGCTAAAAACTAATTCTAAAAATTTGATTTGGTTCTCATTTTTATAATAAATACCAGATAATTCTTTGGGAAGGCATTGCAATTATCGTAGTAGTTTATTTGCTGACACGGATATAAGCTATATGAAACAGCGGGCGAGGGGGTGAGCGAGGGTGAGCGGCGAGCGTGTGCGCAGGAGCTGGAGGCCATCAAGGTGTGGCTGCGCGAGATGGAGGAGGCCGCTGGGTGGGTGAGGGGTGAGGGGAGGGCGATAGGGGGGAAGGAGAGCGAGAGTGAGCGGCGAGCGTGTGCGCAGGAGCTGGAGGCCATCAAGGTGCGGCTGCGCGAGATGGAGGAGGAGGCGGAGAAGCTCAAGCAGCTGCAGTCGGAGGTGGACAAGCAGATGAACATGGGCAGCCCGCCCGGCATCAGTGAGTTTCCGTCCCCGTCCTTACACCCTGTTACACGCGTTCATACAAGCTTGTGCTGGTCTTTATGCTCTTCAATACAGTCACTGAATCATTACCATTATAGACGTGACAAGTAACTTGATCTACATTAAACTTAAATGTGCATGATCAGCCTTAAGGCCAAGTGCTCAACTGCATACTCATGGCTAGAGGCACGATTATATGGTAATGCGCGATAAAACGAAATACTAACACCGAAAACCGCTTGAAAACACGAAATAAAACAAAATTGTACGAAATCCACGATATGTCACGAAATTTCGTCTATCCTGATTATTTACGTTTTTTTTTTTCCATTCTGTAAAGACAATTCACTTTCTTCAGAACAATCAAATATCTGACAGTTACTAGCAGCCATATAGATTTTAAAATGAAGTCTCGGAATTAACGTAATATTTTCTTTAAACAGTAATCTTGTGTACCATAATAATTTAAGATGTTGATAACTATGATACAATGGCCGCCGTTCACTTTCTGTAAATACAAAAAATAACAAACGTTCAAAATATGTTTTTCTAAGATTACGTTTTTAATCATTAAAATACTACACACTAAAGCGCATTTCTTTTACTGTTTATTTAAAATAAAGTACGTAGGGTACGAAAATAAAATTAACCCTGCTCAACGTAACAATTGTAAATAATAAATAGTACCTCCATGTTAATGTCGGTTTTAATTTGCACGTACGTATGTTGGTATTCGGTATGCGTTTGTATTTGCATATATTCTCCATTGTTTTGATCTTTCTAGCACGGCAAGTTTTTGCGTATTAAGAGGTTAAATTCTTCCTAAGTGATAAAAATTTTTTGATAATGCCTAAAACGAAGGTTTCTGCAAGTGACCGATCGAAAGAATTTTCCAGCGAAGGATTTTATTTCAGTGATAAAATTTTAATGTGCAAATTCTGTAACTGCAGGCTAGACTACGAGAGACGCGATACGCTCGTGAAACATGTCGCGAGTGAGAAACATAAGCGTTTGAGGCAAAACTCATCTGTTAAACGACATCCTTGTCTAAGAGTCTTTAATGCCATTAATTTGCTGTTCAACCCAAGAAATGTGAGTAGGGTTAGCATAGAAGATGCAAACCTACAGAAGTCTCTGCATAACTTGCGTTCTGTTTCCCATCTTCCCATTGATACATTCATACATGGCTATGTTGCTTTAAAAAAAATAATTGAGGATGAACTTTAATTGCCAGAAACAAGCCAAATTGATGTTGCAAAGGTACTTTGCTTCCTTAAAGGGGACTACAGTGAATTTGCTCAAGCCATTTTAAGGGCAATCTGGTTCCCAACATCAAATGTTGATGCAGAACGTTCATTTTCCAGGTACTCACTGGTAGTTAGTGACAGAAGACAACGTCTCACTCCAGAAAATGCGAAAAATTTAACTATGATAGCATTTCAATAAAACCGTCCTAATAGTAACTTTGGAAGTGCTTAATTGTGTAATTTTGTAGTGTATGTGATTGTAATTAAGTCGTGAAATTTTTAGTAGTTATTTAAAAGTTTGAATTTATGAATTTGCAAATGAACTTAATTATCTATGAATTTGCAAATGAACTTAATTGTAATTATATCATGAGGTTTTAGTGTTTATAAATATTTGTTTTAATAAATTTGCATGTCGTACAGAAAAGCAAGAAAATTTTGCAGTGGGTATTTTGAGCAAAAAAATAAAACCATATAACACCGAAATATTTATTTCTTTACACCGAAATTTGTCTTAAAATAACACCACAAAATCTTGACTCTACTCATGGCTAGTGAGTCATGCAAATGACAGCCCTTGGCCTAATGGGCAATGTGACATCTAAAGTGTTAAAATCTTTACCAAAATTGTAATTCGTAACTGGAATCTCCCCTAAACACCTTCACTGCTCTGGCCGTGTCCTGAATGGATGAATGTGCAAGAATGATTTCGAGTGTTTGTGTGGAGGTTGGAACCACACATGTTGTTTAGGTAAACTAGGGGTAAAAAGAGGTAAAGCCTAACTGACTCTGAAATGTCACTAGCCACCCCTGCTGAAGCGTGAAACCGTCAGATATAAATCCAAAGAGAGCCGAGCATCTACTGATGCCAACACATTGCTACATCGCTCGGCATAGCCACATGACTGGCCAGAGGGCCAGACCACAGTCTTAACAAAGTGGAAGGAATGCAAGCTAGCATCTCAGAACCATGTTAAACGTAGTACTTTTTGAGAAACAAATTGTTTCTAACACAAAAAAAAATCAACATTAAACTTTAAATGAAAACAAATTATTTTTTTCTTTTGAAAATTTTCAGTTTTTTAAATAGTAAAATAGGCAAGTTGGCCTGATAAAGAATAGTTGTCATTCATATTAACCCGTTATTAGTTGCGTGTTACAATGTTACACCATTGATCATACCTGAGAATTTTTCTCACTTTTGCTTATTTTGCTATAAAAACATATCAGAGGAAATAAAATATGACATACTGACTACTTTGTTGTTTATTCTGTATATTTTGTGCCCTAAAATTATTTTGATATTACATTTTATGAACATAAGTGTTTAAAAACAACAAAAACAATTTAAATATGTTTCCTTTTTGCTTTCATGAATTATACCTAAGTATTGATTGTAGCCTGTGAACAGAACTTTAGATTAAACAGAATGATTAACTATAATTATAAGTGAATTTTTTTAGTCACACAGTTTTTATATTCATAGGTTAGGCCAGTAAGTATAAGTAGTAATTTCTAGGCAGATGGGTGCCTCACATGTTGCACACACAATTTTTTTTTTGCAAGAACAACTCTCATTTTTTGGAAATATGTTCCATCATTACTGCAAAAAAAAATTCAGTAGAACCCTTGTATAATTTTTTTCAAGCAGTCATAAGGAAAAAAAAAAACTAGCAGGAAATAACAATTTAGCATTTGTCAGTGTTTGAATTTTTTACTAATTTTTACTAATTGAGCTATATAAACAAATTTAAATTTAAAACCACTGATAAATACACTTGATGCTTAACCTAGCCAACAGTTTTACAACTTCATCATGCTTCCAGCTTCTATTTTATTTGTCTTTAAAGACACACTGCCAGCCACATTTCTGTAAAATGATTCAAAACTTGTGAAGATGACAATAAAATACCGGTAAATTAAACTCTTTATCAGCAATAGAAAACACTTTGTTTTTTATTCTTGTCATTGTGAAATAGTTAGCAAACTAAAATATATGTATGTACATGGGAAAATACACTAGAATGGCAAGGGATGGAAGATTTTGTAATTTTTTTTTCAGGACAAGGGTGCCAACATACACATAACTGTATACCTTCAGTATATTAAATACACAGTGTTAGCCAGCACTAACATGTATCCCTAGTGTTCTGACACACATTCATTTAGTTTTTCCATACCGTCCTATTTAAACAATCTACATCTATGGTATAGCAGTGTTTATAAACAAAAACGTTAAGTATAAAGTAAACTTTGTAACATGTTAAACTTCACAGATGGTATAAGTGTTGGAATAGGTTGTTAATTTTTTTTGCATTTATTGAAATTTATAAAGCTAACATTATAAACAGGAATCATTATATGCAGGAAATAAATACACTGCCTTATGGGGAAAATTTTGGGACTCAAAAAATATGATGTTATAAGCAGGAACATTCTAACAGGGTTTTACTGTAAATTGAATCTGCGGTGTCACCTACAGTGATAATATTCGCAACTTTCTCCTTTGGTTTCACAAATGCTGCTTGTCACGCAATGAGAAAAATTTACACATACTATGCATGCCATCAAGTAAGGTCAATAAGACATTATTCGTCACAACCAATTTGGCTGTTGGGCAATGAAATTTGAAGACAAGGCTGCTCTGGCTCATCATTCAAAATAAAACTATATTATTTTTTAATGTAAGAAAAATGCTCATAGCGTGACCGATGACGGGTTAAGATGTCCAATTAATACGGTTACCATACAACAAAAACAAAGAACATATTTTCACTTAGGTTTTTTAAAAATGTATTTCATTCATTAGATTGTATTTGAGTGTGTGAGTTGTACAAAGATACTGAACAAATCAAGTATACAAAAATACAATGAAAACAGATCAAATGAACAAATCTCCTCTTAGCTTCTAAATGGCACTGTCTCTGTAGTAAGTCGCCGGTCTCTACGTGTAGAAATAAAAAAAGCAGAGAAAAGATGCACTTAAAACTAAATTCTCAAATACACCAATCACACTTAGTACATCTTCAGATTGCGCAAATTCATTTAGTGCAATGTTAATTTTACTGTCCCAGTCTTGAATGGCACGTCTGTAAATTTCAGCTAACACAAAATCGCCACAGGAAAAAAAAAGTCTACTTCAACTTGGTAAAAAAACAGATGTGCAGTGGCATACTGTTAGCTATACTACGAGGGGAGAAGAGATGCATGCACAGGTCTGACTACACTATCAACTGTTGAACAAACATCAGCTATGGCAAGTTCAGTTGTGGCTATGGAGTGTAAAGGACCAAATGTTTTTACATCCGTGTGTATGTCGCCTGGCCTCAGACCAGGTCGTGATGAACTTCAGTCTAGCCAGTGGCAGGGAACTCGCACACACAAACACAAAGCAATGTCTGCCCATTCGTCTGCCCTAACTGTACGTGCGCAAGCACCTACAGTTGGAAGTATAGTGGAATCATGGCTTTCAAGTGAGGGCATTATGCATCGGGTTCAAGTATTTGAGATAAAACTAGAAGTATTATGGCGTGCAGAATGTCATGAAGGCACACATATGTTGGTCGAACTTTATTTTTAAGCACGTCAACTGTGCGCACAATCATACAAAATAAGGACTATCAAATGTTTATATAAGTCTGATGCTGTTGATTGTACTAGCGGGAATATATTTGACATTAAATACTGGAACAGAAATGAACTCATGAATTCACATGGAAAAGATTGTTAAATTAATGATGCAATGAAAAAAAAAAATCACGGGCCTGACAGGATTGATGTGAACCAAGTGGTGGTACACATATAAGCACTTAAATTTTTGAAAAATTAAATTGCAAATATTCGGACAGTAATATCGGTTTCACTGCCATTCAGAGGGCCTAAAAAGGGATGGTTCTGTGATATTGAAATCTGCGTGGTAAATTTCATCAAAGAGAAGAGAGGAGACAATTCCAATTTGAGACGTAATAAAATTAAAAGCCCAAGATATTGCTTGTGAATTGAACATCCCGCGGACTAGCTTCAAGGCAAGTAGCGTACTGGTTAGTATGCAAGAATGATCGCCGTTGTAATTTTTGTTTGCAGTACAGAACACAACTAACTTAGAGCAAAAATTGCCAAAATATTACCAAGAGAAATTAATTAAATTTCAGGGCCATGGGATTGGTTTGCGTAAACAACATGCTTATTTGTACATCCAAATTGGAAAGCTGATGAAATGGCAGTGTATTACGACATGCCCAGCAACACTACCATGGAAACAAAAGGCGTTACGACTGTCGGGAGTCACGGTGATGTTGTGAGTTTTGGCATACTGCAGGATACTGCCACCCTTCATTATCTTACGTAATCATTCGTTGTCAAGAAAAAGGCTGAATGATGAGTGATTTAATGCAAGAATGGTTACGACTGGTGTGGAATTGAGCCCGGGTGCACTTCTGAAGAAAAGGGGCATGTTTGTCCTTGATGTGTTTCGGGGACATCTGACACGTGGGATTAAAGCCACAATAAATAATTTCAACACAGACTTGGTTGTTTTACCAGCTGGAATAAGAAGCCAGCTACAAGTTTTCGATGTTGTTGTAAACAAGCCATTTAAAGACCACCTTCGGCAACAGTATCATGATTGGCTGCTTACTGGTGACTATTCTCTGACACCAACTGGGAAAATTAAGAAACCACAGTTCTTCAGCTAGTAACATGGATTTCTACAGCCTGGCAAAGGATAACTTCAGAATCCATCGTCCGCGGCTTTAAGAAGTGTTGCATTTCAAATGCCATGAATGGCACTGAAGACGATCTGTGCTGGCAAGATGAAGATAAAGGCAATGTCAGCATTAGCCGTAGCAGCACTAGCATTGCAAACACTGTCAGTGCACGATTATTCTTACCAGCATCAGAACAAACTCTCTTAATATATCTATGTAAAATAAGTGTTTAATGTTGTGACAAACTCAAATTTATAATGGCATAGGTAAGTTTAACTATTTAAATATTATTACATATTTAATTAAAAAAAAAAATTCTTTGTCTTATAACTGTGATTTCCTTTCCATAATTTTGTATTTTAACTGTTATCTCCTCTCCAAACATTCTTTTTCCTAGACTCTCAATCAAAAAGTTTGGGGTCGCATTATATTCAGTCGCAGTATCCTTGGTTTATACGGTAGTTGTGAACATTCATAAACATTAAAAAACCTAAAATTTGATATTACAAAGAGAAGATGTATTCACATGCTAACTGTAAGATTTTAGAACTTTTAAAAAATTGTCTGCAAGATTTGTAAGGCTTCTTGCCAATTTTTTTTTCTAAAAAAATTTTTAAATAAACTTTTTTGGCTATCTTAAATTGATAAATTTCCTCCAAAACAATGGCGTAGGACATGATGGAGTGAAAGTAACACAAAATAAGCTATTGATGTGGTCTCTTTAAAAAAAAATTCCTAATGTAGAATGCAAATATGAAAAAATAAATTTCATAATCTACTATATAAAAATAAGTCGGGTTTTCCTTCCTGACGCTATAACTCCAGAACGCACGAACCGATTTCCACGGTTTTGCAGTCGTTGGAAAGGTCTCGGGCTCCGTGAGGTTTATAGCAAAGAAAATTCAGGACAAACCATATCGAGAAGCATGTCAACTATTGGGTTTGCTGGAGAACGATTCTCATTGGGATTTAACACTTGCGGATTCAGTTGTTTCATCAAATGCGTACCAAATACGAACTCTGTTCGCAATTATCATCACCACATGTTTTCCTTCACAACCAATTCAGTTATGGAACAAATACAAAGACGACATATGTGAAGATATCTTGCATCGCTTGCGCATTCAAACGAATAATCCTGACATCCAAATAACCGATGAAATCTACAATGAAGGATTGATTCTGATTGAGGATCAATGCTTGACTATTGCAAACAAGCTACTGATTGAAGTAGGAATGATTGCGCCAAATCGATTGATGCACGATGCATTCAACCAAGAATTAAATCGAGAGCTGCAATACAATGTTGATACATTGCAGGAATTCGTTCGAAATAATGTGCCGTTGCTGAATGAACAGCAAAAACAAGTATACGAAACATTAATGCAAGCGGTGGACAATAATACTGGTGGTCTATTCTTCCTGGACGCGCCTGGAGGAACAGGGAAAACATTTGTCATTTCATTGATTTTGGCCACTATTCGATCAAGATGTGACATAGCTTTGGCGTTAGCATCATCTGGAATTGCGGCGACTCTTCTAGATGGCGGTCGTACTGCACATTCTGCGCTTAAGTTGCCACTCAATTTAAACACAATTGATACTCCAACATGCAATATTTCCCGATCCAGTGCAATGGGAAAATTGTTGATGCAATGCAAGCTCATTGTTTGGGATGAGTGCACAATGGCACATAAGAAATCACTTGAAGCACTTAACTTCACACTGAAGGATCTTCGGCGAAATAACAACATCTTTGGCGGCTTGATGATATTGTTGGCAGGTGATTTCAGGCAGACGTTGCCAGTAATTCCCCGTGGAACGCCTGCAGATGAATTGAATGCTTGCCTGAAGGCATCACCTTTATGGAATAACGTAAAAACATTATCGCTAACCACTAATATGAGAGTTCAACTTCAAAATGATCAAAGTGCTGCACAATTTTCCAAACAATTGTTAGATGTTGGAAATGGAAAAGTCCCAGTTGATGCGACATCTGGATTAATTACTCTTACCAACGACTTTTGCCGATTTGTAGACTCTCAATTAGCTCTTATTGAAAATGTTTTCCCAAACATTAGTGAGAATTATCAGAATTATGCTTGGTTAAGTCAACGAGCAATTCTTGCCGCAAAGAATAATGATGTACACGCACTGAATTTCACCATTCAATCAAAAATTTCTGGCGATTTGGTGACATACAAATCCGTTGATTCCATAACAAATCCCGATGATGTAGTAAATTATCCAACTGAGTTTTTGAACTCTCTGGAGTTACCAGGATTTCCACCACATAACTTGCTACTCAAAGTTGGTACAGTTATTATGATATTGCTTAATTTGAATCCACCGCGACTTTGCAACGGTACTCGACTTTCGGTAAAAAGACTTATGCCAAATTTGATTGAGGCAACCATTATTAACGGAAAGTACGCAGGTGAATATGTATGTATTCCTCGAATACCAATGATTCCGACTGATCTTCCGTTTGACTTCAAACGATTGCAATTTCCAGTTCGCCTTGCGTTCGCAATGACAATTAACAAGTCGCAAGGCCAATCGCTTAGTGTTTGCGGAATAAATTTAGAAAATCATTGTTTTTCACATGGGCAGTTATACGTTGCGTGTTCACGAGTTGGGAAACCATCCGCTTTGTTTGTGTTAACGTCAGACCAAAAAACAAAAAATGTGGTTTACCAAAGAGCACTTCAATGAAACGGATAATTTGCGGACACGTATAACGCTTCGATTCAGTATTTACTTTGGATTCACTTTCATTTACTTAGGGCCGGTTTTATGACCTCCGGCTAAAGTTCCGGCCAAAAATTTAACCGCAGGCTAGCTCTTATTTCGGTTTTATGACTCCATGTTAACGTCTACCTTCCAGTTAAAGTTCCGGCTAACCTAGCGGGTGGATGAACCGGCCGCTAGCTGCTTAACCGGAGGCTAAGCAACAAAATAAAATGGCGATGTATCAGGCGAGGTTAGTTGTTGATAGTGATGATGACTATTTGAGGAATTCTATTGAATATTTACAGGATGCGATGGAATAATTTATTACTAAATGTAAAATGCTTCGCCGTATTCGTCAAAGTTTTATTAAAAATTACATGGCATGAAAGTGTAGTCACGCTTTTCTATTTTCGTCGAGTCGTGTATTATTATTTGACTTTAATTGATCACGAAGTACATAAACGTATGCTATGTATATAAACTTAAATGTTCCTGCTTAAGAATATGTGTAAATAAGTGAATTTTATAATTGCAAAACGAGGGTTATTATTACCTATAAAATGCGTGTTTTCGTGGAAGTTGTATCTGTGAATTTTTATTCGTAATACAGTGGACATATGCCGGGAATGAAATGCACTTCATACGACTTCAGACGTGGTTCTAATTCAATGAATACAATTGAATGTGAAAATAAATGTTACCCAATTATCCCTTCCCTATCTTACAAACCATTAGGTACTTATTATCTACCTGCCACGCAAGTGCAAAACGAAAACAGCACTGGAATTATTCTGTTTACCGTATCCAAGTTTATCCCTTGATCCTATCGGCATGACCCTTTATATGTTGGTCTTGTTTTACATTATACTTGCTGTTTTAATTTAGAATGTTGAAAAATCCTGTACATAACACAAAATACCTAACATATCACGATGCAAACAAATTATGTCAGGTCTTGTAAAAATATATTTCATTCGTATACATTTTACAATCATAATTATTTCCCCAGTGAATATATCTAGGATCTCTTGGCCTACTAAATTAAAACAGCAAGCATCCTATACCACAAACTAATTCCATCAGGATCGGATTAATTTGGATATGTGATACGAAACTATTAGTACAAAAATGAAACCTACACCAGTGAAATGAAAATTGACAAGTATTTTCCCGAAACGGGGTCTATATTATTTGATTATGAAATAAATTTATGAAAGAAATAAGTGTTCTCTAGCAAAAATGTCATCCCTATTTATTTGTTGGTATAGAATTACTTCGTTAGTTTTGGCTTAATATATAACCTAACAAAATCATGTGTTTCAATACAAGAGTAAAGTTGAAAACACACGGTTTTGAAGCGTAAATTGTAATTTTATGGTTTAATACAAAGCAGGTTTGACGTCAAAGTAATTTTTGGTTAATTTAATTATATCTGTTGCAAGATAAAGTTCGCGGCATATTTCTTTACTGCAGCTGTAAACATTCCGAATCACAATACAAACAAACAGCTGACTAACATTCTACCAGAAAAAATAACTGTCTTGCAACAAAAGTTACCAAATTCTGTTTTATTTCATTACCAACACAACCATTATTACACCACACGCTTCGTCAGGTTCCGGTTAGCCAACCGCAGGCTAAGTATGGGTCATAATACACCCCTCGTTCGTTAACCGGAGGCTAGCTTTACCTGGAGGCTAGCTAACCTGAGGATTTAGCCGGAGGTCATAATATCGGCCCTTAGAGAAGTTCAACTAAATAACACTTCATTTTTGTAATCGAAATGAATTCATTACTGTTGTGAAATGAAATAAAATTTTTCATTTTCAAATATAAAACAAAAAAAAAATTTTATTCATCTTTTAATCACCAAACGAAATGTTACATAAAACGAAGCCATTTGGTGGCGAAACGGAGTTCGCCGGGTTTGCTAGTGTAATATAATTTGGCAACTTATTCAACCGCAGCAATCTGTACAGTTCCTTCACTCCGACAATACAAATGGCTACAATATAATGTGAATTGCAGATTAGAGTAAAGTAATTGTTTGCCCAACTTTTACAAAAAAAAAAAACAGCATTTATCTTTTTAAATTGACAAATTCCTGTGGAACTACCATGAAAGCATGACAATTTTTTATTGTGTGACTTTTAGTAAGATGTTTTATGTAACTTCTCCTATTTATGTAGTTATAATGTACTTGAAGCATTTTACTGCAAGGCAAATTTAAATAAAAATTAGTTTGTGTTGTGTTGTTGCTGCCGATTATAATTGATTTAGTATGTGCATAGCTTTGGATTTAATGATTGCTACAGTGAATCTCATAAATAATAAACAGCACTATTTTAGTAATTAATAATAATGTAAGTACTTTATACTGAAATTTAGTAAATGTAAAACATCTTGTGGGACATGAAAATAACTACATTAAAATCAGAAATCCTTTACAGTGAGGTACTTTATAATGAGGTTTCACTGTGCACTGACCTTTCTTTGACCAGCCTGACTCGGCATATGACAAGCTTCCAAGATGCGGGCTTTTGTGATCCTCCAGACTCATTTTTAACTATTCAGTATAAAAATTAAACAATTCAACAACATCTAGGCCAGAGAAACAGTCTTTCCATGACGCTGCCTCTTAACCCAGTAGTCTGATGCACCACAATAACTTTTTCAGAGTCTATAAAATTTGCAGCCAATCAGGGCTTGCCTCTCACAAACTTCTATTATAATTCACTGACGAAAACATTTTGCTCCAATATAACAATTGCAAAATAATTACATTATTTAACCTCAAAACTAACTTAATGTATAATCATCCGTGTTGGCTTTCCTTCTCCTATGACACCATGGTTGTTCCTTCCGGAAGGAAAGCTGGTGGGGGTAAGGACAGATTCACTGTCAACCCTTCCTTGTTGATTATTACTGATGATTGCCTTGCTTACTTTGTCTTATAGGATTTCCTATCACTTTGTGTGCAGGGTTTAAGCTTTATGAATCCTTAGTCTTAAGAGCATGTTTGGTGTGGTTTCTATAGTGGATTATTTGTAAACTTGAACATGGTTATAATAAAAAATATTTACAACACGTAGAGTAAACTATGTTCTCTTCCCTTCCATTTTTATTCAAGAAATCAGAAGCCAATTTCATTAGTAACTGATACTTGTTGGAAAATAAATTTTGTAAGTACGTTTTGAGAAAAATGTAACAAATTTGCATCAAGTACTGTTTGTGGCTGTCGATTGCATAAATTGTACTGAATGTTTAATTATGTGTTTTGATCACAATTAATGTAATGTATTTAATCTTCCTTGCAGCCAGTCCCTTGAACATGTCACTGGAAGAGAAGATAGAAGTGGATAACCGCTCCATATACGTTGGCAATGTAAGTGTTACATACATACATACATACATACATACATTATGGTGTGTGCTTGATTCTGCTATCTGAATGATCATGATTTAGAATTCTGTCAGTGCATTCATGTCAATTATAGTATTGACAGTTGTGAAAGGGTTAATATTTGTAACATATTTCATGAATTAATTTATTTCATAAATTGGCATATAATAAAATTTTGATGAATTGAAATCTTTATAGTTAAAAATTGTATTAAGTCTGGCAAAATTTAGACTTTTCTTGTAATGAATAACAATTTTATTTGCAATTTTTGCATGCTCTCGTAAAATATCCAACTGTACAGTTTTGACAATTAAATAGTAAATCAAAACTAGCAAAAAGTAGGGTGGAGGCTTGCCTAACATGAGTGCTTAAAAAGGAGATTTCATTGTTTATAAGAAAATTAGATTTTTTTGATCATAAAACAGTAATTTTGTTTAAGTTGGTCATGGTATTGTTATGAAGGCAGACAGGTTCGGAGCTGGCGGTGGCTCTGCATGGCCACTGACGTCACGCGCTGTCCACTGACGTGAGGCATGCCACGAGTGCCTGGCCGGATTACCTCCTCCCTTGCACCGTCCCGCCTCAGGCCATTGTCAATGACCCTTTTAGCATCCTGGGAATTTATTTATAAATGATATTGAAATGTTTAATGAAAAGTTTGTTTATCACTGATTAAAGTTCCGTGGTTACACACAAACTCACGGTACAAGCATAGGACTCTGTCCTTGGAACGACAACAAGAACTATTCAAGTTTGTCTGGTTGATGGCTTACACCAGTTTTAAATAAAATGTCCAAAAAAAAAGTTTCCACATTGACGTAGCCCAGATCACAGCTGTTAAAAGAATTGTTTTATCCTTTTTTTTCCTGTTGTACCGGTACCTGAAATATGTGATGGACTTAAAGCTAGTCATATCTTTTAGAGCAGTAGGCATGCACTCAAGAAGCACACCCCTCTCTTTTAGCAGATATTAGAAAACATTGATCCTGCCGAAAGCTAAATAAAACTGTGTTCAAGATGGTATTTGAAGCAGTGACCAGGGGCGCAATTCTGTAGGATTCGCAAGGGAGACCCACGGAAATATCCAGGAAGGGACGTGCGGATAGAGAGTTTTTCATGTGTTATTAAACGACACAAGACATCTCTGAATACTGTGCTTGTATGTTGTATACTGCCCATATTTTGCCCTACAAGCAATAAGCAGAAAACTTCAAAACATACAGAAATTTTTCCATAAAACATTGTTTTGACATCAAATCAGTTTCACACTCGTGCTTTTGCAAGTGCAAGTGGGCCCCCTCTGGGAGGGCCTTCTTAATTCCGGGGGGGGGGGGGAGAAGACCCTGCCCCCCTAGGATCTATGCCCATGGCAGTCGTAAGTGTGACGCCTGTGAACTGGAGTCGGTGATAAGTTTAATACAACTGACAGGCTTGGAATAAACCAGTGATTGTGTGTGACTTCTGTTAAATTATTATTTTAATTGTTTTCATGTTTAAGGCACCGTGTTGAAGCTATTAAATTATTTTCAGGAAAACTATTTCATTATATTTTGACTATAAAAATATAACATTGTAATTTGTAACAATGTAAGGATTGATGAAGTAAGTTTTGCTAAGTCTGAACATCAATTGAGACAGCAGTGAAAAACTTTTAAAACACCTGGAATTTGATACTGCCAGGAGATGGCCACCGTGTTACACCCATTCATGGAAATTTAAATTATTTTATAAATTAGCAAAATCTATTTTTAGTAGTTATTTACATTTGTGAATACATAATAAGCCACAAAATAGTATTAAATAAGGCATTATGTACTAAAAACTCTATAGTCTTTGGATTATTTATTTTATAGCTATTGTGCTGGGGATCTTTAAGGTTTCACAAGGTTAAAAAGAATGAACACAAACAAGGTGTGATTCCATCTGAATATAATTACTCCATGCTTAGGAAACTTATAATAGTTATTAAAAAAATATTAACATACATTATCAATAACGTACTTAAAGAGCTCTCAGGAATATTAAGAAAGAAAAAAATATGGGCCGCCCTAAATTAGATTATAAAAAGGCTTCATTAAAAAAAATACATAAACCAATAAAAAAATACAAATATGTTTAAACTATACCAGTTTATATTCTTAAAGTCCAAAACAGATACTTATATAATTATTTTCTTCAAACGTCGGAATTTAAAGAATGTTCCAAAAGAAAAAGTTTTTAAAAACGGTAGCACGGAGGTCGGTGCTTCACTTCCGGAGACCAGTAGTGAACATGATGCCAGGGAGCCTGTTCGTTGTTGAGGAAGGGTGGTGAAAATGCCAATTCGGCGTCCAGCTCTTGGACCCTGTCTGTGAACAGTCCGAATCAAACCTGATCAGAACTAGTACACAGACAGTTAGCAAAATGGGTAGAAAGTGCCCGCAAAAGGTAAGGGGAGGTTGGGGAATGTCGCTGATAGCAAC
The DNA here is from genome assembly GCF_032445375.1 of Bacillus rossius redtenbacheri. Classification (NCBI taxonomy): domain Eukaryota; kingdom Metazoa; phylum Arthropoda; class Insecta; order Phasmatodea; family Bacillidae; genus Bacillus; species Bacillus rossius. Next base: position 41,805,205 of record NC_086343.1, on the reverse strand, counting down.
TCACAAGACAGGGAAGTTGGCTTCTATTTTCTGAGGCGTCGCCAATCCGGATCTGGTGCTCGCGAATACGTGGCTGGCGCGGACGTTTCCACCATTTCAAAAAGAAATTAATTAAAAGAAAATAACTACTATGTTGATTACTGTACAGACAGTCTAAACTACATAAATAAATTTACAGGGATAGCATCCCTTGTCTAATCGACTACATCGTCGGTTGCGGCCGGATGGAAGTCTTGCAGTACGTTGATCCGCCGAGAATCACAAACAGTTCGTCTGGGATCGCGACGCGAAGTGTCTGCCGAGGAGCCGCGTCTCGTAATTAAAAGTAAATGTTCAATCAAAAGTGGAGGGGGAAACTGGGGCGTCCGGACCGACAGGTTCCAATGTTCCCCAGGTGGGCATCATAAAAAAACTTTGACTTTGATGTCTCGAAGTTGGTAACACTGGCCGATTTTAGCGCTACCTGTTGAGGGGTGTCTAAAATAAAAAATAATCGACTCGCCCGAGACTTTTGATTTAGCCTGGGGCTAAAGCCTAAATCGGGTGGTGCACTCTGGTGGCCTACAGGGGAAGGTAGCTGTGAGGTTAGCAAAGTTGCCACCAGATTTCGCGGGGGTCAGGTCCACTAGCTTGCGACGAGAGAAGAAGTTACTATGTCCGCCGCTAGATGTCGTGGGTGGTCCGTCTTTGCACATATTTTTCCTTGGCAATATGTCCTGCCTGTTGGGGTTCACGGCAGGACAATGATCCTGGGCTAAATTCTTAGAATCAAGAGGGAGCTGGTAGGGGAAGGGGGGGGGGGACAATAACGCAACGACGCTGGGAACGAGCGTCCTAGCCGTGACTTTCGAGGAGTGAACCTAAGACGTATTAGTGACGGGAAAGGCTATAGTAAGCTCATCTCTGAGAAGTGGTAACAACACTTCCAGAGCTGTTGTATGCAGTTTTAGTCATGCAGGGACATAATGTTATGGGCCGAGAACGTGACTGCAAGCGAGAGAAATGTCAAACGGTCTGCCAACGATGTCTTAGATTTGCAAAAGATCAGATAGATCCCTGAGAAAAGGTGCCTCAGGCTACTGCTGCAAAGTTTAACTACGTAGAGTACACCAGCCGAACAAAGATTAAATCACCCTATTGTACCCAAATTATATAGAAAATAAAATTTCCAAAAATTATTTAAAAATATAATAACAATTAAAAATAAGTGCCGAAATTCCTAATTTCCGGCACACTATTTGTGAGAATAACTTCACTTCCTCAGCTGTCATATGACACATGAAATATTGCATACTAACCCTAAAATCACAAATTTTGTGAACCATTGATCAAGAACCCGCGTCATGGTGGGAATTGAGAAAATAATTGACACCAGCATCGGTATTGTTGATACGAGGCATATGTATCACGTGCACGTTAGGTTTTCAGAGTATTCATTAATTTTTTTTTTAATTCCCGTTGCGTAATACTTCCCTTGGACCCCACTAGATGTTGCTGTGTCGCAGGTGGACTACGGGGCGACTGCAGAGGAGCTGGAGCAGCACTTCCACGGCTGTGGCTCCATCAACCGTGTCACTATCCTCTGCAACAAGTTTGACGGCCATCCCAAGGGCTTCGCCTACATCGAGTTTGCAGAGCGAGACTCCGTTCAGACGGCCATGGCGATGGACGAGTCCCTGTTCCGTGGTCGCCAGATAAAGGTCGGTGCAGCACACACATTTCATTTGGTACCAGGTAAACAAACCATCTCACATTTTCAATCGTTAATGCACACATTTCTTATTATATTGACATTGTTCGGGGCTGCGTCCTAACTCGATATGCCACCACCTCCCTAACCACCCTCCTTCCTTCCTCAGCATTTGAACCGCCCATCGACGTCACGGGTGTGTGTGTGCGTGTGAGAGAGCGCCATGGACTACAGGAAAAGGGCGCAGTAGAGTCATTAAGTAAATGTAGCTTTTAATAACAGTATTCCCTTCAATTTTGTTCCACCTAAATATTAGCTGGCCGCTATAGACCCAGACTTGCCGAAGGCCATTTTGCAATATTATCTTTTATACTTAATATTTGATTAACTGAACTTTTATGTAATTGCAGTGCATGTAGCTTTACTTTTAAATGTGAAGAGGTGTTTGTACGTTTTATGTATTTCTTAAATCGGCCACGGCGTGGTCTAGTTGGAATAACGGTACTGTGCGTTTCGGCGCACAGCGCCACTGTCTTGCTGCCACGGCGGCCATTTTTCGCCCAGTCTCTTCTCATCGCTGCCCGAGGTAGGATGTTTCCAGCACTCCGGGGACTTTGACTCTGCTTCCGCTGATTTGGTAATTCTTTGTGTGTAATTTTACATCGTAATCACTTTCGTTCGTCCTCGGAGCCTACCTCGGGGGCTGACTGTTTAATTAAATAATATATTAACCCCGTTTGCGCGACTTTGAATAAACGCGTGGTGGCCGGCCCTCATCTAAACTGATCGCGCCGCAAGGCTTTTGAACAGCTTTCTTTCGTGAGTAGATGTAACGTGTTGTACGAGCCCCCTGTTCCTACAGGGGCTAATAAACCACAAAAGCTCCGAACTCGTGTTGTTCTTTTAATTGACCACGTGTGTACCCTCATCGGCAGGCGTGTGGGACGCCCTAAGAGCCCACTGCGTAAGCATAGCGTGCCCGACGCTGAGAGCGGGCTGAAGTCAGGTTATTCTATAAGCAGCACGTGGGGGAAACGAGTCATGTCCTCACACGGGCGACGTCACGCCCCGAGTTAGGAGTCTCACCGGGTCCACATGCCTCACCACGTGGTGGCGCCCACTAACACGCCGCCTTAAAGCCGTCCAAACAACCCCCCGGCCGCGACTCTCTCTCTCTCTCTCTCTCTCTCTCTCTCTCTCTCTCTCTCTATATATATATATATATATATATATATATATATATATATATATATAAAATCATAAGAAGTGTGTGTGTGTGTGTATATATATCAAAGATCCAGTTTCAGAATAAATAGTATAGGTTTGCAAAGAACATTTTTGCAATTTGAATCAAGTTGAAGATGAAGATGTAAGTCTTAAAAATCACTTAAACATGTTGCTACATGAAGAAAATTCCATAGATACAACCTTAAGTACTTGCATAGTAGTGTAGTCAGCAAATCCCGGATATTGCACACTTAATGTCAGTAATGTGGGAAACATTTAGCAAGTTAACTAACTGCCATTGTGAATAAAAAGTAGTGATGGGATTTTTGATACTTTGATACCTCGATACCTTCGATACTTGACGGTATCGCAAAGAATCGAGTATCGAAACTGTAAGTTTGATACATTTTTTCGATACCGGAATGCTTGTTCATTTGTATCGAATTAAGTTATGAGTCGCCATCGTACAAAATACAACTACAGTACCTTGATTATACGTTCCCGTTTCATACATTTTCCTGTGTCATACGCCGATTAATTTTGGTCCTGCCGAAAGTGCTATATTTACAATGGTTTACTTTCCCGGAACATACACTTATAAAATAATTAATTTCCCATTTCATACGTTTTTACGAAGCGGAAAAGTCCTAAAATTCACAAAATTTTTTGTTATGTTCCTCCTAATAAACTATGTTTTAATACTTTTATTTTGAAAAAGTTCATTGTTTACATTTTCAAACGTAGAAAAATAACTTTATCGCACCATAGATATGGATAGTATCAGGAAGACTGTGCACTTCGCTAGTAGCATCTATGGCCAGCACTAAGCGAGACTAGTGGCGCAAACTAGCAATGATTATGAAAATGGTGCACGCGCTTTACCAAGGCACGGATCTCATATTTTGTGCATTCATTAATCTTTGAACTGAATATACCCGTTTGTTATTGTTTTCGTACGATCGGATTGTTTTGTATTTTACTTTTCTCACGTTAAAATTTTTTTTAAAATTGTTCTGTTGCTTAAAGTTGTTTGTAAAATGAAACAAACAAGAAAAAATTTCTGATTTTCTTTTTATTTACATTTGTTCGCGGTAAAAAAAAGTGTACTGGAAAATAAAGGGCCAACTCTCGTGAAGATAGTTTGTATTTCACTTCTATTTTTTATACTCAAGTATTTAAAGTTGTTTGCAGTTTGTATTTTTGTAATAAAGAGGGAATTTATAATGTTTAAAACTAATTTATGTTATTTGTAATAATTGTTACTTAATGGGAAAATATTTTTCCCTGGAGTATCGAAAGTATCGAACTGAAAAAACAATACAGAATCGAGTATCGAAAGTGTGGTATCGTCCCAACTCTAATAAAAAGTAACAGTAAGAATAACAAATGTAGCTATAGTTGAAAGATGATCACAACAATTATTACATATAATTATAGACCCATGTTTTTAGTAAATAAAATTTACTGATATTGTATTAAAAATTTCTTGATTTCAGAATAAAAAATCTCATTTTGCTTTTAAAAAATCACACATGGTAACTCAAGACCAAGTGGCCTCACAGCTTCCATGGAGTACAGATTTACTATCCAGTTTTCGTTACTGAGAAGCTGTCCTCGTCTTGCATGCTAAAAACTGGTGAATACAGTGAATAGGCTTCATTATAGAGAGGTACATTATAAAGGAGTTTAATAAAATAATAAGGGGTTTTACCAGGTTGTTGCAGAACTGGCCAGTTTATATACAGCAAAACCCATTATTTACATTTTTGTGGTAAACGAAAGAGAAAAGTGTAAATTGAGGTGGAAAACTCTTAGACTCATACAATACATACAATGCTTGTCTGAAAAGTTTGCAACCTAAAAATTTTTCTTCAAAATAATTTTTATTTTTCAACATAATCTCCCATCTCTTCAGCCCGTCCAAATAGTATTTGGCATCTTTCTCAGCAAAATACCGTATTTACTCGCATATAGGTCGCAGCAATTTTACCAGATTAGATGAGAAAAAAATGAAGTGCGACCTATATGTGAAAAAAAATTTTTTTAAATTTTTGAGGAATTTTTTTTGCAATACAGTAGAATCCCGCCGATGCGACCCCCCTCTGATGCGTCCTTTCCATTTATACAACCGTTTTATGAGAAACCGTGAAAAAATTGAGCAGAGAAAGTCGAAAATTTGAGTAAAATTGACTGAAAAACAAGTCTGTTACACCTTGTTGGGCGCTGTGTGTTCACGTTTATCTTGGCGAGAGCTGTACTGTAAGCAGGCAGGCATACAAAAGACGGCTAAAAATAGATACCACCCTTCTAGACTGTCCACGCGGCAGTGTCTAGCCGAGCTTGGCGGGTCCACTATCGCACGAAAAGCCGTCTCAGCTGTCATGTTATCTTACCCGCCCACACGAAAAGCCACTGTGGTAGCTTCTGCGAGTATTTTACTGCATAGTTACTTTTCCATCTGCATTCGAACATGTTTTTTTCTCTTTTTTTTTACGCTGTGAAGGGTCGTGGAAAAGATAATTGCTTGAGCTGTCAAAATTAACATCGCTGACGGCAAGGGCGGGAGCGCATCCTGTCGGTCTGTCGCTGTGATTATCTACTCCAAAAACATGTCATAGCATTTCAGGATAGCATTGTTCTTATATCTTTAGTTTATAGCCGAATGTTTTCTACCTGATCCACACAAGTTCCTTCGCCACATTTTGAACGAAAATAACAACCAGTCGGCTAGCATAGCCGAACTTGCGTGACGTGAATTCACTTAACGTGAGTATTTATCGGAACCCATAACGAAAACCGCTGTAGATATAAAAAATCATAACAGGCCTTTTTTATTCGTAATTAAATTTACTGCAACTTTTATTCTGTGCATTTTTTCAATACAAAGCACTGTTTTCGAGTTATAGTCTACAATTAAGACATTTTAAGAAATCAGGAATCTAACTTGACTTCAATTTTCTATATTCGGTTATTACGAGTACTTGTTAAAACAATTTATCACGCCATTATCAGCTCTCGTAGCGGAGATTTACAGTACCCGTTAACTCTTTAGTGCACGGCGTGCCGGCCGTTCGCGTCATTAAATTACCGGTGCGACCTATATGGGGGGAATCTTAAATACCAAATTGAAGACCTCAAATTATGGGTGCGACCTATATGCGATGGCGACCTATATGCGAGTAAATACGGTAGTTGTTTCCGTAGGTGATGGCCTTCTCAGTCAATGAAAAATCTCTGTCCTCTGAGCATAACTTTTAGCTTAGGGAATAAAAAAAAGTAACTTGGGGCTGGATCTTGAGTAAGGAGGGCGGTCAAGCAGTTCAAACCGCAGTTCTTAGAGTTTCATGGCAACCGCTGAAACAAAATTTTTTTCAGCAAATGTGGCAGTTTTTCTGCAATTTTTGCAATCCAGCCTGTTTAATAATGATTCATAGTGTGCTCCTGTCTGTTTTTTTTTCTTTTTCAAGTTTATTGATTAAAAGTGCAGTCTGCTCAGAAGCACACACTGTGTGCAGAGCCTCAGGAAAAACAACGCAATTTCAAAACTACTTAAGCATTTAAGAATTTTCTGAGGGCCAAAAAGTACTTTTGATTTTGGATTATGTTTTGAAACTGTATTTTTAGGAGTTAAAATGGCTAAAAGGCATGTTTTCTGCCATATCCACCTCAGTCGGCTAGGTTAACCTCGTGGGGCGACACAACAGGGAGGCCCCAGGACCTGAGGCTCAATGACACTGCCTTGTATGTGAAGAGAAAAATATAAGCAGAACAAACATGTGCCGACTGGCTCATCACTTGGCTCTTACGACCCACAGATCTTACTAAGATAAAGATTACTTAATGAAAGGATCTGATTTTATATGAAAAAAATTACATATATACTTCAGTTCAAGCCTTGATTTATTTTAAATAAAATAATGCACATACTTAACTTACAAATATCAAGAGAGTATTATGTTTAACAAAAGTTCGTAAAATTACCGCAAGAAAAAAAAATTTTTAAAAAATAAACACATGGCTAGTTACACCAATGGCGATTACAATAACAAGATGAACATCCTACTAATATTATAAACACGAAAGTTTGTAAGTATGGATGGATGGATGTTTGTTACTCTTTCACGTAAAAAACCACTGAATGGATTTGAATGAAATTTGGCCTACAGCTATCTTATAACCTGGATTAACACATAGACCCCATATTAATATGAAATTCCATCCCTAAGGGAGTGAAAAATTGATAATTTCATTTTATAACAGAAAAAATGATAGGTCATAGACATACAAACAGTGAGTGAGTGTCATTTCTCTATGTCTGACACACGATCATACACATAGTAAAGTCTGGCAAATTCATATTTTTCTCCGAGATGAGACCAGTCCGCTTAGTGGAGCTCGCAGCGGCTAGCAAAATAAAGGCGCTAATAACAGTTTTGTTCTTAACTTCGTCAATAGATAGAGTTGCCTTAAATTTTAAACGCACCATCGTTTGATGCGTTTGTCATGTCTTTAATTTTCGTTTGTTTGTGCCGTATGCGTTCCTATACCATTCATCCGATTGCGATGAAATTTTGGTGATTTGTTATGCGCATGCCCATGAAGGTTACTGAGACCGTATAACTATTTTTCAATAGTTGGAGCACGAATCATGTCAAAAAATGTGTTTATTTCATTTTATATAGCGGCACTTCGTCTGTTTTTGTTGTATAAGTACGCACGCAGGACACAATTTATTTAAATATAAAAGATATATATATATATATATATATATATATATATATATATATATATATATATATATATATATATATATATATATATATATATATAGTGAGATAGAGATGGAGAGATAAGTTGAGATAGAGCGAGGTATAGAGAATAAAATGGGTTAGATAAAGAGATATATACCTATAGATGTATAGAGCTACATATATAGAGAATTATATATAGAAGATATAGAGATAGTGGGCAGTATATATATATGTAGATATAAAGAGATAAATAGAGATAGAGACATACATAGATGTAGATAAATAAATATGTATAGAGAGATGGATAGATGATTTGTATGTGTGGAACTAGGTACTTCAAACATATTACAAAACAAAACTGAATGAGGCATTGCAATGCAGGCCGAGCATTAGCTAGATAATGGAATCTTTTCAATATTAGTAATCTCTTATTTTTCAGCTTTTTTCTATATTGCTTTATAAAGTCTAAATTACATACAGACCAAGTAAATAACTATAAACTGGTAGAACGTCTGTCGGGATCTGAAAGTGATATAAATTAATTTTCACACTTGACATTCAAATTAAGAAGACAATTACTAACTACACCCTGTGTTCAGCCTGGGCAACTCCGGGTATAGCAGCTAGTTTAAAATATTTTAAAGATTACTAATAAAATTTTCATTTTTTTACTTAATTTGATAGTTAAAATAAGAAAAGTTCCTTTCACTAGATTTATTTAATATTTTTCGACACGATGATAGATATGTCCAAAAGCAGATTAACATTCATGCCAAAACATGCTGGAAGCCAAAAAGAATTGAGGAAAGAAAACACTTTCCTGAAATAGTAGGCTGCGTCCTGGTGCCAATAGAGGAGGAGAAGGCTCACTCCCGTGCCGTACTTATAGGACTACACCAAGCATGGCCCAGATGTCTCACGCCACCCACAAGGACCGCCAAAAGGCGGTAAGCGGTAATCAAATCACAGCATAATCCAGCGGATTTAAACAGTTACAAGTATAGTGCGATGTTCACATAATGGCTGACCGACAAGGAAGAAGAAAGGGCAAAGTAAGTCATCTCAAGATGTTTAATCTTGGTGAACAAAAATTAAACAATACAGGTTTAGTACCAAAATGATCAATAATAAATCTCAGCTAAAGTAAGTGAAAAAGTTTAAGGTAATTAAATATTAGCTTTTTAAAAAAAGTTTGTCCTTCATAAAGTCTTTTAAATTAATCATATATATATGTGTGTGTGTGTGTGAGTGAACTGGTTAGGTATTTAAATAAAAAGTCACGAGTGCAATTAGTTAAATATTTTGTTAGAAACAAATACTTAAGTTTTTACAGTTAATTAATCAACTACGTAAGTATATATATATTTATATATTTTTTTTGTCATCACAGTTTTAATTTTGAAATCGGGTCTTAATTTAATACTTTCTTCCATACTATATTGCGAGTATGTCGAGGATTTTCATTTGGAAGATGGACTTTTAATGTAGTTGGTCGCTTAACTCTAGAAAATGCCACATATAACATGCCATGCATGAAGACCGGACTTGACTTTAGGTCAACCCCAACAGATTCGAAAGTTTGCCCTTGGGATTTGTGGACAGTCATGGCAAATGCAGATCTAATGGGAAATTGGTGACGCTGCGTGGTGCATCCCAGTAGTCATTTTGATGAGTCAAGGGTTATCCTTGGTATATGTACTACTTTGACGGATTGTTCACCAGTAACAATTTTTGCCTTTATTATGTGATTACACAGACTTGTTACCATGAGTCTTACACTATTGCATAGTCCTTCTGATACGTCTAAATTACGCAACAACACTATTAACACATTTTTTTTTCTATTTTTGTTCTTGTGGTGGCAAGTCTGAAATGTTAACACTATTGAGAAATTTTGTTGTAAATTCAACTGCTCCTTCAGGTGGATCTTTCATTGAGTCATGGCTATAGTAGATTTTGTACTCTCCGGGAAGTTTGGCAACTATATCATCATTAATTTTTTCAACATCTTTGTTAAGAGGTGCGAGTATTGCTCTGTCTTTCATCCCCTCATAATTTCCATTGGCTAAGCAGTTACCAAATACTTCATCAATAAGATTGTTGCTTGAAATGATATTCTGTGGAAATTCAATTTCTTCCATAGTATTTAGGGTCAGTTCGCCGTTGCCTAATTTTAGTAAATAATCAGCAAATTGTCGTTGCTCTATATCAACGCGCATATTTTCTTCTAGTTTAAAAGTCTTAAAAACTGATCATAAGGAGCATCGCTTGATAGAAAGATCTAATAACTCAGTTTTATTTGCACGTGGCTGTACAGGCAGACATTGGCGAAAATCTCCGCCTAGTACTATTACTTTTCCACCGAAAGGGAGATCCGAATTTCCTATGGATCGTAAAAGTTTATCAATGTTCTGCAAACCATATTTTGGAAGCATTGGAGCTTCATCCATAAGAAAAATATCTATTTCTGCTAATTTTTTCGCTTTAGAAGAGTTAGGTTTAATACTTGAGACTGAATCTGGTGTCAGTGGTACTTAGAGTCTAAAAGTTTTATGAGAAGTACATCCATTAGGCAATAATATGGAAGCAATACTGGTAAAAGCCATACATTTGACTCTGTATCGTTTTCCAGTCAGTTAGTTGCTCCCAATTAAAAAAAAAATGATATTATTACTTGCCAATAGATGTCAGGAAGAGTCATTTATGTTTAAGTTGATTATCGATAAAGTTGATTATTGAAAACACGAATAAAACGACATTTTCTAAAAATGAATCCTAGCTAGAACAATTTATCGCCCCCGTAACCCCCTGAATACTATATATATATATATTTAAACGAGCAATTCTTGTGTGAGTGTGTATAAATAAATAATCTGAATCTCGGAAACGGGTCCAACAATTTTCATGTAATTTCTCTTGAAGCACTTCACTTTAGATTACAAATAAGTTTCACATTTCTCACAATTTGCATTTAGATATGATTAAAATACAAAAAATTACATAACAGAGTAATTATTTTCATTATTCACAAAATTGAGCCTGCACGATGTCCAGTTTGCAAAAAAAAAAAAAAAAAAAATCATGAAAACAGGTTGAGTACATGCAACGTTACGAAGTGCAACGGCAAAGTTTTCAGTGTAATTTTTAGGCATAAAATAATTGGTAAAATTCTTGAAAGCACTGAAGGGACTTGCATTACACCTCTTTACCTTCATTTCTGTGCCGCACAGATTTCACAGTCGTCCTATGGAGGACGAGAAGACTGCGCATCAGTTCACAATCTTGCGCTTAGAGACGACACCGTGCTAGAAGCTTCAGCGAGCGTCGTGCTTATCATCCCGCCTCACACATACACCCCTAACTAGACGGGCTTTTTAAGGCTGTTCAAGAGGTCAAAAAATCGTTTCCACTTAAGAATTACTTCAAACTGAAACATCACTCACTATAGCAAATAACGGATAAGAGCACTGTATAGACTCGGAGTGGTGCCGCTGGGCACTCGGTTGCGCGAGTGCCTTCGAAGGTGGAGGGTGTGTCGATCGTCTCTCTCCTAGAGGACCAATACCTAACTGCTAGTAGGCTGAAAGCAGGTAGTCGCACTGGCTTGTTGTGCCACCTCCCACCTGAGGGAGGGGGAGGAGTATCCCGGTGTGCCACCAACTAGTATTTTTGGCACAAGTCTAAATTTTAATTTTTGAAAAATTCTGTCACCAGTCATTTTATTTTTTTTGCTGCAAGAACTTTTTCTGCATCCTGTACAATTAAGTTTTATCTTTGTCAGACCTGTCTCCCCATTCTTTCCCAGCATAAATCTAATTTGCCAACCATCTAATGACCCTTCAAGGTCTATCGTTTTAGCCCTGCTTTGGTGCACATACGTTCCCCTGAAATTCGCCTCAGAGTCGTGACAAGAAGTGCTATGTCCTGCAAGCTATCAGGGCAGGCTGTTTCTAAGACCTTGCTGACGTGAGCACTCCATGGCATGATCTCGAGTTATTTTCACCAACGTCCAGTCACGCCTCGTTCCCACTGTCATCGCAGTTTCCACCCCACCCCGTCTCTAGTCTTTCCTGGGAACACTGCCCAGAGCACTGACCGGCCACTAACCCCGGCCAGGATCGGCCTGTACCAAGGCCACGACTCCAGTCTCATTAAGTACTGCCTATGGCCTCTAGCGGCAGAGTTGCGAATTATTTCCCCTGGGTGTTTGAACGCCTGCTAAACACCTGCCCCCTGGCGTCTCCCGCAGTAACCAGTACCCCGTAGTTCATTCCCAGGCTACCACAGCGCTGGACTAGTCCTCTCCATAAGCCCAATGCTTTAGCAGTCGCCCTGTGTCAGTCAGTAGGCTGCACTGACATCGGCCAGTACCACCAACTTCGAGATATGGAAGTCAGTATTTCTCGACAAGCCCCTCAGTAATCTTCGGAACCTTTCTGTCCCGAAACCGAAGCCTCCCCCTTTTGATTGACGTCGTCTTTTAATCACGGGTTGCTGCTGCCTCAAAGGTACTGCGCGCCGCGACAGCAGACTGACCACACCACATCGTCGGCATCAAGACTTCACTCCGGTCGTTGTTTAAAGATGTAATCAGCTAGGCAAGGGATGTGATCCCTACAACTCAAGTAATTAGTATTTAGTCAGTCTGCGTACCTCGTAGAAGTAGTCATGTTTCGTTAATCATACATTATTATATTTTCTATTCTTTTGAATCATGGCAACGTCCGCGACAACCTCGGGTTGTTTCCGCTCACTGTAACCTCCCACTTAATCTTTGTTCGGCTGTTTCCTTGAGTCATTCCCAGCGCAGTATCTGATATATTGCCGACCCTTTGCGAGGCCAGCATCAATCCTCATTTTCTTCCCGCCTTGGTGCACGACTCGCTCCATTATGCAGTCCTGTGTTTCAGCATAATGCCTGCTCTCTCTCTCTCTCTCTCGCTCTTGCTCGCAAGTACACTGCCTGCATGCTGTCTGGCACATAACAATTTCATAACTGATCGAACACAAACAAAAGAAACCGTCAACCGTCAGAACCCATGATACCAGTGTGACCAAGCCTATCTTACCTCAACTACGGTTTATTCCAGCTACATTAAATAGAAACATTTCCAAAAAGAAATTATAGATCTGAGAAATATATTGATAGAAATAAAATAGATTTAGATAGAAAAATAGAAATAAATAAAAAGAAGATGAAGAAAAATAAATTCCTGACTAATTATAATTAAAAAAAATTGCTTCGTAACATTATTATTGAATTATGTATGTACTTCTGAAAACACACCAGAATGGCAATGGAATGATTTGTTACTTTGTTTTCCAAGACGAAAGTACCACTAGACATGTACCTAACTGCGAACATATGTACCTTCAATATTTTGAATACACAGTGTTAACCAGCTCTAACATGTAGCGTTAGTTTTCTGACACACTTATGTTTTGTTTTTGCATACTATTTGAACAGTCTACACCTATGTTATCACAGTGGTTATAAACAAAAAAATACGTTTAGAATAAATTAATGGTGTAATATATTTAATTGACTTCACAACTGGGATAAGTGTTGGAGCAGTTAAGTTTTTGAAGTATCTTTTTGCTTTTATTGAATTTTAGAAAGCAAATGTTATTGGCAGGAAATTCGTAATTTGTGAAACATAAACAGGATGTAAATACATTGACCTTATAGAGAAAATGTCAAGACTTGAAATCTACAATGCTATTACTTGATGTAAGTTTTTGGACATACGCCATTGCTAAGAACTTTTTCTGTTGAAGAAAAACTAATAAATAAAATAAATAAATAAAAATAAAAATACTCAAAAAAAGATACAAAAAACACACAAAATTAAGCAAACAATTGCTGTTGTCAACAAGGATATGAACACCACAAAATATTCCGAAACAGGAATATGGTCAGCAAACAAAGAAAAAACAAAGAAAAATGTACTAAGAGAACGAAAAAATCCCCATAAATGATGACAACACAAAAATATTGAAACCCAAAATAATTCAGCACAACAGTTGAAGCGAGACAAAAAACATGACAAAACGAAAAAACAAACAAATACAATAGTTTTACCTAAACAGAAACAAGCGACGTTTCGGGAACTGCTATCTGCTCCCGTCCTCAGGCAGAGACGCACATGGTACGGAAACACAGGTGCGACTGTGTTTCCGTACCATGTGCGTCTCTGCCTGAGGACGGGAGCAGATAGCAGTTCCCGAAACGTCGCTTGTTTCTGTTTAGGTAAAACTATTGTATTTGTTTGTTTTTTCGTTTTGTCATGTTTTTTGTCTCGCTTCAACTGTTGTGCTGAATTATTTTGGGTTTCAATATTTTTGTGTTGTCATCATTTGTGGGGATTTTTTCGTTCTCTTAGTACATTTTTCTTTGTTTTTTCTTTGTTTGCTGACCATATTCCTGTTTCGGAATATTTTGTGGTGTTCATATCCTTGTTGACAACAGCAATTGTTTGCTTAATTTTGTGTGTTTTTTGTATCTTTTTTTGAGTATTTTTATTTTTATTTATTTATTTTATTTATTAGTTTTTCTTCAACAGAAAAAGTTCTTAGCAATGGCGTATGTCCAAAAACTTACATCAAGTCATGCACTCCCATTGCACAAATCTTTTAAAGATAACTACAATGCTATTAACGGGAAACCATAGGTGGTAACATTATAACAGGGTTGTACTGTTACTTAAAGCACACATGTATATTTGCCACCCTGCATGTAAAGCAACACTGGTGGGTGCTGGGAGCCTCCGTAGCAGGTGCAGAGTGTCGTGTGTCGCAGGTGATGCCGAAGCGAACCAACAGACCGGGCTTGAGCATGACCAACCGGCCGCCGCGGGGCCGAGGCTACCGCGGGGGTCGAGGCACCAGGGGAGCCTTCTACTTCGGCTACCGACCCGTCAGAAGAGGAAGGTACGCACTCAGCTTTTACTAGGCCACACTTCTTCACTATGTCGGGCAGTGCGTGGCTATGGACATGTTTAGAAACTAACACCTTATAAATGTTTATAATGCAAACGTGGTGACTGGTGGAAGAAATGACGCGCTGGGGATGTACTGCTCTGGCTGTGGTTAGGAGCAGCGACACCACGTATCTGTGGGAGTAAGTAGAGGAAGATGTGTTATGGATATTTCTCTGAATACACCTGTTCATTGCTAAAACAGCCTCGTATGTCAGTGTATTGCCATTGTGTACTCAAATTTGGTTTTCCCTGTGGCTGTCTATTAACATTGTGTATTCAAAAAGTAATTTATTGCAATTTAGGTGTAAATATTTTGTAACAGTATTATTCTGGTGAGGGTGTGTAGGTTATGCAATGATAATTACATAATTTGGTAATTATTGTTATAAATGCAATAATGTATGTAAATGTAAAATACTATGAAACCTTTTAGGTCATATAGTTGAAAATAGTGAATATTGTTTTTTACTATTGGATAATTTTTTAAAAACACTAATGTTTGTTACTTTTTGAAATTAACTGCAGTATTTGTTCTGGTGCTGGTGGTTATTAATGCCAGCTGTTACTTGTGAAAGGAAATACAGTAGAACCCTGTTATAATGTTTTTCAAGGGAGCACAAGAAAAAAACATTATAAGCAGGAAAACGTTATAAGCAGGAAATCTTCATTTGGCACTTAACAATGTTCGAGCTTGGTACCAATGGACTCACCAAGCTATGTAGACAACTTCAATGTTAAAACCAAAGATAGTATACTTGATACATAAATTTTCTGAAACAAGCCAACAATTTTTCAACTTCGTCTTGTTCCCTGGTTAAATTTTGTTTGTCTTTAAAGATACACTGCCACATTTTTTGTAAAATTGTCTCACGATTCATGATGACAACATTAAGAGTGAGAACGTCTACTCCTTCGCCACCTGAAAATGTTTAATTTTGGGATTCCTACGTATGAATGAAAAAAAAAAATTATTTGTAAGCAATAGAAAACACTTTTAGTTATGCCCTCGCTCAATGGTTGGCAACTTAAATATCGTAGGACTATGTACGTGCATCTGAATACCCACTGGAATGGCAAGGAAGAGAAGAGTTGACTAAGGGTGCCAACTGACACGTAACTATGAACATTGTGTACCTTCAGTATATTGCATAAAATTGTATTTGAACAAACTTCATGTATTTTATGGCAGTGATTGTAAACATAAACATACATAAAGGAAACTTTTTATCGTAAGTGTTGGAATAATTTGGTTTTAAAACATTTTTTCCCCATTTATTGAATGTTAGAAAGCAAACATTATAAGCAGGAAATTACACTATTTATAAACGTTATATGCAGGAAATAAATACATTGTCCTTATGGGGGAAATATTGGGACTTTAAAAATATGACATTATAAGCAGGAAAACATTATATGCAGGAACATTATAACAGGGTTCTACTGTACGTGTGATGTCTGGTGTAATTTCTAGCATATGTCTTACGATGTAGCACTACAGTTGACTACAGGCATCTCTGTAAGTTTGGTTCCCCCACCCTCCATTTCGAAGTTCTTTCATGGTTGGGATGAAAAAATTTTTCCCCCAGGACTGCTAGAATATTTTTGACTATCATATTCAAGTGGTTAGTAAAATTTAAAAGTTTTGGGATCTGTGTTTTTATGAAATTGGTGTGTAAACCTGACTTCCAAATTCAAAATTTTGCTTCTGCTCCATTGTTCAGGTGTTAGGAAACTTTTACTGTGACTCTTACATTGTCTTTAGCCTGATCGATCTGACTCGTGTCAATGTGTTTTTTATTTCGACCAATAGATGATGCTTGATTTTTGTTCTGTTTCACATGCCATAATGGTTACCGTATTGGTCCGAATATAAGGCGACCATTTTTACATAAACGAGAGATGCAAAAATTGGAAGTCGCCTTATTTTCGCACCCAAGACGTCAGAACCGCAAACATTAGTTCCAAGCTGAAAGCTACAGTAGAAACATTGTTTAACAAAACGTTCACGATTTTTTATATTAACTAAAACTTTGTTACCTCACACGGTAAAAACAATAAATCCACCTAATATTGCAGTAATTTACAATTGTTTGAAGTTGAAAATTAAAATATTTGTTCTTGAGTAAAAACGTGAATGTTGAAGCATCTCAAAATGGCAACCTTTTATTTCACAATTCATATTTGTACTTTGTGTACAATCGCGTGTTAACATTTACGGTAATTTATCTTCAGATTTTTAACTGAAATATTTGTACTAAAATATCACAGTTATTTTCAGAACGATTGTTTACGTTTACAAACATTTCGGATGTAATGTATGGAAATTCACGGCTGCCAACTGTCTTTCCACAATATTTCTTTGTTGTAAAACGAACATTGCCGAACACGCTCGAAGACGCCATATTAACAGGAATTTGGTACGTTGCTTCAAAAGCTATTTTAATAATCCACTCTTTATTTATGTAAAAACCTTTCATAATTATAATAGATTATTCTTTCAAATTCATAGAACAGACTCTCTCTGTCAGAGAGTAATATGGACAAATATACGCGGTCACGTAACCGAAGTTATTCATGGCCGTATGCTTCATCATGTCAGCTAGCCACTTGTTTTGTTCCGGCAAGATGCATTATTTGTTTGCTTTTTTTACGTTAAACACACTACTAAATAGTAATACACCTTGTTCTGTGGTAATACGTAGCTTAAGTCAAACGGAAAGTTAAATGCTGTAAAAATTTTAAATTCGTAGATACAGTAAACTGTGAAAAATCAACAATCACACATCGGTGGAACGGCGGGGAACGAGCTCTAGACAAATAAACAGCTCTGAAGATGACAATTATGCAGCTTCATTAGAGTAAACACGAAAAAATTTCTAGTGTAATATTTAAAAGTGTAAATATTTTCTAATTGTTTTCTTTTGACTTTTAGGGTAGGCCATTCAAACTTATTTTAAATAAGTAAAGTGATAAATATAAATTAATTGTTATACATAAATGCAAAAACGATTTATCAACACAAAATGTATGTCTAATGAATTTTCACATTAATTTCTACCAAAAATTATTTTTACATTTGTTTGGCCTCCTGAAACTGCAGGTCGCCTTATATTCGGGGTCGCCTTATATTCGGGCCAATACGGTATTCAGTTTTCATTGTCATTACTGTTATCTAAGTGCTATTTTAATTTTGTAAATTTACCACTGTAGCTGTTTTGCATTTGTTTTTTGGTCAAATATCTATCATCACAATTTACTAGGGGTGGTATTCCAAGACATTTGAGTAAGGTAGCGAATAAGCACTACCTTGTTGGGATACAGCCGTACCCTAACTCGGAGACCGTATTCCAGAACATGTCCAAACTTTTACATGTTAGATTACGAAAAAGCAACCATTTTAATAAACAGGCCCTTCACGAGGCTAGAAACTCATTTCAGTGCATTCTTGCGCATGTTTGGAAACTATCAATACATTTGCTTATCTAAATATCCTATGGATAGCAGCACTATTGCACAAATTAAATGGTGTAATTTTAATTTTCTCAAGTACTTTTAAAGTAGCATTAGATGTATTCCAGGATAGTTTTGCTATAATTTGGCACACCAACATGCTTGGTATGTCCCTCGATCACAAAAATGACCATATATGAGTTAATGGTGCCAGATACGGTTCAGCCATTTGGACGAAATCAAAGAAAAAGTGAGCTCTGCACGTGCATGTAATTTGGGTAACAGACAGCAACGGATAAGACACCAAAATCCGCTGCCTAAACATAAGGGATTTGCCAAGTCCCATCATGCACTAGGAATTTGGTTGGGGTACAGGTGCAGTATATTCAACTCCAAAACCCTTACTTTTGTGTTTTGGAATATCAGTCTAAATGCTATTTTTTCCAGAAGTAACAAAATTTGGAAAGAAACTTAAACGGCAGGAGAGCTATTGGGAAGAATATTACTGCAAGTAGCCGTCTAACTGCAAGTAGCCGGGTTGCCACCCGACAGAGAGGATTGGGAAACCGTGAATTAGCCGTGAATTATTTTGTGCCTGGAAATCTGTGAGAAGCAATTTTTGGAAGCCATTGGGAATTATCTGTGTAGCAAGTTGAAAAGAGCTTATTAGAAAAACTACTCATTGTGCCTACAAATGCATCCTTAATACATTTTTAAGCTCTGTTTACCAGTGAACCTCAACAGAGGATTTGAGGAATGTGACATTTTATAACACTATGGAGTGCGGTGGGATTAGTCAAATAGCCACTCAATTTCTTTCCATCTATAGTGTTTTTTTTTTTTTTTTTAAATTTTTTTTTACATTTGAAGGTTTTCACAGATAGTTATGATAAACAGAAGTCCCACACTGAACAATACAGTAAAACCTTTTTGTTGCGACCCCATTTATTGCGACCACCTCTCTATTACAACCCGATTTCGAGGAACCTTGAAAAAATTGCCGAAAAAATGAAGAAAATCGGACAAAAAATAAGTTACTTGGGGTGAGTAGCGTGTTATGCGTTTCTCTTGCCGAGTGCTGTACTGCCGTAGGCAGCGCATATCTAAAAATAGATATCACTTCCTGTCGACCGCTGTCAGCGCTTGACAACCCCCATTCCACGTCCCTTTGCCGGCAGGGTGCAGATAAAGGTTTTTGTGGCAATGTGTTTACATTTAGCTTTTTGCAAGTGTCTAGTGTGGTCTGCAGTTAAGGCAAAGCTACCTGCTGGATTTCTCTTGATTTTGATTACTATTGGTTGACAATGTTTGCTTAGTTTTTGAAGTCCGATTTGGTATATTTTCTTGCTTGAATTTGTGAACTATTGTTGATGACTTATGCAAGTTTTTTTCTTTTTTTCCCCCCGATTTTGTGTATTATGACTTAATAAATAAAATATCATTAAATATTAATTACTATTAATACAATGCAGGAAAAACCCTCCGGCCGCAGCGTGTGAACATGGTAGTCAGCCGCTCGCTCGCCCTTGCTCACCCTCTCCCCGTACCGTGCGCTGCGGCCGATCTCGGATGCTGCTTGTACTTGTTAACAATCACGTTATCTGCTTCATTTTAACGAGGAGAGTAAAAATATATTAAAACTGTCAGCAAATTGATAAAAGCTTTATGTGTCCGCAAAACAGGGCACAACACTGGCCCGTCAGTTGTTTTCATTCAAAACGTGGCTAAAGAACTTGCATGGATCAGGCTAAAAACATCCGGCAATACGTGTAGGTTATAAGAAATCTTGTTATGAATTGAGATGTTATGTTTTTCGAGTAGATATACACAGCGACCGACTGGATGCATGCCCGCCTCGACTCGTTTTAACTGCCGCAGCGATGTTTATTTTGACAGCTCAAGCAATTATCTTTTCCCGTGGGTTGATAGAAAAAGGTCGCTTCACCCAGCATATAAAAAAGGCTACGCCTCTTATTCCCCACGCAGGAAACACACTGGCTGCCGTCTGTCTCTCCCGCATTTATCTTTCTTCTAACATTCCACGTCTCGCCTCTCGCGCGAGCAATAACGAAGCGACCACGGATTGGGCAGTTTTATGCTTTGTTTGGTGACAGCAGGGGGTCCAACTTGTTTTATTCGGTATATTCCTTTTCATTGGACCCTTGCTATTAAAATACATTTATATTTAAGTTTGAAAGCTTGTAAATTCCTTGTCAGAGATGACGGAACTCGAACTTGGTGTGAAAAGTGACATATTTTGACATACTTTTTTTTGAGTGTGTTTGCTGTGGAGGGAGGGGTCCAAAAATATTTACAACGATCTTACCCCTCCCTCACCGCTTTAGTACCCCATTCATAATAGCCAAATTTTACGGGAGAAGGGAGGGTGAAAAGAGCATTTTCTCACTGAAGGTTTTTCAAAGGCGAGGGAAGTTGGGGTGTTATAAGGGAGGACACTAGATGGTTTGTGTGAGCTAGCCTTGAAGAATGTTACAGAGGGGAGGGCGTCATGAAGCCGCTGCCGCCAGCCAGCCGGGCGAGCTTAGTGTGCGCCCACTCGCGTTGCAGAACCTACCGCTGCCATATTTTTAAAGGAAATGTCCCATTACTATTTTTTTTGTTATTCTTACATGAACATTATTGAAAGTATTAAAGCCGACAAAAAAAATACGCCGTGTGTTAAAATTACCAGATTTTAATGATCTTTCATTTGGTTTTTTTTTTTTTAAATTTTTTTTCTGACTTTCACATTTTGGTCATAATGTCCAATATTTTGACGGTTCCCGAGAATGTATTCGTAAAACCACTGCTTCGTTAAATCCGGGGTTCGTGACATCGGGGTTCTAGTGTATTTAACTACGGCAAGCAGCAAACGTACATGTAAACTAACAAGTAAAAATAAACTGTCTTTTGACATTTTTTCTTTAGAGGTGGCCTGTAGGGCGACGGACTTGTCATGAAGGTTGAAGTGGGTTTAAAGCAGAGCTGTCTAGCATTGTGAGTGACAGCATCCTGCCATTATTATACGGCTGGTTTCTTAGCGAGTAGCGGTTTGGGAAGGGGGGAGGGGGTTTGAAATGAACTGAAAATTTCGGAAAACATCTATTACGACCCCCCCTTTATTGCGACCCTATTCCTGGGAACCGTGAGGGGTCGTTTCAGAGAGGTTTGACTGTATTTCTTTGATTTGTCATGTGAAAGACTCTGTAAGGGTAGAGGGTTTTAGGCCTTTGTAAACCTTCACAGAAGCACTGAAACTTTTGTTTATTTACGTTTGGAAGCCCACTCTAGTGCCGCACATGACTTTGTTTACATTTTTAAATTCCTTGGTTTTGCAGCTATTTTGGGACGATGGAATTTATTTATTTTTGTTTTTGACTATGTGTGTTTATTATATGATTCTGATTACGTATATAATAAACAGGCCTTAATGTCTTTGTTGCTGGCATTTTTGAGTCGCATCATGTAATTGGCCGCCGCATTGGCAACGGGTCATTTGAAACTTTAAGTGGAATCTTTGAGGCATCCGGCCTGTTGCATGATGTGATCTGGGGCAAAAGGGAGCAAGCGTTGGGTCAAGAGGTTTGGGGAATTGTCTCCCGTGTATCGGGGAGGCTGAATTTTGACCCATAAATTACGGAGTTTATCACAGCAGTGATTTACTGCATTCTTATTGCTGCTAAATGGAGTCATTCATGTGTGCGCTTGTTTATGAAGACGGAAGCCATTTTTTATTTACCGACCTACAAATTCCAGTGATGCCATCAAGTTTTAAGAACCTGAAATTGCACAGAGACCATTGAAACATATTTTAATTTAATGAAAACACCTCAAAACATATTTTAATAGTAAATTTATGTACGTTAAACTACATTTCCTTATTTTATAACAAGTAGAACTACACATAAATCAGTGGTCTAGAGCGGTACCCTTTTGCAAACGTCTGTGCTAATCAAGTATGTTAAAGTAACATTCTCTGAGATACTTAAGCACATAAACTATTAAATATTATTGTTTTGTGGTGAATTCACTCTTTAACATTAAGAATTCTGCAGACATTTGCAGTAGTGTGCCATCATATAAGCAACTCTAGGTAGTGTGATACATGTTTATTGTTCAGTTGATCTTGAATGGCATTAGATTTTTTTTTATGTGTGTGATACATTAATTTGCTTAGTTTTGTATTAATAAAACTGTCAACCTAAAGTCTATCACACTATTTCCTTTGTATAGCATATGTTCATTGACTTATTATTTTAGCCCTATCAACTATTGGTAGTTTCTGTGTACATATTTGGGTTGGAGAGTAATGTTAATACTCAAGTGTTTAAGCTCATAATATTATTAAATGGATCACATTCAATACCTTCAATAAATAACAGTTTCATTACAACTGGAAGTCCTATTGCAGTGTAAAACCAAATTTTTTTTGTTGAAGGTGAAATAAACTAGACTAGTGGAATGTGCCGTAATTCTTTTTTTTTATTAAGTGTCTTAATATAATTTTTTTATGTATTATTATGTATTTTATGTATTATTAAGATTATTTAATTTCAATTAGTTCAAGATATATTTGTTACTACATTAAATATTTGCTTTTTCCTGATAGTAAACAAAAAATAGGACTAACAAGTAGGGGTGGGCGAAGCTTCGAAAGTTCGAATTCGAGTCAAACATTTGTTACATGAGAATTCGTACTCGAAAAAATGAAATTATTCCAAGTTCGAAAAATATAAAAAAAACATTTCAAGAGTTTTTAAGCTAATCTTTTACTATACATACATTGCCTAAAAGTTAAAGAATGCCTACGTTCAATAACATCAACTTGGAGTTAACTTAAGTTAATAAGAACACACATGCTTAGCCTAAGCCTATATGCCTGATCATTAAAACTAACCTCAACCATAATATAAGTATGTTCGTTATACTTTGTTCAACTTAAATTGGCTTAGAGTAAAATAATTGTCATTATCATATTTTGCTGAGAAAATGGCAAATAGCAACTCCCAATGAATTATTTTCATGTTTAGAAACGTGCCAGATTCATTCCCGACTTCGGTATTAGTCTTAATCTCCCCTCACAACAGCTCTTTTTCCATGCATAAATTACGTCAATAATGATTTAACGGGATACAATATCACCAACGGACTTATAAAACAGCAGTTACGGCACTGAATACAATGAAATAAGATTATTGAATAAAATTCATTTATAAATAAACGGGGAAAATATTCCATGGATGGAACAGTAGAAAAAATGAGTTTCGTGAATAATCGTAAACAAAGATGGCGACCATACAACCACTCCGTTTTTCACCCACACACTTTCTACACTTCTTAGGCTGGGCCTGCTTTTGTGCAAAGAGTAAAGATATTTTTTTTTATGTTGGAAGGAATGTAATAAACAATAAGTAGTTTGTCTCTAAACATTTGTGTGCATAAGCTGAAGGCCAAAAGTAAAAAAAAAAGTTAATATTTACCTTCAATCGTTCTTGTTTAATATAATAATAATAATAATAATAATAATAATAATAATTATTATTATTATTATTATTATTATTATACGATAACAACGTAGAAAGTTCAGCCGGTTGTATAAAATATTATCATACAGTATTTAGTTGTATACAAATAGCAAATGTTACGTGACTAAGTTTTTTTCAATGGTTCAAAAGGCCTAAGTTAATGGAGAATGTTGCGTTGATGGTTAAGTTATGTATTAGCAAATGTGTGTGAAAGATTTTTAGCAGTTTACATTAATTGTAGTTGATATTCAAATAATGGAAGAAAGCACTTCTGGTTTAAATCAGGGGCCGCCTGCCAAAAAACCAAGAAGTCCTATTTGGTTGTTTTTTTACCAAGAGTGCCAATGGGAAAGAAGCAACTTGCAAAGCATGTCAAAAAACATATAAAATTCCAACAGGTACTACTACAACTCTACAAAATCATATGAAACAGCATCCTGTACAATTAAATGAACTAAAAAGTCATGAAAAATCTGTCACAGTGATAAAAGAAGAAAATCAGTTGTCCCTGAAATGTGCTTTCCAGAAGCATTTACCAATGAGTAGGGACCTGAAAAATTCGCGATCGCGATAAACCCGAAAAATAACACGAATTTCTTTATTTCACAGTAGAAACGCGATTTTTTATGTTTTGAGTCAATAACGCGAATTTGTTTTAAACAAATAACAATTCACGATTCATTTAACGAATTTACGAGCTGGCGATATTTCCTATTGAATACATCGATATTTATCGTTTTCTTTGATATACGTGTTCTCTAAGTCGCTGTATCTAAATAAGTTCGTCTAATCGATTTGGAGTAAAACATCCACACGCGACGCGAAACGATCGCCATTTCAGATTTCACTTCTTGGGTTTTGACGTGATTGTTGCATACGAGTGATTTATCTAAAGTTTCATGCCGTTATTATAAGTTTAAAGATGCCAAAACTTCCAGTCAGTGTACGGCAACGAGCCGACGAATTCAAAAGTGGCGGTGTTTATGCGTCAGATGCGTCAACGCTTATGTGTAAATACTGCAACTGCAGAGTGGTATTTGAGAGGGAAGATTCCGTTTTAAAACACACAAAAAGTGAAAAACATGTCAACTCTTAAAGAAAATACACGAATGGTTCTTCTGAAAGGAAAATCCAGACGTCTGTTGTCGAGAATTTCGGCAGCGTAAATCAACGTAAAATCGGCATTGAACACATGACAATGAAAACGACAGAGGCATTCGCCAAGGCAAATTTACCGCTGGAGAAATTAGAAGACCCACATTTAAAGTCATGGTTAAATGAGTTCGTTGAAGGTAGGATTTTTTCCCCGTTGCATTGTGAGTTAAGCTCTTCTGTTTTTATTAATTCTAGGTCATTAAATCACGTATTGTTAGGTCCTACAGTGCATAGGCCTAACCATGTCGGAGAGTCGGTGAAACTCGCTCTTTTAATAAAAATAATGCCAATGTCCATACACATTGATAAGCCGGGTATAACTCAACTCATTCCCCAACCTCCTCCGTTTCTTTTTTTTTGCATTTTATATGTGTGAAAACACCGCCTCGATCTGTACACAACATACCTGCAATATTAAAAGTGTTTCCTAAAATTATTTCGGTGAATAACTCACCAAATATTTATTATATTTGTGATATACACGTGTTTAGTAAAGTAACTTAATGTAACTTAAGCCTATTTAGTAAAAATATGGTGGCAAGTTGGTAACTTGTAGGCCTACTTTACTTAGTATTTTTACTGCTTCGAAGTAGGCAAAACTCAAAGTACAAAAATATGACATCTCAATTTCTTTACAAAAAGTGTGTGAATTAGTTTCCTTGATGTTTAATAGGCCACTCTACTGTGGTATTAGAGTAATTAGGCCCAACTTACTTTTTCTGTAGCATTTTAGGTTAGGTTATGTTTTTTTACCCCACAAACATTGACACTAACTTATTTGGTTTCTTGGAATGCAGAATGAATGTAAAAATATATCCTAATGCAATAAAATGATTTAGCATCGTAGGTATAGGCCTACCCTTTTACTAGCCTTTCCATTTTAAAAGTGCTCTATAACAAAATTCCTTTAGTGAAATTTCTTGTATTCAGTAAGTACTTACTTTGTTAAATGATGATTTAAATTTTTTATTTTCTATGCAATTGTGTGTTATCAGAATATGTATTCAAAAGTAAAAATAACACTTGTTTAATCAAATAATCAGACATACTTCAGAATACTTAGAATACTTCATTTGAAACATCCACGATGTCAAATCAAAAATAAATTTTAAATAAAATAACCTCGCTTTTATATCACGAATTTTGGGGAAAATAACACCACTTTTGAGAAAAAATAACCCCACTTTTTCAGGTCTCTACCAATGAGTCCAGACAATCCAACAGCGAAGAAGATAACTGAGGCAATTGCCGAGATGATACCCATGTGTTACTTACCCTATGAGTTTGTGGAAAACAAAGGATTTTTAAATTTTATGAAAGTAGCTGTGCCCAACTATAAAGTTCCAAGTCAAAATGCATTTTCAAGGAACCACATACCAACACTGTACACAGACATCAAGGGCACATTACAGACACGTTTAAATTCTGATCTTGCGGAGATTGCTTCCTTGTCACTAACTACCGATGCATGGACATCAAGGGCACACGATGGCTATATTAGTCTGACATGCCATTACCCGAGACCCAATTTCGAGAATGTGTCATTTACAATGAACACTTTGCCACTCAATGATGCTCACTGTGCTGAAAATCTGAAGAAAACCGTGCAACATGGTATTTCTGAATGGGGTATCAGTCTTGAAGGCAGTATACCTATATACTGCGTCACAGACAATGCTGCTAATTTCCGTGCAGCAGCTGGATCTTTATTCATCTCACGACAGTGTTTCGCCCATTCATTGCAGTTGGCTATAAGTAATGCCAAAACTGAATATCCTGGTGTAAACATTCTTCTGGGCAAATCCAAAGCAATAGTTGGACATTATAGTCGCAGCACGCAAGCAAGAAAAAGACTTCATGGCCAGATGGAAGAAATGAAGCTCCCTGTGCTGGAATTAATTCAGTATGTCGATACCAGATGGTGCAGTGAATACCAAATGTTGTCACGTTTCTATGAAGTTAGGAAGGCTGTTGCAGCAGAACTTGCAAACTCTTACAACAATATTGACATGTTGACACAGTTGGAAATGAAACAAGTGGCAGGAATTATGTATTGAAATTCTTGGACCACTTGCTGAAGCTACAAGTGATATCAGCAGGGAAAATTATCCAACATCATCACTTGTAATTCCAATTCTCCATTGTTTAAACACACATCTAGTTGACTACATTGCAGCCAAGAAAGATGCCATTACATTTGCTCGGTGTTTAGAGAAGTCTCTCAAATCTAGGTTCGGCCTGTTTCAGTCAGATGCTGTATATTGCACAGCAATGCTTTGCGATCCTAGATTCAAAAGTGCATTGCTCAACACTGTACTTGCTTCACTTACCCTTTCTAAAGAAGTTAAAAACCTTCCTCGGAATGAACCTGAGAGATCTTCTGAGGAAATCTAACCTTCAAGTTCTGGACTTCGTTTATGGTCAGCGTTTGATCAGATCCCAAATAAACAATCAACAAATGATAATAAGGTAGATTGTTACCTGAAGGAACCAAGGATACCAAGAGAAAGCAATTCTTACATTTGGTGGAGAGATGAAGGAAAACTTAAATATCCTGAACTGGCAAATGTTGCTCTGAAGTATTTAAGTATTCCTGCCACAAGTGTATCAAGTGAGCTGGTATTTTGTTCCTCCGGAAACGTGGTGACAGCACGTCGTCAATCCCTGACACCTCAACACGTGCAGGAGCTAACATTTTTGCATGACAATTTAAATAAGTTTTGAAAAATATTTTCTGTCACCAAACTTGTAGTTTATTATGTACTTTAATATTTTGAATTTCTTGTATTTAAATGTGCATATATTTTGTGCATCTGCGAATTACATTTACAGTATTTTTTATATTCAACCTAGCTTGTAGGTTTTAAGATTTGTACATTAATTATAAATAAGATCGTTGCATTGTTGGTGTTTGCATTTAAGAAATTCTTTGATTTGGCCTAGTATTCAATATTTGATTCGAATTCGGGAATATTTATAAAAATTTGCTTCAAATTCGCTTTGAAACGAAAATATCTATATTCGTCCACCCCTACTAACAAGTAGAGGTACTTTTACAACTTAAAATTTACAATGTGCTGATTATTGTGATGAAAGGTTCTCAATGAAGAATTTTAGCTATCAAAGTCATTTATATTAAATATTATATATTATTTATATTAATTATAAAGTTTATTTATATTTAATATTATTATCATGTGTAAACTGTTGCTTTTGAAGTAATATTAATTGTGCCCTTACGGTTTGCTGTATTATGTATACCAGTGATGTATTTTCTTAATATTTTGCTGTTGATTGCTACAGTCATAGGTCAAACAACATTCAAGAGCTACTAAATTATGTTCAGGAAAAACACTTTTAACATAGAAGTAATAAAGCTTTACAATAATACTTTTATTTTTATGTAATACTAGCTGTACCCTGCCACACTTCGCTGTGGCACATTGTGATTGAATAATTGAGAAATGAGAAACAAAACGAAGAATACATTTCATATAAGTTTAATTTTGCTATACTTGTGGATATACAATATTTTTTGTTTTTCCACTGTATGCGTAGATTAAAAGACCATCTGGTTTTCCGACTCGGGAACACGCAACATACAGTTGTCCATGTGAAAAGCAATCGCATCAAAATCAAAACCACACAATTATAAATATTGACCTTGAGATTTATTGATTGTTATTGCAAATGACAATCGAATTGGGAATTGCAATCTTTTAAATTGAAATGGTGTTTCGGTCGGGATCATGGGTATTTGAGGAATGAGGACATCTTCACCTTTGAAAGGCCCCATTAAAATTGTTGCTTCCACTACGTTATTCATTAATTTCTTAACTGAAAGTCGTGTGCCGTTGCAGAGTTTTGGCTGATAAATATTCCGCAAGAGGATAGTTGGCACACATATTTTCAATTTAAGTATGTGTGGTGGTATCCCTGGCAGATCAAGTGAGTTTAAAAATTCCGTTGGATAATTAACTACTTTGTCTGCTTACACAACGGTGTCTATCGACTTATATGTAATTTCAACACTTTGAATACTGGATTGAATAACATTATTAAGTTGATAGAAATCTTTATTCTTTGCGGCAAGGATAGCTCTTTCACTGAGCCAATCGTGATTTCTATGATTTTTTTGAATGTCAGGAAATACTTTTTCGATCAGTTCTTCTTTCGATGTTACTAAATTACAAAAATGATCGGGAAATGATATTCGTCTAGACGTCTCATGGACTGGCAGCTGTCCGTTTCCAATTTCCAGTAACTGTCGTGAGAATATCTCAGCTGATGGATCATTCTGCAACTGGACACGCATATTCGTACTCAACTGCAATGTACGTACATGCCGCCATAGTGTTGAATATTTCAGGCAAGCATTTATTTCGTCTGCTGGTGTTGATCGAGAAATTACAGGCAATGGTTGCCTAAAATCTCCTGCGAGCAATATCAATGCATTCCCGAATGGTTGAACGTTTCCACGAAAATCTCGTAACGATCGATCAAAAGCTCCAAGCAATTTTTTTATGTGCCATACCGGATGCTTTGAAAATATTGCACGTAAGAGTCTCGATGATTTGCATGTTTAATGGCAACTTTAGAGCTGAATGCGCGGTTCTTCCACCTGGTAACAATGTCGCAGCTATTCCAGACGAAGCAAGAGCTAAGGTTATGTCATTTTTTGATTGAACCGTTGCTAGAATCAATCTAATTAGGAATGTTTTCCTTGTTCCCCCAATTCCGTCATTTATCATTTGCATTATGCTATCATAAATGCCTTTCTGTTCATGCGTTAATTTGGGAATGTTCGATTGGACATATGTCTGAAGATCATCAATGTTATAACTCTGTTCACGGCGTAAATCTACATCAAATGCAGCAGTCGCAGTTTGGGTTGGTGCTGGCATTACTAATTGACTAAGAACTTTATTTGTCTTCAATATTTATCAATGCTTCGTTGTAAATGCATTCTGTTAATTCTAAGGTCATATTGGCATTTTCAAGGCGTACTCTATGCAAAATATCCTCAGCCATATAAGATTGATATTTTTCCCATAAGTCTGTGGGAGATGAAGGAAAGCAAGCGGTCAATATAATTGCGAATAATGCGCGAATTTGGTTTGGATGCAATAACCATCTACACGCAATCCCACATCAAGTGGTGATAGATCCATACAAAACATAACCTCTACTTACGATTGATGCAATTGTTGTTATTGGCGATAGAACATATTAATTAAATAAAAAAAAAAGTATAGGGTCTAAGGAGTTAAAAAAATGAATAGCCTAGAACAGGGGTTGGCAACCTTTTGAGTCGGAAGAGCCAAAATTACAATTTACAAAATTTCAAAGTTTTTAAAGAGCCACAAAAATTTTTCTTGCCAACAATAAATAGTACTTGCATAAATAAAGTTTTTTGATAAAAAAAACTAATCTATTTATTCATAAGAAAAATTTATTCATATGTAAGTAGTGTTTTTTCACAACAAATTGGATAATATATATATGGTCTTATTAGATAATCACTTATTACCTATGTTAGTAAAAAATAAAAACAATTAAACACTTACTTACAGCACTAACTTGTACTTCAATAACAATTAATTGCGCAAACACATTCAATCGGAGCGTTGGCTCATAACTGGTTGTTTTAAGTTTCAAACACGACTCTAAACTTTCATTTGTTAGTTGGCTTCTTACTTTACTTTTAATTATATTCATGCAAGAGAACGCTTGCTCGCACGAATATGTCGATCCAAAGATAGTCAGCACTCCAAATGCCAACTTCTTCACCTCACTGTAGCAATCAGGAAGACTATTCCATGCGTCGAATATAAGTGCCTCAACTAGCGGCATTTCTTTTAAAGCTGTCCACTTTTGTTGCGTTACGTACATACATTTCTGGACCTCCAACTCTTCCAACTTGCTTTTCATCTGTAAATTTTCCACTCCACAAAGCTTTACTTTTTAAATCGATCCATTGCATTTCTAGAGATCCAGTATCAACTCCAAATGGCTCAATGTGGATTTTGTTACCATTTGTGTTGAGAGGATTTACTATGAATGCTAGAGTGGTTTTGTTGGTTTTGAATTGTTGAAATGTCAGCAAATTCATCTTTAATTTTTTTATAACTGTGCTGAAGTATTTCGTGTCAACAGTTGCACTGGTTTTATCGCGATATTGCTTTAGAAATTGAAAATGAAGTAATTTACCGCTCTGAATATCTTCTGCAAAAATAATTAATTTTTCTTGGAAACTAGCCAATTCTTCTACCAAAACATAGGCTGGGTTTCCCTTTCCTTGCAGTTTTAGATTCAGCTCATTTAATTTCGCTGTGATATCCACCATAAAGTAAAATTTTTGCAACCATTTGCCATCCTCTAATTCAGGGTGATTAATGCCTTTTTCATTGAGGAATGTATTTATTTCATTCAGGCACAAAGCCAAATGTTTCAACACCTTACCTTTGGAAAGCCATAGCACTTTATTGTGAAGAAGGAGGTCGGAATACTGAGTCTCCATTTCGTTTAAGAATTATTTAAACTGACGATGGTAGAGTGCTTTTGACAAGATGCTGTTAACAATCTTGATTACCAAATTCATGACCTCAACTATTTCGGCCGGAAATGTTTGGGCACAAAGTGCTTCTTGGTGTATTATGCAGTGAAACGTAAGAATATCGTGGTTTATTTTGCTCTGAAGAATCGTTGTTGTCCCTTTATTTTTCCCTGTCATACTTCTGGCTCCATCAGTTGCTATTGAAAAGATTTTATTTAAATCGATCTTATTATCTTCGAGGCATTTTTGCACGGCATTCGCTATATCTTCCCCTCTAGTTTGTCCCGAGAGTGGTAGCAATCCTAGAAGTTCTTCTTTTGGACCTTGGGAAGACATATACCTAACAAAAAGGGCAATTTGTGCCGTGTCTTTTATGTCGCAAGACTCATCTATAGCAAGTGATAAGGCAGAAGCCAGTTGAATGTCTTCCACCTGCAAATATGTTACATTTGAAGACATTTTTGCTATTCTGTCTTGTACTGTTTTAGTGGATAGTGGCAAATCTTTTATTTTTTTTCAAGATTTCTGGTTTGTTTTTGAAATCACGAAACAGTTCTTCAGATGCACGTATGAAGCAATCTTTGATATACTCACCATCTGTGAATGGTTTGCCTTTTTTTGCGATTTATAGTGATACCGCGAAGCTTGCCAGATTAACATTACTTGTAGATTGCGTCCAGTTACTTAACGTGGAACTTGATTGCCGTTTTTGTTTTTGGAGCTCGTCAACAGCTTTTTTTCGTTCTTCACCGGCTGGATATTTACTAGCAAACTGAGTATGTTTTGTAGTGAAGTGTCTCTCTAAATTTGATTTCTTATTGTGTGCGAGTTTTTCGTGGCAAATGAGACAGGTCGGAAGGCCATCTGAGTTGCATATGAAAGCGAACGACTCCGTCCAATCCCGATTGAATTCTCGATGCTCTTCTTCAGTTCTTCTATTTTTTTGTAGATACCATGCTTGCGGTGAAGCTGTAATAAAGAATTTTTAAAATTATTATTTAGGTATCCAAAACAGCAGATGACAAGTTTTGCAATTATTTACTATTTTAATAAAAACACTTTCGCGGTAATATCAAAAAGTGTACTTTATTTCTTTTTTGACACTTCTTATTGACTTCAAAACAGGAGTTAGGTATCTTATTTAAAAAAAAAATATGTATAATATGTATATTAAAAATAGAATACTTATTATGTTACCTAGCTTTACTTCGGTATTATTATTATTATTATTATTATTATTATTATTATTATTATTATATATGTACATACATACCTCTGAGAAGATAATTCGCTTCTATCTCTTCTACTTGAAACAACAAACTATATGTCACAGCCAAAGCACTGGTGAAGACGCCAAACTATCTTGCGTCGAAACGAATTAAATCCTACATAGAAACATCCGACGACGGCGTCATTCGAGAGCTTCCAACGGACCACAGAACAAGGAGGGAGATATAAAAGTGCGACTGATATGTTGGAAACTGAAACCATGTTTGCGCGTCAAGTGGCGCTATCTGTTGGGTGGGCCCATAAGTACTAGTAAAACGAAAACCTCGGGCGGATGGATAACTTTAAATTGATAATTTAACTGCTTGATGACATATTGTTTAGTAAAATAATTATAAAAAGCATGGAAAAAAAACCAGGCTTACTACTGGTTTGTAATAAAAAAGTATTTTCTGTATAAATAACCTGGTGATGCAGTATTTCTGGTACGGAACTAAAGAGCCGCTGCTTCACATCCAAAGAGCCGCATGTGGCTCGCGAGCCGCAGGTTGCCGACCCCTGGCCTAGAACCATCTACATGCAATCCCACATCAAGTGGTGATAGACCCATACAAAACATAACCTCTACTTATGATTTGGATAACGGCGCAGCTCAATCGAGACACGATCACACTAAAGTACCTCATTCATATTGTATAATTAGTCCCATACCGGTACGCTTAGTCATTTTTTAATTATTGCACCTCACAATAAAAGCATTCTCATTGTATATAGCCATTTTCCGCTCGCTTCACTTGACGTAGTTTTTTCCATTGCTAAGAGAAATCCTTTGGCATGGAGAAACGTTTCCATAACAGAAAATGCATGTTTTTTGTTTTTAATGGTGAGAAAACACATTACTAAAATGGCGCAGTTACTTTTTCGCGGTCGCGAGTATGTTGCTGACGTGAAAAGTAGATAAAAACAATCCTTGATGCGGGTTGTATATAATGGTAAAATTTCAGCTCGATCGGTGCAGAACTTTTTGTTTTTGAAGCGTACACAAACCAACATAACATTTTTATATATATAGATAAGTGGTTGGTATTTAGTATTCAATAGTGATGGGTCGGTTCCTGTTCCTGGTTGTAGGTTCCACTGGTTCTCGGCAATTTAACCAGCACTGAGAACCGTAAATATAATCTCGGTACTGGTACTGTGGAAAGAATAACGGCTAACTGGTGAACTTACAATAGACTTCTGTTTAAATGCCGTGGTATATTGCCGGCGACCAACACGCACACGTATTTTTAACTTCACTTTAAGCCCCATGTGAAGAGAATGGTTGGTAAATTTTTGAAAAATTGCAGGCAACACCAAAAAAGCGAAGTCTCCCCTTCCCTTCCTTCTCCTTGACTTGCGCCAGCCAGCCGCTAGCTGCCCAGATGGAAATATAACGGCAGGAAGTGTCAGAACGTAAACAGAGTCCTTTTTGCCGAAATTCCAAACCTTTTCCATCCCTCTTTTTACTAGCAGACAGGGATGATCATTTTAACCAAAAATAGACCTATAGAAAAATAACACAGACTCAATATACATTTAAAACTTAAAAAAAAAAAGAAACTACCAGGATTTAAAGTTGTCTAATACTCATTAACCGTAGGTATTACCTTCAACGTATGCAGCTTTACACCACTTATGAATAGAGACCCGGAAAAATCGTGACTCACAGATTCGCGAAAAATTACCAAACTCTATTGAACAGTAGCAAATGTATTTTAATGAAAGTTAAATATATTTAATGGGTTTTTGAATAGCAAATCACTCACAAATTTCTTTGCAAATGAATTTATTCCCAAATGTTTGTATCTATTCACGAATATACGCAAATTTTTAGTTATTTAATTTTTTCTTTAATCAAAACAAATGGATGCAAATGTATCATAACAATAGTATTCTGAACCATAGATAGGGTACATTGTGTCAGATATTATGGCACACTTTATGGAACCAATGTTGCAAATTATCGTATGCTATACCCAAAATTATAGCACATGATGGCAGATTATTACCTAGAAGAAGAAAACATATTGTTATGAATTAAAACCTGTTGGATAAGGAACGAGACATT
Organism: Bacillus rossius redtenbacheri; assembly: GCF_032445375.1. Classification (NCBI taxonomy): domain Eukaryota; kingdom Metazoa; phylum Arthropoda; class Insecta; order Phasmatodea; family Bacillidae; genus Bacillus; species Bacillus rossius. The sequence continues at coordinate 41,770,534 of NC_086343.1, read as the reverse complement.
TTTAAAGAGGATCAAAATAAACTGTGGTCACTGGTGTACTGCAGAAGCTGACTTCAAGCAGGAAGGCAAGATAACCCAGTATCTTGGAGGCCCCATGCTGATTCAGCATTCAAAATAAAAGCTTCCTTTGTTGTGTCCACTGGACCTCGCTGTAAAAACCTTCCAGGGCCCTATTTCATAAACACAGTAATAATATTAGTTCCTAAATAGTAGTGAAATAAAAAGTAGTTATTAGTGTAGAAATTTGTGTTTCATAAAAAAAGTTGAAGGACTGCTAAAATAGTTCACTAATTTTATTAGTTTAATAGTCAGCTGATGTTGGTGGGTGATATTTTGATGTTTACATTTTTGAACATTGTGTAAAAATGGCTAAAAGAGAACTTAAAAACAGGAAATATGAAAAAATTTAGAGAATAGAGATGTTCTGTTTGGAGCATTTTCTGGCACTTTAACAAAAGATGTGAAGAAGTTATGTTAGACAGAAATTCGTGATTATGTAGTAGCAATCGGTTTAGTCACAAACGACAAAGACTAAGCCAATTGACCTACAGACAGTAGCTTTTTAGAAACATTGTGCATGTCTGCTATGCAGTGGTATTGCACACCACTACCAAGCCAGTGTAGTGCTATTTGCAGTGGTTGCTTAGGTGAAAGTGCCTGGTTCCGTGCTGTTGGATGGAATAAAAAAGGTTAAATCCTTGTGAACACATAATTAAAAACACTACGTGTTAACCTAAAACGTTCATTGTACTCATATGTTTCCTCTAACTACATTTAGGTTTTCCTTTCTTGAAAATGTCTTGGACGTCTTACTATTACATCATCTTCACTTCCACTAGAATCTGAAGATTCCATTTTCATTGTTAAATTTTTGTACTTCACAAACAGATACCACTGCTGTTCTCTAAAAATTGATGACTCTTAAAATGATTTATTACAAAGCCAAGATTGATAAATTTCAGTGCTAATAATCAGTGAAATATATTTGTGTTTGAAGTTTATGAAACACTCTTGATTTTGAACTCATTTTATCACTGATTATTAGGAGTCCTACACTACTAGCTACTTTTTTACACTACTAGTTTTATGAAACCAAACTTATAATTAGCTGCTACTTCTATGACTCCTGACTCCTAATTATGAGACTAATAAGTTTTATGAAATAGGGCCCAGGCCACAAGACCAGTACTGTACACAGCCCCTCTCATTCCTCTAGTGATGGCAGGCTGTTTTCCATCAATCCCACCCCTTTCCCCAATAGGATGTTATTGTCCTTCATATGCCCTTCTGCCTCAACACTTCCACCCCAGTCAGTTACATTTTCCCCAGCCACAGATTATGAAGCTGAATCACCAAATGAAAATAACTCCAGTATTCTGAGTGGCTGAGGTAGGTGGGAGGGTTATGTTTTGCAAAACGAAGGGTGGTTTTATGGATATAAATATCTACTTGCTTTTATTAAAATGGAATATTTTTAAAATATAATTTATTATGTTATGTTTATAATTTGATAACTTTGAACATGTCAGATTTAAGGCCTTTCACCGTACTGTTCTTTTGTGATTGGAATATTCAATTAATTACAATGTTTATGATAAATTAAAAATTGCTGTGAACTTTTTTTGTGATACTTCAAGAAAACTAATATTAATAGTATGTCATCACATAAATAATCTAAGTGTTGTAGAAATTATAGTGTCTAAATTGTGTTTTACTGACATCATCATCATCATCATCATCATCATCATCATCATCATTATTATTATTATTATTATTATTATTAATGAGGTAAAGTTTTTGGTGAATTTTCACTTTTCGTTGCCTTCTCTATATTAATATGATTTTGGTTGACTTAATTTGACGGAGTGTCTTCCTGCTCCGCGGGCATAATGTTATGGTTTCTGATGTTGCAGAGGCTACCGCGCTAGAACGGCATACTACATGCCGTACTAGCGAGTGCACTCCGATCTGAAGAGAGTGCGTGTTCTGCAAGGGACAGCTTTTTCTACGTTTTAATATCTACGCTTCAGGAAGTGTTGCGTGAGGTAGAGAAATAAGTGACGATATCTATGTTCTAAGTATCCAGGTTATTATATTTAGGTTTTAAGGACTTGTGAGAGTTTACTTTTTCCATGTGTCAGTTTCCAGCAACTAGTTGGCTCTGCGCGGGCAGGGGGGGTGGGGGGCCAAGTGCTAGAAGTTCATTTAGTGATTCAGGAAGGCCTTTCAGTACAATTTGTGTAGAAAAAAAACATAGAAAGTATTGTTTTCTAAAATTGTAGTGATGTATTGCAAGCTATTTATATAACTGCCCACGCCTAGTTGTACATTTGTTGTGGTTTTTTAATTTAAATTATTTTTAATTTTTTCTGTGTAGATTGGAAGGTTTAATGTTTGACAGGTTTGACAAGGAACTGAAAAGAATAACAAAAATGGGGGGGGGGGGGGGGGGGTTGGCTGTCACCTCTCCAGCAGACAGAGAAAGACCAGACTGTATGGTGACACAGTGCTGTATTGTTTACGTTCCAATAAGCTAAGACACAGTACACAAAGACTTACTTATTTACAGAATTGTACTGAAGACAAATATATGGTTTGACCCAAATTCGAGGGTAGCCCTTACCATGAAATGATTGTCACTTCTTTTTTTTTCAGGATTTCAATTATCTGGGTAGTGGTAAGTCCCAATTAACCCGGATAATTGGGAGTTTACTGTACTTATGTTTGGGGTCAAGACATAATCACTGTAAAATGGATTATTACAGGCATAGAAACCTTCCTGTAGCTCCAGTATGTTGCTTTAACATCATGACTTCAGATTTGATCACATACATTGTTACATTTGTTATATCGAAGTTATGCTTTTGTATGCACATTTACAATCAATTACTTAATAACTGTTTACAAGATATGAAATTGATTCGAATGATAAGAGGTAAGTGGTTGAACTTTAGAATAATGTTTGGTGATGCATCAGAAGGAAATGGTGCTTGTACTTTCTCAAGAAGGCTGTATTTCAAAAGGAGTACCTGCATATAGTAATATCTTACTACAGTTAAATTATTCCTCCCATTTGTTGTCGTTTTATTGCTGTCATTTGTAAAAAAAAAATGTTATCCACACTCGTGACAGAATGAACGTGGTATTTGGAAACAACATGACAAATCAAATTGCAGTTTTTCAGCCAACTGTAATAATTTTTAGTATTTATTTACCCATAGATGAACAGTTTTAAATAGTTTTTGTTGAGTAAAAGTCAATGTACAAAGGTGTCAGTATGTGTCAGTTGCTCATAGGCATACAGGATTTATTAAATAAAACCACTAACAAAATCATTTTCCACTTAAATAAGAAATTCAACTAATAATAAAACCATATAATCTTGTCTTTAGCAACTACCGTAATCACTCGCGTAATGTCCGCAGTAATTTGACCACATTTTTGGCCAAAAAAATGGGGTGCGGACATTATGCGAGGAAAAATAAAAACTACAAAATTTTGTGTCTTAATTATTACTAAAAAGGCAAAAAACGTATCTAAAATCAATTTGGATATCACTAGCTATTTTAAAAGAATATTGCTGCGGGATCGCTTGCAAACAACCCGGCTTAGACCATGTTTACTTTGCTGTAATTGCCACCGGTAACTGTCTCGCACCCGCCGGAACATTAAAAAAAAATATGCGCTACACTGAAATAAGTGTGGTTACGTGTGCCTTATTAATGTGATTAATATGTGATGGATTAAAACGGCTATTAACGGCACGGCTGCAATATTTTAGCCGTACCATATCCTTACGTGCGGCGCGTAGGGAACCAGCGAGCTGGCAACAGCGCAGTGACTCACCAGTTCTACATCTGCTGCGCTCTGTACTCCCCCCCCCCCCCCCCCCCCCCCCCGGCAATCTGATGGCCTTCGTGACGTTGAGAAGGAGGAAGGGGAAGGAAACATTTAGAGCGTGAGAATGGCCAAGGGAGGGATTCCAACCAAATGTAAACAAAGAGGGGTTTTTCTGTCCTGACACGTAAAACAGGGTACACACTAATTAAAGTTGACGTTTCTTTTACGCTGCGCTGCGTGTCTTACCTCAACAGAAAACAAGACTGATCCACGCCGTGTTGCATTTGTTGACTGCAACTGTTCTTTTATTTTCCGCCACTGACAAACACTTTTTTCGTGCACTTCACACTCCCTTTCAGCAGCCCTGTTCCCATGCTCTTTAGCATAACGAACAACTCTTAATTTAAACCGCGCAGTGAAGGATTTATATTTACCCATTCTGTACTCTACACTACAAAACTCGACGCGAAACTCATGCCTTGAACTTGCGTGCGTGTTGGTCAGCTGTGTTTACCGTTACCATGCTTTGTTCAGTTCAACGAATTTCCCCACCCTTTCAGGACAGGAGAGAAAGGACAGCTCAAGGTCACGGCTTTGTTTACAGAGCCGTCAACTTTCCATTCGTACTGCGTCCTTTAGGGGTGGCCAAAGTTGTGTTGCCCGCCGTAGACGACTGGTGCGGACATTATGCGAATTTTAAATTTTTTCTTTTAAGGATATATAAATAAAGGGTGCGGACATTACGCGAGTGAATACGGTATATGGCAACAATACTTAGTGTTGGTTAGAGAGTTAAAAGGGTGATTGTAAGACCTTGCATGCACACACGGCACCGAGCGACTAATGACCGCACTGTTCTAGCCTGCTGGGGTGTAGCTCGTATGTAGTCTTGGATTGACAGTCCCGGTGGTTTAAAAGGATTCAGAATACTGGTTTGATTCTTCCCCTGTTGCAAAATTGAGCAGTTGAAGAGTATCGATCAATTAGGATTTTGGTCTGATCAGGTGTGTGGCAATAGCTAGGATTATTCTGTTTCCCCACCATTAATTGGTTATTTCTCCAAGTAATCAATGTATTGAACCAGTTATTTAGAAGTTTTTTTCTGTTAACAAGGGGTTTTGATTAAGTTTTAAAGAGGGAGTTAATTTATCATGAATTTTGATCAACTTTTTTTTCTGTCAGTAGGAAATCCATTCAGATACCGGATATTTTTCAATTAATCCTAGTTTGTCATTGCATATGTTAAAATTATTTTCGTTTGAACTTATTAAATTACACAGATTAAATAAAGTGAACGAAAGCTTTAATTTCCCAATTAAAAAATACTACTTTGTCATATTTGACAATTAAAAATTTTTATGATTACAATTTTCATCAAAATTAAGTTCAATTAATTTAAAAATTGTTACAGCAATGTTGCAGCCTGTTTGTTAAGTTTATTCACAAAATGCATTTTGTCACACACAGTACATTAAAGTATATAAAATGTATGCAACATAACTTATTTTACTTTTTTTGCTCAATATAGTTAAGAAAAATTTAAAAATAAATTTAAAAAAGTGATTGAGGTTAATACCAAAAAAAAAAAAAAACAGCACTGGCATACACAAGTTATTTTATTTTGAGAACCTAAGATACTTAAAATTATTTTGCCCTATTTGTCTAAGTGGTCTATTATAAAATTATAAATAAATATTTTATATATTTTTATATATAAAATATTTATTTATAATTATTGATGAATAAACACCAGAATTTTTAATTACATATGTAAAATAACGAAAAAGGTTTTTGTATCCTTTTTTATGTCTGGAGGAATTTGGTTAGCATGATCTCAAGGAGTATGGAATCTGATGGAATCGAAATATAAGAATCTACTTTGGCATCGGCATATTTCTGGAATCGACTAACTCAACACTATCGAGTTATTCACAGCAGTGTGTTCTGTGAATAAATTGTGCAGTTCGAAGGGAAGGCTTTCAGAAGTGCTGAGGTCAATAACAGCCACTGAATGAATGTGCATTGAATCATTGTCTTACATGCCAGAAGATATGGTATGAGTGCAACAATGTGTACAAAAACCTTTATTATAAAGAAGTTTATTAAACACATTTAGTTTTTAGTTCAATGCATACTGAAGTTTATTTGGAAGATAAATGTTGGTGTCCTTTGATGGAATTCTATGTCATCCTTTGGGCATTATTCAAGTTACCTGAATTATTACCTAACGTTCAATCTTGCATATTTTAAAGAATTAACAATTACTTCATCTAGTTGCTCAGCATATCTAATTGTGACACTGCAAAGTAATGAATGATAATAAATCTTGGTGATATTTATAGTTTTATCAAGCGCACTTATAAACGTCTACTTTCCATCTATCTTCTATTACACTGGTGTACTTAGCTTTAAAGTATGAAAATTTGAAAGAAAATCATTTAGCTGAAGAGAAGTATGAATGCTCAGCCACCATCTTGAATGTACAGGCATAGTTTATTACGGGGTCGTTAGTGAAACCGACCCACGGGCTGAAGCTAGCAGATCCAGAGGCTAGTTTTCGGGTGATCAGTGAGGAACCTGTTACTAGAAATTTTGATCACACTTCCAATAAGTTCTAGACTTTGAAAGTTTGGAGTCATAATATCACACTTTGTGGATATAGATATATTCCTCTTGCACATCATTTCTTTAGAAGAGTTTGTAAGTTATCATTCCTCTCCTTTACAGCACCAATTGGTTGATGCATTCGATTCAAACACATATGCACTTTGTTACTGTAGATTTCTTTTATAGTCAGAAAATGATATGTACTTATGGCCATATGGTTATTTATTGTGAAGTGGTTTTCAAAGGATACATTTGGTTATACATTTAGAATTAAAATAATTTAAGTAGGTTATTTTTGTTTACTGATTTACAAAGGAAAACATATTGTTGATTCCAGATTTATTTTGGTTTAAGTAATAAACTTCAAATTTTAAATTTCTGTAGGTTATTTGGAGAGAAAAAAATTGTTTTAAGAAAATTTCTGGAAAGCCTGATACTTTATATAATCTCTAGCTGTTTTATGTGTATCACATGTACTTTTTTTTAAATTCATTTTTTTTTGTCTTAAATACTTCCTGATACAATTTATTTTGTGATTATATATGCATCATATGTTTTGTATATAAGTAGTTGTATTGTATTTTCTTGTTTTGTGTAAATTTTATTTATTACATGTGTGGCCAAGAAAGTTTCTGCATCTCTTTGTAGGGGAGTTCTCAGAATTGTACTGGAAGGCCGTCCAGCTAAACAATCGGTAGCGATACATATTGAATAAGTAAAGGAAGGGTCACCCAATGCTGTGTGGTGTGTGCTGTGTGTGTTCTCTCTAACCATGTGTTTTCAGGTGCAACCTGGCCTGTGGAGGGGGGTGGGGGAGGGGCATAGGAAAAAGAGTTGCTGATTTTTTAAGTATGGAAAAGTAAAAAAAAATCTAAAACTAGTTAAAAAAATAAAAAATAAGTAAGAATGTAATAAAAATAAAATTAATTAAATGTATGAAAAGTTCTTAATAAAGATATCAAAATAGATTGTCTCCAGATGTCCATTTATTGAGACTGAAAAATTATTTAGTGTTGGGAATTGTACTATGAGCATTAGTGTGGGACTGTGATTATGTATATAAAATATAAATATAAATATAGTGGCTGTGCGTGATATGTGATGATTACCTACCCACATGAATATTATAGTTTCTGTTAAAAGATAATCTTTTGATGTAGGATTTATGAATGACTTGTGTAGATGATACAGTAAATGTGTGAAGTGTAAGTGCAAGATGAAACACTGAAACTTCACAAAAAATTATTTAATCCTTGTTTGCATTTCAGAAGTATTCTTGAATTCTGAAGGAAAGGTTAATTTTAATCATAGGAAACTCACAACATTTTATTCCTGGTGCAGGATGTCATGTTTCCTTTCTTTGTCGTTGCAATCTCATTACCTTACATTGTCATCTGTGGATGTCCAAGGATGATGAATTTTGTAGATTCCATGGAGATTCAGCTCGAACATTAACATTTTCTCTGCAGATGAAAAAGGATACCTTCACAAGCCTTGAAGTGTTTCTTAAAATTATCACTTTGTTTTAATTGACTACAGTACTTAACACAACTTAGCATTTCCTGCAAAGGGCTCTTTTAACAGTTGACTTTCTCATGATATGAAGTATTGTTTGTTTTAGTGAAAAAAATGTTGCCATACCAACACACATATGGTACTTTCGGAATCATGGTGAGTGTTCTTGTTAAATCATCGTTAGTTTCTTCCATGATTCAAATAGTTTACCTATCCAAGATCGAACACACTCACAATCTAAAAACTGTTCCTCGGTGGTTTAGCTCTTATACCTGCACATTCAAATATTTCATCAGCGAGAGTTTATTCATCCACAAAACATGTGCCTAGTAGTTACACTTCTTACCAACAGAATTTATCACGTGTTATGTTGATGTGTATGCATATATATATATATATATATATATATATATATATATATATATATATATAATTTGGGAAGCAGGATCCTCTCAAGACTGCACAATCAGGAAGGTTTCGCCAAGTCTTGCGGTGCAGGGACCTCGACTTTGGTGGTCTCTCTGATGTTAAAGTATTTCTTAGCTGTATTAAGACATAGTAGTCAATCAGGCAATGCATTTTGTTTTGTTTGCTTGCCGCTGGATTAAAATATTGTAAGTGCAGAATTGGTAACAAATTCACAAACCAAAATGAAAATTTCTTGTAAACTTAGCGGTATTTAGTATGTAATTTTGCATATTGGTTGTGACAATACATGGAAAACATAATTTTGAATTTACAAGTAATTAAATAAATTAAATTTAAAAAAAATCAGTTTAATAAAGCAGAATGCTTTTGCAGTATAGCCCACATGCAGGTTAGCATTAATGCAGACTTAAGGTGGGGTCACACACGCCATTGTGATTTTTAATTTTCTCTTAATTACTACTAGTTAGGGCTATGTGAAGAAACAGTCACATAGGTGGAATCAATATATTTATTTACATTTTGAACTGCTCCAGTATTGCTACCGACAATATAAACAACTATCTTAAGTCGTCATATTCTAAGACGTGTAATGATCGTTATGAGTAAGAGTTCATTGCGACAATAAACTAAACTTTTATTTGGCATAATATTTAAAACATAAACTGCACCAAAATTAATGGTTTTAATAATAGTAAACATACAAGTACTGTTTATGTTTTAAGAAATGTGTGATTTAGTGATTATTGCGCTTGGCGCCATATCGCTACTGCACACTAGCCAATCAGGGCTCACCATTTTAAACTAATGCTTGTTAAGAAATTAATTAGCTTAAAAAAGGTTCTTCTAGACTGTTCATCTAAAACTGGCATCACTGCATACAGAATTGCCATATAATTTGTGGATAATAGTTAGAAAATTGTTAGCATTCATCTACCTATCACTTATATGTGAATCCTTTAGCTACTGAAGTGTAACAGGGCAGTACTAAACAGTATTGTGTTTTGTAGTGTTCCTGAGTGAAGAGAGCACCGTGGGCTCTGCTGTACCACAGCCTCCATTAGTCAAACACGATGCCCAGCCGTTCATTCAAAACTAGTGAAACGTAAAAGTAAATTTATATTTGTAATGGCTAATACAAACTGTTTTTTATTGAAATTACTTCAAGTCTGCCTACATTTTTAAATTATCACAGAACTTACAGTGTTGTGCAACTTAAGCTAAATACTGAATATCACATCGTAATAAAGACATTTGGAATAAGAGGCCCACCATACTACCGGTGTTTGCATACGACTAACTGACACAGAGGATTTAAATAATTGATTTAAGACAGTTGCTGTTTGTTTGGGTATTGTATTTTCTGAGCGAGCCAAACTTCATATCAGTCCCAGTGCTAGTTGGAAGTGTGTGTGACTGTTTCAAGTAGGATAGTACAAATTGTACTATTTTGTTTTGATTGTTTGTTCTACCTACATAAATCATTTAAGACCTTTGATTTGCAGTTGTATTTATTGGTTTAGTGTTTTAGTGTCAAGTCATTACCAACATATCTTGCCTCCAAGTGTTTCCATTTGTAATAGATATACAGTATATTGATGCACCACATCACTGTAAGACACAGGTACAGTTCATTTCAAGGTGAGATACCTATTGTAAGGTTACGTTACTTACAGAAACAGCTAATTTCATTTTGTTTATCTTGCAGAAAAGCAGTTTCTCTTATAAGTGTTTCAATAATATGTATTGATTCTCTTTGTGTAATATTGTTTGCTACTAAGATAAAGCTGTATATATTGTGGATGGCAGATTATCCAAAAGCATGTACTAAGGACGACAGTTTGGTTTGGAATGCAGAAAACTTTTCATGCTACCATTTTTGTCAATTCAATATGAATTTGAAAATTGTGAAATTTGTAAATATAGCTATACCAAGAATACAGATTATTTATTTATGTTCATAATTAGCACAAACACATGTCATGGATAGCGATATCAGTTTGACTGAGTATGGGAGAAATCAGCATGGAAAATACAGATAAGTGTGCTTCAATATTATAATACTTGAATTGATTCATTAGATCACACTAAATACTTTTATTATTTATTTACATTTGTATCATGCACACCAACAGTCAAAAGACTTCTAGGGTGTGCACAATTTAAAAACAAAAAACACAGGAACAGGACACAAACAAACATTTAAAATAGTATATAAACACAATAACCCTTATATAATTATTAAATAAAAATAACAGAATAATATAAGTACAACATGATTCTTGACAGTATAGCATTGTATATTAAAAGTAGGGAAGAATGAAAGTTGAGGGTTGATATAAAAAATTGGACATTTGTGTATCTATCTATATTTCACTCTGCAGCCAAAACTACACATAACAGACAAATGGTGTTTGTGTGTGGTAGTAGTCCCGAGTCTTCCATCGTGCACTAAGCTATAAGGGTGTGGCACTTTAGTTGATTTTTCATAGGAAAGAGAGTATGAATAAAGAAAATAAGTAGAAACTGAAAAATGAATAGTGAAGTGTGAAAAGTTAAAGTATAAAAAACAATGCCACCAAAACAAAGAATTTTCCATAATATTCTAGAACAGTCGAGAACTAGATGTGAGTAGTGGGGATGATTTCTGAGATTATATATGGCGAAATGTGATGCTTAAGCTGATTTTTCATAAGAAAAAATGTAAAAATATAATTTATTTGTGTATGCACTAGACAACAAAATATATGTAGTGTATGTATATTGATAGGCTCTGGTTTTCCAATGCTTTATCGACATTGTTTGCATTCTGTTTAGTTTTATTACTGCGTATTAATTTATTATTTGGTGGCAAATAAGAATTCCAAATGAATGTTATAAAATTTTAAACAAAAATACTTTTGATGGTTAGATATTTAATCTAATATTTCTCATGAAAACTGCATCAGCATAGCTTTTGAGAGAACAGGTATAACACACATTACATCAATCCCTCACTTAGCACATCTTCAGATTGCGCAAATTCATTTAGTATGATGTTAATTTTACTGCCCCGGTCTTGAATAGCAAGTCTGTAAATTTCAGCTAGCGCGAAATTGCCAAAGGCAAAAAAAAAAAAAGTCTGTCATGACACCATGAAGTCTACTTCAACTTGGTAAAAAAAAATGTGCAGTGGCATACAGTTAGCTATACGAGGGGGGAAGAGATGCATGCACAGGTCTGACTAGGCTATCAACTGTTGAACAAACATCAGCTATGGCAAGTTCAGTTGCGGCTGTGGAATGTAAAGGACCAAATGTTTTTACATCCGTGTGTATGTCGCCTGGCCTCAGACCAGGTCGTGATGAACTTCAGTCTAGCCAGTGGCAGGGAGGACTAATTGTAAATCAGGAGGGACTTATTGTAATGAGATGTTTGTGCCATTTGTTTAATTTGGCTGCGGAAAAAGGGTCAAGTAGCTTGGCAGTAAAAGTTGACGAAATTTTAATAGACAATTATTATTACCTTGAAAAAAGTAGCAAACGAAAAGAAAGTCTCTTAGAATTTCCAAATCTACATAACAAAGATGCTAAAAAGATATTGAAACATGTTTGCACCAGGTGGTTGTCATTGGGAAGAAGTCTGACTAGGTTTGTAGACCAGTGCGAGCCTTTGTTGAGTTTCTTCAAAAAAGAAGTCAGTCATCAGAAATCACAGTGTTCGTCACTAACATCTTACAGGATTCCGAAAGAAGAAAACAAATCTGGAGAGGCGGTAGGCATGATTCAGAAACCACAGAGTTCTACGCTGTTGCCCAAAGAGAACCTCACATCAGTCGGTAAGCCATCATATCCTTCAGGCATGACAATCAAGCCATCTGGAACAATAGAGTCTGTTAATTTTGAAAGAAAACATTCGAGTAAAAGAAAAGCTGATAATGGCAAGAAAATGGCTCGTGCATTCATGTCAATAAACAATTCTAGCATTATTTTGAAAAGTCAAACGCTGAATTTAAGTCGTGAAGAAAAGCTATTTCTCTTTCTCTCATTGCCACTAAATAGAGCTTTTTGCTTGTTTTTGTTGCATGTAATACCAATATTTGAGAAGGTAAACATAATGCTTCAGGCATCAGAACCACAAATTCACATTTTGAGACACATGCTCTGCAACTTTTTGAAAGAGCTATTTTCTAAGTTTGTGAAGCCTGCTGCTATCATGAATGAGGATGTTCTTGAAGTTATATATCATGCTGTTGAAAACCATAGGTAAGTTATGGTGATAGGTAAGATACTCTGATATGGTGATTGGTTTCCAAACTTCACAAACTGTAAGTGAACTAAAAGCATCTGACAAAAAAGTTTTTTTATGAATCTGTGAAAAAGTATTTTATCACTTCATGTGACTATTGTGAATAAGTTCCCTTTGAAGAAAGCTAGTTTGCAATCATTGATGGCATTGAAAATGTCAGCTTTTTTGATGAGTACTTACTGAATTGTTACCAATGCAAGACAATGAAACTAGGAGCATGGGCATGAATGAACTTCACAGTCGGTTGGTTCATTTCCCTTCAGCGGGAAGACCTTTCTTGTTTAACGCAGAGTGCCAGTATTGTTGAAAAATGGGCCTGTGTTGCAAACAAGAAAAGCATTACTGGGAAACGAAAATTTGACAGACTATCTAGAGTAATGTTTTCCATGCTCACAATCCTCCACAGTAATACAGAGTGTGAGCGGGTGTTTAGTTTGGTGAAGAAAAACCGGACCCAGTTCAGATCTCAGTTGTCAAATAACTGTCTAGAAAGCATATCTGTAATCAAATCCAGACAAGTGGGTTTTTGCTATGATCACAGAAATGTTCTGATAAATTTCTTCAAAGAGCTAAGAAAGCAACTGCAGGATCCCTAAAGCATTTTCCTTGAGAAAAAAATAACTAGTTTAAGTGTTGTAAATAAATTTATGAAATGAACTGATGATTGGTGCAATTTTGTGTTAAGTACTATAAGAAGCTAGTTCAGAAGTGTTGTAAATAAATTTGATACAAATTGATAATGGTAGGAATATTGTGTAAATTTAAATTACTATAAGAAAATGTGTTAAACTATGCAATTTACAATGCAGATTTCTCAGGTCAGTTAATAGCTATATATTGTATAAGGGTATATGAAATACTCGCTGCAATACCCGAAGTTGCCCGGGCTGAACACAGGGTGTAGTTAGTAATTGTCTTCTTAATTTGAATGTCAAGTGTGAAAATTAATTTATATCACTTTCAGATCCCGACAGACGTTGTTCTGCCAGTTTATAGTTATTTACCTGGTCTGTATGTAATTTAGACTTTATAAAGCAATATAGAAAAAAAGCTGAAAAATAAGAGATTACTAATATTGAAAAGATTCCATTATCTAGCTAATGCTCGGCCTGCATTGCAATGCCTCATTCAGTTTTGTTTTGTAATATGTTTAAAGTAGTTCCACATATACAAATCATCTATCCATCTCTCTATACATATTTATTTATCTACATCTATGTATGTCTCTATCTCTATTTATTAGACACCTGCGAGTACTCGAAATTCGAGTTTCGAGTCGAGTTTTTTAGTAATACTCGAACTCGAGCTCGTGGCTGTACTATTACATGGTAATAGCACAGACATCTTCGTGTTTATTAAGATATCTGCTATGAATGTTTAGTAAATATTTCGCCTTATGACAACCATAAACTTTTCATCTGTGGAACTTTAATAATATTAATATTTTTTTCTTTCATCTGCATTGTTGTAATTTTCGTTAATTTTTTTACCGTTTATTTTTTATTCTGACCATCTGTTTAATTTGTAAATTCAATTAATTTTATTCTAGTTCCTTACCGTATTGTTGTAACCAAAGGCCATGAAAGGATGTTATGAACCATATATATTGGGTATACACGTATCTCAGCCACACAGGAACAGGAAGTAACTTAAAAAAGTGTGATTTTTGGCGTTACTACGTGTAGGCTAAGGCCTGACGCCTGAACAATTAAAATTATTAAAAATATGAGTTTAGGGTATCGTCGGTTGTGTACATTAATGAAATTGTTACAACTAAATATCTTAACGAACTGTAAGTAATATTTACTTGGATTTAAAGCAGTTATGTCAATTATAAGCCAATTTAAGAATTGCTTAGCTAGGGACGCCATAATTAAGCAGTGTCGCCATTGTTCAAGGCTTAAGCGGCCAGTATAAATTTGCTTACATGCTTATAAATACGTGAGATTTCTAGCCAAACAAACTATATTGTTGCAAAAGTTGATAAAACTGAACTTCAATTAGATTGTGTATATAACATAATATAAAGAGAAGTAATTCTACTTAGACACCCAGAAGTCCTACTTTTAAGATAATCGTACTCCCGCTGAACTAAAGCCGTGTAATTCTATTTAAAATAGAATTTAATTTGATATTAAACTCTCTAATTTTTAACTCACTTTGAAATCATTTGATTTATGAACGATATAAATTTTGAAACAACTACTGGACTTAATTAAATCACTTTTGAACTTTTGGGTGTGATCTGTGCCAACATACATCCTAAGACATTTGAACTGCAAATAATCTCCAGGAAAGATTTGTCACAATATAAATTAAGAATTTTTAAGTAAATTCATATTTTATTGTTGAGTATTAAAATTGTTATAACTCCACCAACCTTAAATTCTTATACACACTTGGAAAGGATGAATATATACATTTCTTATAATATTTTCAAACTTACAAAAGATTCCTAATTATATCGTTGAATAATATTGTTAATTTTCATATGTATCAAGAGTCAGGTTCAGGTTATGTATGTCAGTGTATGTTTGTTATTGAAAGTGTTGCTGTGTTATGTTTACTATCTATGGTTCAAACTATTAAACTTCAGATTTTTCACCACTCTTTAAATAATCAATTTCCTATCCACATAATATACAAATTTCTTACTCCATAATTAAAATACTATATATTTCCATAGTAAACTACAGATTGGATTCGTCAGTTGTTACCGTCTACTATTGTTTATTTGTTAGAGCATTGTTTCTAAGGTTTTTATGCAATGTTATATTATTAAGTTTACGAAGGTATCAACAACACAGTACCTACACTTTTTTCCTCCACCCTGTACTGCCTTCTCTCCCTACTTCAACAATAAATTAAAGAAAGAGAGAGATAGAATTATTAGTGTAACAAAGGGAGGTGCAGAACATGGCTTTTCAACAACTCGAAATTCGAGCGAGCTTTTCTTGCACTCTACCTATAGAAAAAAAAAGACTCTCATTATAAGGGAATAAAAGTCTTACAACACTATTATCCTTTACTTTATAATGTAACATGATCGACCGTATACATGAACACATCATTTTTACGTACCCGGGATTTACGAATTTCCGTGATGAATTTTTTTTACTTCTATAATTTTCCGCATAGTTTTAATGTATCACTTTCCTGCTTTATGCGGAAGTATTTCCCGCTTTATGCGGAAACATTTCCCGCATTTTACTGTAAAAAGCGTTTAAATTGTCCGGGGTCTCATCATTTACGCCATAAAATGTGTGATATAAAGTCCCGTTTAAAATTTTTATGAAAGTTCCTGCCAGTAATGGCGCACGTAAATATAAATATGAAGAAAAGACAAATGAACAACAACTTACGAAGAAATATGGATGATGTACCATAACTACAGTACAATTCCAATAGTTATCTTAAGATAATTACCATAAAAAGAACTAACGATTCTTTGTGGATACCATAACTACTGCAGAAGCATGATAGTTACCACATTTGCACTATAGTTGCCGTAATAACCGAGATGTGTATTTACCGTGATGGTAATGTATTTATTTAGGACATATTAAAAAAAAAGGATGTTAAATCTTGATATGTACGGTTGGCACATGTTGCTAAGAAATAATGCGATCTGAAAGAATGCAGTACTACTACGAAAAGTGAAAAGGGTACTAGTGGATTTTTAGGTTATGGCAGTCTCTTTCGTTTTTCAGTAATATCGGCCGAAAATTAACAAGAGTATTGGAAGTTGGCAGAAATGCCGATTCAACTAAATATTGGCAAAATCGGCTTCTTCAGTACAGCTCTACATTTGATGACATGAGTAAACATATTTCAGACTACAGGACATTGAAAAAGACTTTAATTTCCATGTAGGTTTATTGTGCGTAAGTTTTTTTTGCAAGTGTAAATTGAATTAAGTAAAATGCTTCTATTTTTATTACTTTAAATTGATTAAACTTAATGACAAGTTACAGATATTTGACACTAATTTCGAGGTTAAACAATTTGGTAAATATGTAGAGTAACGGTATATGCGAAAAAAAATGCTAAAAATCCGAAAATACTTTTATTCTATGCTCTTTCACTTCCTCTTTTCAAATCAACCGGCGGAGATAAGAAATTCCAAATACTTTAGGAGATATAGAATTTTTTAATTTTGCAATACAACACCTGTACAACCATTAGACCGACGCCATTTTTGTTATTTTGCCGTGTGTTCGTGAATGCGTAATAAATAAAATGGTCGATTAGGTCAGGTCAGTTACATTATTAATACTTTCAAACTAAGCGGACATAAAAAATAATGTGAATTAATTTCAATGGTTCTTTAGTTTTAAAGTATTTATAATGTAACTGACCTGACCTAACAAACCCGGACAATATCAAAATAAAAAATAAGACTTTAAAATTAGAAACGTTAAAAACCCACCTAAGTTGGAGGCGGGTACATTTCCTTTGCCATTAGAAGGAAATGATGTAGTCGTTCACCTACGTCGCGATACCTCCGACGGATTAATAAATAAATAAATAATCACGTATTGGTTCATTTGAATACTGGCCAATCACGGAACTGTCACGTGACAAAATTGTCCAATAAGAAACATAATAGATACTCGTAAACCAGAAACAATGGTGATCGCCGCATGAATACCCAGGTATTGTGATGAAAATTAAAAAATTCGATATTCCTAAAGTATTTGGAATTTCTTATCTCCGCCGGTTGATTTGAAAAGAGGAAGTGAAAGAGCATAGAATAAAAGTATTTTCGGAATTTTAGCATTTTTTTTCCGCATATACAGCGACTCTACATATGTATTTACCAACAATTTTACTAAAGCATTCCAGCCACACAGGTTGCCAGCGAGAGATGCTTCTCATCTGCTGTAAACACCATCTCCAATCGTAGAGCTAATTTAACTCCTGAACGTGCAGAACAAATTATTTTTCTGCATGATAGATTGAAGAACAGAATTTAATACTCTATGACAATCTCTCTCAGAATTTTTGTGCCGAAAAGTGGAAATGTTGAAACAATGTGAATGTACTTTTCAAACAACATGATTTTTGGTGCTCAGTTAGTTGAAGCTCAGTAAGGACTCCAGAAAAATTGACAAGGATGAAATTATTCCAAAGTTATGTTACATTTACACAAACATATACGTACTTGTAAACTGTGGTTATGTTAGTTGGATTATATCAGTTATGTACTAATGAACCAATGGAAACAGGTTAGATTCAATGGAAAACATGTTTTTTTTCCTAGCAGTGCAAATTATAAAAGCACTCTGTAAATAGTTACCCAAAATTAATAAGCCCACTTCATTTTAATACTTTATTCAAACATTATACCTACTAAGTTTAAGGTAAAAATAATTTCCCAAAAGTGTAACTGTATCACAAAAGCTCAAGCTTCGAGAACTTTCAAGTAGGCTCGCTCGAGCTTGGCTCAAAGTAAAATTCTTAGGCTCGCAGACCTCTAATGTAGGTCTATCTATTTAGTAGGCTAACAATGATAATGGTTTCTTTTTTTATTTCCATATTTTTCTCAAAAGTTCTCACATTTTATTACTCCATCACAGTAAATTTATGTGCAATAAACTGAAAAAAAAAAACTCGAACTCGACTCGATACTCGCGAGTATTTTAGCAAACTCGCTCGAGCTCGACTCGAAGTGAAAATCTTCTGCTCGCAGAAGCCTACTATTTATCTCTTTATATCTACATATATATACTGCCCATTATCTCTATATCTTCTATGTATAAGTGTCTATATAGCTCTATACATCTATAGGTATATCTCTTTATCTAACCCTTTTCATTCTCTATACCTCGCTCTATCTCAACTTATCTCTCCATCTCTATCTCACAAAATATATATATATATATATATATATATATATATATATATATCAATCACTATCTCTATCTCTGTCTCTCTTTTATATTTAAATAATTGTGTCATCATGTGTGCACACTTATACAACAAAACCAGACGAAGTGCCGCTATATATAATGAAATACACATTTTTTGACACGATTCGTGCTCCAACTATTGAAAAATAGTTATACCGTCTCAGTAACCTTGTCTCAGTAACCTTCATGGGCATGCGCATAACAAATCACCAAAATTTCATCGCAATTGGATGAATGGTATAGGAACGCATACGGCACAAAGAAACGAAAATTAAAGACATGACCAACGCATCAAATGATGGTGCATTTAAAATTTAAGGCAACTCTATCTATTGACGAAGTTAAGAACAAAACTGTTATTAGCGCCTTTATTTTGCTAGCCGCTGCGAGCTCCACTAAGCGGACTGGTCTCACCAAGGAGAAAAATATGAATTTGCCAGACCTTACTATGTGTATGAGAAATGACTCTCACTCACTATTTGTATGTCTATGACCTATGATTTTTTCTGTTATAAAATGAAATTATCACTTTTTCACTCCCTTAGGGATGGAATTTCATATTAATATGGGGTCTATATGTTAATCCAGGTTATAAGTTAGCTGTATGCCAAATTTCATTCAAATCCATTCAGTAGTTTTTACGTGAAAGAGTAACAAACATCCATCCATCCATCCATACTTACAAACCTTCACGTTTATAATATTAGTAGGATTTTGACTTCCGTATATAATATAAAATGTACAATATTTAGTAAGTTGTCGGGTTTAATCATAGACTAACCAAACTGCAGTGTCTGATTTACGCTAAAATTAACCATTCTTATATTTCTACTTTATTGGGAATTTCGAAAGTTGACAAGTATGCCAGTGAAATTGAATTTCTTTCTTTGTGTTGCAAAAATCATGCAGTCTTTTTTGACTTATTATCAGTCTGATAAACCAATAGTGCCTTTCATTGCAACAGATCTGACATGATTGGTTAGAAATGTTCTGTCAACTTTCAATGTCTTGAGGGCTGTGCGCACGTTCCCGGTGATTTTAAGATGTTATGCATGGGCGCCACCACGTGGAAGGGCACGTGGACCCGGCGGAGTCTCTCTCTCAGGGCGTGACGTAGCCCAAGTGGGGACGAGTTACCAGCCCTTTCTACCCTATCTATCCAGACCTGGCCCGCTCTAGGCGTCGGGCACGCCACACTCCTAGGCTAAGTAGGCTCACTCACCACGTGGTTAAATAAAATACTCAGTTTTTACTTATACCCAGATTTAATTCCACGAACACGCCTCCCTCCACGCACGTTACACTTTACACGGTTAAAAAGCCTGAGGCACGAATCGACTTAAGTGAAGGCATGGTCCACACACGTGGCCATGCTATAAAGTATGCTTATTACACAATGGTTAAAAAACTCGACTGAGACAATTAATTATTAATGCAGCCCGCTGACCGAGAGCTGCCCCGAGGAATAACGAACGAAAGAGAGTTAAGAATAATTAAAGCTACAGAATTACTTGATCAGTGGTTCACAACGGTTGAGGTCCCTGGGGTGCTGGCGCGTCTGCTCTCGGTCAGTGATGAAGATGGACTGGGGCGAGAGCTCTGCTCGTCTCGACCAACATGGCGCCTCCGCGCCAACACAATTACCGTTATTACATTCTGTGATTCCGTGCCCCGGCGAAAGTTAAGTAAATTACAGATTAACATTAAAAAATATATAAAAATTACTGGCAATTTAAAGTTCGTTAATATTTACTTAGTTAATGATAATTTATATAAAAACATTCCTACTCTCGTCCAAGTCCGTGCCTATTCGGGTCCGCCCGAGCAACGTCTGTGGTTCTTTCAAGTAACATATTTAAATTAAAGAATACACAAGTAAACTGCACAAACACTGGGGCAAAGATGAATGAAAACAAAAGGTTTACAAATAACATTAAAACTTAGCAAATTAGGGGGTTGCCGCACTGCTTCTAAGCGCCCTCTTGCCGGGCTAGACACACACGCACACACGCACGTACGAGCGGGAGGTTTGAATAGAGATGGTGGTCGGGCGGTGTCATATCGGGCTCAAAGGGGCCGCAGGCCCGGACGACGTCAGTCTTAAAGGAAGAAAAAATGAGTTGTATCAAAACTGCTGTAAAATTAGCAGGATTTGAATTTGGCAATGATGTCAAGAATTATCTTTCCAAATTTAGTTTAGGTTTCACTGCAGACAGAATGCTTAAAGAATTGGTGAAAACCAAAGCCATCCAAGAAAATAATTACTTCAAGTGAAGTATGAAGGAATGTCTTTCATTTTTGCCCTTGTAAATAAAATTTTGGAGAAATCTCTACTGAAATATTCAATTGAACTGAATCTTTCATGCTTGGATCTGAAGAAAATAACATCTGACAAAAGAGCTTGCATAAGAAAAATGAAGAGAGTACTTTCTCACATGGCTGATTGCAACCTTGTAAAAGTAGAGAACTGAGACACTTTTGCTGCAGTTCAAGGAGTTCACTGAAAGTTGTCCAAGTACTACTTTCCAGAACTTTTGTGTTGAAGATAATAGCAGTAGGCTTGATGAATTTTTTTACAGACACTTGTCAAAGATATGCAGATATTTGGTATGTAGTGAAAATGCTGCTGATATCTCAAGAGCAGGCTACCGTAGAAATAGGATTTTCTGTTAATATAAATATGGAAGTGGAGCATCTCAAAGAGTGTTCATGTGTTTCATTAAGGATTGTTAAGGACTTTATAAAGTTTTGTGGAGGCCTATCGAAGGTTTTAATTTCAAACGAATTGATTGCATCTGCAAGTAGTGCTAGACTAAAGTACATGGCTCATTTTGCCAGCGAGAAGTAAATGCAAAAAAAAAGGAGTACAGTGTAAACTCTTTATTACGTCACTCAATTTAACTACAAACTCCTTAAAACGTCGAAATTGCTTGACTTTGGTTGGTTTACCTTGTTTTCTATACAATAATACACCTTAATATAGCATCACGCTCACTCTATTTAACGACAATAATACTGCATTATAAATCATTAAGCAGTTCTAAGTTGCCGAAGTTGAGAAGAACTGCAGCTGTGTACATTCTTTTGTTTGGTGTTTTTTTTGTTGTATTATCTAGCATGTGTTTATTTCGACTGACGTACCGGAGATTCTAAGAAATTTTGTCTTTTGTTTTTGTATGATGAACTTGCACATGTGTACCTAGGTCACTAGACTTTTGTCAAGTTGTTACACGTTATCATTATCGCAGTTACTTACAGACTTTCGAACTGTAAACATGTCGAGTAAACGTAAATCTTTGTGTATTGACGAAAAAAATTTATTAATACGCTCAATAGAGGCGGGAGAAAAGATCAGTATGTTGGAAGACGCTTTGGATTCAGCCGCTCTACCGTGTCTACAATATGTAAAAACAAAGAAATAATAACAGACTATATACCCTATAATGTTATTTGTATGAATATTAATGTTCGTGTGTAAAATGTGTACTATATTAGTAAATACATATTATTATAGAATAGTAAAATTATATCTTTCATTTCTCTCCATTTAACGACCACTTCTATAACGCCGAAAAATGCTCAGTCTGTTAAGTGTCGTTATATAGAGTTTACACTGTAATTTGTGAACGAAAGAGAAAATTACAATATGACTTGGAAGGTCACAAAAAAAAGATTTGTTTAGAAGCAGACATTAATGAACTTATCAAGTCAGCTGATGAGTTGAGCGAAGCAGCAGAACTTACAAGAACAATCACACTGTGCTGCAAGTCTAATGGTTTAAGAAAAACTGCTACAGATAAAAAATTGTCAGTTGAATCTCTGGTGTAACAAATAGAATAGAAAGTGAAAGAATTGAAAAACTAATACCTTTGTTATATATCTAGGCAACTTAAAATGTTTGTGAAAAAATGTTTTATTTTTCGCCTATTATTTTCCTTGCTTTCTATCATTAAAATATGTGCAATTTGTATTGAAAATGAACATCATAATGATATATTAGTTACTATTTCATTTACATGTGTTGATAAGGTCAATGTACCTATATTGTATGATAGCTGTGTATTACTTACGAGTATTTTAATTTTATTTATCGGCTATCCTCCAATATGAGATGTAGTTTAAATGTGTTTCCTAAAATTGTAATTCGTAAGTTTTCCTGTATGGTATTACCTAGAGACTTCAAAAATAATACCTTTTTTTAATTTAAATATTTGTAGTTATTCATGTATATCATAAATCCTTAAAGGGGTCCTTAAAAATTCCTTAAGTTTTGATTACGAACCCTGTTTTAAGTTTTTTCAATAACCATTTTATATATGTTTAGGATTTTTTTTACTTCAGTAGCATATCAAATTGTAGCTATTTTCGAGAGCTTGTGAATGAGCCCTATTTGAGATTTCTAGGTATAATATTAAATAAAGTTAAATATTGGTTCAGTAAAATAGCTTTTGTTTTATAAATTTTATAAATCAAAAGCCATTTTACTGAACCAATGTTGACCCTAAATTGCAATATGTTATCATTTTAAATAATTAAAAAAAAAAAAAAATTCACTTAAAAAATTTAAATAAAACTTATTTTTGATATACTTCATAGGAATTATGTAAGTAGCAAAATTCATGGAAATCTAAGACATCAAAGTCAGATAATTGGTTGATTTTATATTGGTTGATTTCACATGAAACAACCTGGTCTTAGACTTAAAATTAAAGAATTTTCATCTTCAAATGTCTTTACGATAAGATTAAGAGAGCAACTTTTCAAACACATGGTTACTGTCACACTGGATGAATATTTTTGTACAGACGTCTATCTCTCTCCCTCCTGGCCGACTTCTCTTCTGCTGTTTGGACGGCTGGCCTCGGTTCACTTGTATGTAACCAGAATGGCCACTCTATTTGCAAAACCAAATTTCATGTTCTTTCCCAGGATTTTTAAGGTTTTTCTAAAAAAAATTCATAAAATTTTACTTCTACCTAATAAAAATAGATGTAACTGAGCTAATAATGTTAGTTGCATGAGAACTAAAACAAATAAACCATTTAATATTATGTAAAATAAAAATATGTATGTGGAGTCCATGTGTGACGGAAGCGAAACTTCTTGCTTATTAGTTATACATAGTTAGAGATAAATAACAATATTTTTTTAATAGAATAAGGGATAATAATTGAGAATAGTAAGGATGTGGGTATGTTCTCAAATAAAATAGCTCTTTTCTATACAAATAAATAAATTGCAGATTCTTTGAGTAAAAAAAAGTACTAAAATTTATTTTTCGGACATTTAAAACAAATTTGATTTTAAATAATTCTTAAACTTGAAGCTTGCAGATAATTAGGTAGTTTATTCAGCTTAATTGTCCCAATGGACGTGTGTAGTCTGAGGTAGGTATCTGGCATGTGAAAGTGACATGGCATACGAATACGACCTAAGCTCAATGGTACTTTGTTGTGCCACAGTCACCCACAGCTACACTCCGATCGAGAAATATTCACACCTCTTAATTGAACTTAACATATTTACATACTCATGGGCACGTAACTATAATGCGGTGTGTGATTTAGTTATCAAATAATAATTTGTGACAAATAATTATGCATGTCAAACCAAGGTGTGAAAAGCATTATACCAGCAGAAATATTTACTTACACAGCTAAAACAATACTCACATTACATTTTGTAACAATAACTATTTACACAAGTAATTAAATTAATAATACATATGTGAAAGAACAATATTTTCTGTCCGAACATGGCCCGTGACATGGTGCACAACAATAAGCTCAAACCCCGTTGTGATGCCCTCTGCCCAAATACTCCCTAAAGTCGGGGTGGCATCAGGTGTAGGCGGGTCCCTACCGCCACGACCTGCCTATCCCTGCAGCAAGGCAGGGTTCAACCTGAGCCACACGCCGCCACGTGGAGCCCGCTCAAGGCTGCTCTAGCGATCACCGACCACACCAACGGCCCCGGAGTGGGGATAGCGCGACGTCCATCCCCAAGAAACAACCGCACACTTGTAAGTGCACAAGAGCGCCAGTATGCTGCGTCATTTATACCTTTCCCTGCTGTCTCCTCTGTCAATTCCCCTACCACATACTTAAATATTCCCCTCCTCTCCCGGTTCCCCCACCACATACCAAACTATTTCCTCTCCTGCGATCAGAATTTTCGTAATGCTCGAGAATTGTTACCACCTCGGCATGAAGTTTCACTTCAACTGTATTCCGGTAAGACTATATTATTTCTGTGATTAAAGTGTTTTTTTTCTGAATATAATTTACTAGCTCTTGCATGTTGTTTAAACTATGACAACAGCAAACTAATGATAATATGGTATTGATAAAAATAGGTAATGCAGCAAACCACAAGGGCACAACTAAAATTACTTCAGCAGCTGGCATTAAGGAAAACAGTGTACATATTAAAATAATAAATTAACAAACAATTAAAATTCTTACCAATATTTTTGTTGGTAGAGCAATATAGAAATATGTTCCTAGGTTTAAATTCTTCATAGAGAATATTTCAATGAGAGTAATCCCCACATTTTGAATTCGGAGTTAAAAATACCTCCCTACTTGTTCATGCTATTTTTGTTTTACTATTCACTAAAAATCATTTTAATACTGGCATTAGAACAAATGTATTTATAAACTAATTGTAATGGTAATATTTTAATAAATATAAATATTTTCTTTTCTTAGGGTAGCCCTTAAAAAAACCTACATATCGCACACCTAAAACAAGACTGCCACATCTCAAAAAATACAGTTTTGAGATAATCACAATTGAAAATTTTAATTTGCTCTATTAAGTACATTTTTGTATGTAATTGCTCAATATTTTCGCCAGGTATATAATATTGCAATGGCTATAAGTACAATAAAAATTGTTTGTGGTGCATTATTGAGAGGATTTATTTTATTGTTGTGGCAGTTAAAGGTATCACAATGCAAGTGCTAAACTACCACATTTGTGATTATGGCAGTATTACATTAACATTTTCAAAGTAAGTGTGCCACAATTATAAATATGGCTTTATTGCATTAACACTACATGTCAAGTTTTAATGAAAAGGCGCCACAATTCAAAATATGGCTGTATTGTTTTGGCACTATTTAGGGCGGAGAAGTGCCACAATTTAAAATACGGCCATACGGCCATACTGCTGTAACATTAAATTTAGTTCTAACTTCTAAACAATTAAAAATATTGATGTATTGTCTTTGTATTTTTCAAGATTAAAAAAACAATGTCCAAATAACATGATGTAAGTATTACTGCAACAATAAGAACCAGTAATTGGAACTAACAACAGCAACAAATCAAATGAACGAGACAAAAAAATTAACACCAGACAAAGTAAAACTACATCATGAATTATGGAAACAAATAAACAATATTAATGCTTATCAAATGTTTTGTAGTATGGAGTCCAACTTTGACTGGTACACAACCAAATTAATCAGTTTATGCTACTAAAGCAAAATAAAAGTCCAAAATAACATTTTAAGAATAAGTTTAAAAAAAATTAGAAAACTCATCAGTAACAATTTACTGACATCACAAAGCATATTATAGTCACACGCAAATACATAAAACATTCTCATATTGAATTATAGTTCAGAGTTTAACAAGTTACAATAATAAATTACTCAGAATCATAAGGCACAGTAGCATTCTTCCTGGTTTTCAGATGTTCGTAAAACATGTGATAACTCTTTGGAATGAGGTTTGATTTGCACAGTTGCACCAGGTCCTTTTTTTTTAGCTTCCAGTATCCCAGGACTTTCTGAGAAAGCTTTTTCCAATGTGAGTGTTGATCTTTGCTTGTTCTTGATCCTTGTTTTTGATGACAGGTTAATTTCCAAGAAATGCTCTTGTTCAAAGGAAGTTTTGTACTGTAGCAAATTGGGTAAGTGTTTAGTCACTTTAATTATTTTAATGTCATGCCACAAAACTTTGCAGCCATCAGTGTTTACTGTGAAGTTGTCTCCAATATTTTGGGCAAGCTTCTTCACATCTATGAAATCCTCTGATACAAGCTCATTAACCACAAAAGATTTTCCATTCTTTTTGGCATTCTGAATTACTGTCACCCATTGTTGCGGACAGTAAATAGAGCCACCATTCAAAATTCTTTTTTTGTTTTGTTTTTCTATTAGAGAATGCATGGCATCGCCTTCATTCTGTGTATGGCCTACAATTAAGAATTTATGAGTAATAGAAGGAATATCCAGGTTAGATACTGCATAAAGATACAGGCAAGCCATGTACTTATTCTTCTGTTGTCCACTACAATTATCACTGTAGAAAATGGTTTCTTTTCTAATGCAATTAGATTTTAAAAACAAATAAACACTTGTACCAATTTCGTTAGGTCCTCTGTAGGCTTGATCTTCATTCCACAAATAGCAATGTCCTTCAGAAGTACCCATATTATAAATTGTTAAATTATAAGTCGAAAATTTGCGACTATAGTAAAAGTTGGAAACCTGTGGTGAAGGTGTAGTCAAGACAGCCTGTAGGTCATAGGTGGCAACACATGTTGAATCTTTGTTATTCTTAGCAATGTCTTTATCATGCTGCTTTTCTTGTCTGGAAAGTTCAGTTTCACGTTTATGAGAATTAAACTCATTTTGCATTGCCAATTTCTCGTCCTCATTGCAGTTTTAATATTTTTCGCACAATGTGCACTGGTCCTTCTTCGGAACAAAGAAGCCAATATTAAACTTTTCATTAAAAATGTTTGTGTATGTGCTTAGTTTGCATGGCTTGGTATTGTGGTCTGAACAAGCTTTCAGAAACATTCTGTATATTTCTGCAATGGTGAGTTCTCCAGATAAGAATTCCCTTTGGGTATTCTTTCTCAAGTAGTGGGACTCTACCTTTGGGAATGAGTTAATATGATCGCACACTCGTTGAACTAAATCTGGATCCAAACATTTATGTTTTCCATGCTTTCCCCTTAGATCTCCCTCAACAGACAGAAGATCTCTGTTTCCTTTTAACAAAGCAGTTCTGATGGTCCGGTCACCAATGTTTAATGTTGCCATGAAGAATTTTTTACATACTCTCTTCCTAGCCCCACGAATAATGAGGTAATAAGCATTATTGTCTTTTCGAGATGAACCTTCCCGAACATATTTATACCTGGGTGTGATGGCAGTAGTACAATTTACTATGAAAGCACGCTGTAGAGTAATGTCACCCATATTCCAGTAGCTATGAAGTGCTTCTTTGCGTTCTTCTTCGGATATATCTGAAGAGCAATGTTGCTTACATTTGGGACCACATGCTGGCTGTAATTTCTTCTCTTGGACTTCATTTCCTTTAGGAGTGATGTATGCTTCTCCAGTATTATGTTTTCTTTTTAGTATGTTTCTCTTCCAGGAATCGTAACATATTTTCCTTTTTCTAGACATTCGTTTGACTTATCCTCTCTCGTGTGTGCCAGCCTCTGTATTTTGTGTTTCTTCTGAATGTTCCTTAGTTGCACGTGCCTTTGCTTTCAAAACATTATGTCTTTTTTTATATAACTGTGTTCTCTTCGCTGTCACAGTCATCAGGTTCTGGGATCCAGTCCTTGTCTGCATCCGAATAATCAAAATCACTTTCACAGAAATCAATTACTTTCTTGAAAACATTTATTCCAGCTACTGAAGTGCTTGGCCCATCATCTATAACTCCTGTTGAAAAAATTTCCTAGTGACATAATTTTGTCTACAAAAAATTACTATGGTCTTCAGGATTCATAATTTTTGTAGGTACCTAACGAAACTTGTGAAATATAATTAAATTACCAAATTATTAAACGCTGTATTGTTATAACCATCAAAGAAGAATGAATGGACGGTAAATTATACACAAGTCACAAATGAATAAATTCATAATGAGCCAGGGAAAGAAAAAATGTTAATTTTTCAACCGAGATTGCCTTAATCTTGAGATTTTAATTTATTTTCTTGTAAAAATAATTGCAGAATAATATAACACAACAGGTTTGCCATTTTTTTTTTCATATTGCCTTATAGTAAAAAATAAAAATGTTTGCCAACTGTTACCTATTTAATTGAGATTTTATACACAGATGAGGTCTGAAATATCTTTTTACTGTATTACATTTTCACAAGTAGGCTCCTACTATGTAAAAAATTAGTAATATAATAACAATGTTCAATTCAGACACAGCCTCACATTAAAACAACATGGTATGTGCTTCTCTCCACAGCCGTTATGCTAATTGGGGTAGTAGCAATATTGTAATAAAACAAGTTACCTGCATTTTCACAGTTGTTAACATCGGGTAATATCAAGCTCACGAGGTATCTGCCCCGAGACGTCATAATATTCCTATTATTACGTGAAAAAATCTATTTTCATAACATTCACAACGATGTACCAAAATAATATACGTACCTACACCATAACAACATAATAAACAGAAACATATAACTAATGTTATTAATTCACAATACCAACTTCTGAAAAAAGTCATTCTGAGTATGAAAACACTGATTCAAACAACTGAGTGCTATCTATCGACTGTGGTACTAACTACTACAAAACGTACTATAAATATCTCAACTGCTTTGCCAAAGATAAGTAAATAATTGAATATAAAATGACATGACATCCAGACAGCAATATTATCTGCAGCAATGCGAAACTGCCACAAGTAGATATGTGGCTTATAATAAAATGTGCACTACAGTGTTAAACTGACGTAACATCAAATGTGGCATCTAGTGAAATTCTCTTCACAGATTAAAACTGCCATATTTAGACACATGGCACACATCTAAATATTTCCACATTGTTAAACTGCCACATCACTAGTTGAGGCATGCTACAATTATAGGAAAAAAAAAAATTAAAACTGCCACATTTCAAAATGTGGCGGTATTGAAGTGTTGAGCAACCTTACTATTACAAATAGTGTATGTGCAATATAACCATAAAACAAAATGTGGCAGTGTTCGTTAGCAGAACCTACAAAAACACAAGAATTCTAAACTGACACATCTCATCAAACAATGAAATTTGAGCAGATACAGATGTGGCAGTTTTTCACCGGGAAACAGGCCACTTTTCGACACGGAAAACTGGTATAACTCGAAATTGACCATTTTTGAGTTGTGGCGGTATTGTTTTGGGTGTGCGATATTAGGACACCATCCACTAGTATAGATTCTTCCAAGTTTAACACTATTTTTTTGGTATTATTCTGCAATAGAGCCTCCAGTCTTTTACATAATTCAAGATAATAGTTTTCAGTTATGGCTTCTGTTTATTATTACCATTGGTGAAAACCTTCAGATGTAAAAAAAAAAAAAAAAAACACTGGAGAATAAAATAAATTGAGCAGCAACTTCCTCCCCTCTGGCTTATCGCTGGCAACCCATAGTATTACATTAACATGGTCGCACTCTTCACATCCGCTATGGAGGTTTGCCAGTAAACAGTGCTCAAAAATGATACAAGTGCCGGTATTTATAGGTACAACCAGCAGTTTTTTTAACCAAGCTCTTTCCAACTAACAAATAATTTTTGATGGCTTTAAAAATTCACTGGTTTCTCATGGTTTTCCCAGCACCAAGTAAGTTCCCAGCTCATTCAATGATCCGATCGGGGCCACCGTATAACCGGCTTGGCCTATGCCTGCAGAGGAATGAGTTTACATTTTCTAGGAATGTGCAGGATCCCGACTTTCGGCAGGGCATGACTATTTCCCGTCGGGAGGGAATTATATTTTTCCCGGAATCATCAAGAATAAAAAAGATTCTCACGAAAAAAATTTGAGCTTCTAAAAACAACAGCCTACAACAAAAGAAGACAACTTATGTTTATGAAAAATGTTATTACAGAAAATATTTAAAAAATTTCACATACTCCAATAAAATAGTTCCCATAAAATGATACACATTATGATTATTGTCAAAATTTACAAATAAACGGGCAAAAAATTGGCCCTGAAATGCAGCGCTGAATGAGACATAATTTGAATAGTTTGCTCCTTTATTTCCATTGAATTTTATTTTTGTATTATTGTTTACTTGAATGAAATTGAAATACATAGTTATGTTTGATTCAAGGCCATAGTTTTTTTTGAAAAATCAAGAAAGAAAAATTAACGAAAATCATCATGGAAAGCTGCGATTGGCCCATGTGTTACTAAGGGGCGTAGTTATGCTACCGCTGACAAGAGATGGCAGTAAAATCTTTTGCTAAATTTAATGTTCTTTGGGTGTAATATTTATTATGTGGTATTCTACAGTACATAGCAGTGTATTTGTTAATAGGCCTACAGCATGGTCTTTATTATTTTCCACTATAAATAGGCAACCTGGTTTGTTACTTGTAATTAGCATCTCAAATGTTTGCTAAAGGTTTTGGGAATTTTTTTCTTTATTTTTCAGGACCACAAACACCTGAATCAACTAATGACTCAGCCACTCCTATTTGTGGCATGAATTTGATAATTTAGCTGCAAAATCTCTTGTAGGTACTCATCAGAATACAGGTGACAACATATTTAAATATGCCGCTATTCGAGAGAACTGGCAACCCACTGAAGTGGTAGGAACAAAATGAGATAGTATTGCCAAATTTATGCAAGTTAGCAGTGGTACCGTATTCACTCGCGTAATGTCCGCCCTCGCATAATGTCCGCACCCTTTATTTATATATCCTTAAAAGAAAAAATTTAAAATTCGCATAATATCCGCACCAGTCGTCTACGGCGGGCAACACAACTTTGACCACCCCTAAAGGACGCAGTACGAATGGAAAGTTGACAGCTCTGTAAACAAAGCCGTGACCTTGAGCTGTCCTTTCTCTCCTGTCCTGAAAGGGTGGGGAAATTCGTTGAACTGAACAAAGCACGGTAACGGTAAACACAGCTGACCAACACGCACGCAAGTTCAAGGCATGAGTTTCGCGTCGAGTTTTGTAGTGTAGAGTACAGAATGGGTAAATATAAATCCTTCACTGTGCGGTTTAAATTAAGAGTTGTTGGTTATGCTGAAGAGCATGGGAACAGGGAGTTTGAAGTGCACGAAAAAAGTGTTCGTCAGTGGCGGAAAATAAAAGAACAGTTGCAGTCAACAAATGCAACACGGCGTGGATCAGTCTTGTTTTCTGTTGAGGTAAGACACGCAGCGCAGCGTAAAAGAAACGTCAACTTTAATTAGTGTGTACCCTGTTTTACGTGTCTGGACAGAACAGAACCCCTTTCTGTTTACATTTGGTTGGAATCCCTCCCTTGGCCATTCTCACGCTCTAAATGTTTCCTTCCCCTTCCTCCTTCTCAACGTCACGAAGGCCATCAGATTGCCGGGGGGGGGGGGGGGGGGGGAGTACAGAGCGCAGCAGATGTAGAACTGGTGAGTCACTGCGCTGTTGCCAGCTCGCTGGTTCCCTACGCGCCGCACGTAAGGATATGGTACGGCTAAAATATTGCAGCCGTGCCATTAATAGCCGTTTTAATCCATCACATATTAATCACATTAATAAGGCACACGTAACCACACTTATTTCAGTGTAGCGCGTATTTTTTTTTAATGTTCCGGCGGGTGCGAGACAGTTACCGGTGGCAATTACAGCAAAGTAAACATGGTCTAAGCCGGGTTGTTTGCAAGCAATCCCGCAGCAATATTCTTTTAAAATAGCTAGTGATATCCAAATTGCAAGATGATGTAGCTCACAAGGGTGTTTCTTGTATAGTTTCTTTAGGTTTGGTTCATAAATGTAGTGATTCACCAGTTTTGTATTTTTATAGAACTTAATGCTGAGTGGTAAAAACATTTAAAAAAATATAATTTTACTGGAATGCTCTATGGCTTATAATGTATATTCCTGATTCCCGAGTGAAATCTGATTTTTCTTACTGAATTTGTACCCAAACCAAATTTCCTTTCCAGTACACCCCTACATTTTTCACTACTTATAAACAATCCATAAGCGTATTGAGGATCTTAAAGATGTTTTGCGTATTCAGAAGAAAGTCAATGTTTATTACACAAGTCTTGTAGTTGGCGCAAGGGAAGTCGAGCACTAGTCTGGTTCCTCGGTCCGGCTGCGTGGCTTCGGGTACAATCAGCCTTCGCCAAGATGGCCGAGCTCTTGAGTTTCGACGTAACAAGCGGACAGCAAACAAGGGATCATTGCAATTATGAGCTGAGTGAATAAAGAATGTTTTCTCAAAAATAGTGTCTGTATAAAACATGTAATTCTACTGAAATAATGTATTTCAATAACAGATTAAAAATACAATTAAAAAGGCATTTAATCCTGCTAGAAGCAGGGGAACTGATGGTTACTTTGGTTGCATGGAATATTCACATCTGATTTTGTTTTCAGTTGGTTTGATGGAAAACTTGTCATTGAACATAACAATAGTTATAATTTTGTTCACTTATAGAACTTACATTTGAGAGGACTGGCAGGTGGTAATCTTGTATTCATGACCTAATTTCATTTGTAAATATTAATCACTTTTTGTAGTTATTTACTACTGAAAGAATTTACTATGAGTTCAAGCTTTATAAGAAATCCACTTCGTTTCAGGATTTGCAAACATACAAAAAAATTCTTTGGTGTATTTTCTCTGAGAATTTTTGAAAATTCACAGTTGTTCAATTTTTGAACAACTATCATTGAAAACAGTTTTAAATAACATATTTGGTGAAAAAAATTTCCTTACAGTAAAAATTGTTTCATAGTTTTTCACAAGGGCTGAGGAAGTAGGTAATTTGCATTTTAAAGAGTTTATTACTAAACAATTATGAATTCCAAAATGAGGTTTGACTAAACTCTGTAAATGGGTGGTTGTTCTACTATATGATACAGTCATTGTCTATGGTATATACACTTCATTGTCAAATTTTTCTGAAGAAAGGCTCTTCTTTAAAAAAAGAAAGCCACTCTTTGTGTGTGTCTGAGGCCACTTCATGGGCAACAGGAGAGTCTGCTGCACCTCTTAGCTTAAGATCTTCTGCACCCAAGTCTACTGGTTTGCACACTCAATATACACTGTAGTCTCTTGTATTCAGCACAGTCAAGGGAAGCATTCATAACACATCTATCTGGCACCCAAAACCTGAAACAGAATAATTACAATTAACAAATACAGTGCATAAAGCTGTTCATATGAATAAAGAAGAAACCATTGGTAAAATAACTAAAACTTACTTTCATAATAACAAATGCATTATTACAAATATTGCTACAAATTCAAGTCCTAGATCAATAATACACTCATTCCATAAATAAACTTCTAGCACAGCCTCTGATGCTGCTGTGAAGTGCCTCTATAACTTGTTTAGCATTTACTTGTTCACACCATTCATCACTTCCCACAAAACGAACTTCATTACACGCAGCCTAGAGAACACAATACAGTAAACAATAAGACAAAGTGAAGATGAATTGAGACTTGAAAATTTGAGCCAAGTCGAGTGAAATAGCTTCAGATCGAATTGGCCTGAAAGTTAAATTCTTTGGATTTGAGGGGATGACTGCAGTATTTTTCTTAAAACTTTATACATATTTGACATGTGCAATAAGCATGATATCACATACCATTATTTTGCAAACACTTTACAGAGAAACCTCATTTTTATGTTTTTCCACAATTTATCAAGTTTTATTAATGTTCATTTTACATAATCAGGGTGATCACACAAAATCTCAAATGGAATTCTGTAACTTTTTCCGGTTTTTTAGGACCTGATTATAATCTTCACCTTAAAAAATGAATCAAAATTATTTTTTTTAGACTGCGAGTATTCAACAGACAAATGATTAAACAAAGATTAATCAATATGGCAATAAAACTAATGGAACAGAACATTTTTATTGATTTTTTTTTAAGTAAAGAATATACATTATTTATGAAATATATTAGTTATTAACTTATGTCCTTGTAAATGTATTTATTTTCTTGCCGAACCTACAATAAAATGAGAAAACTTAAAGAATGATAATCGAAAATGTAGTTAAGGTAATGATTTTACAAATAAATTTTTGAACCAAGATACAGATAAAACAATTTTTTTGCTAGTTAAATTTGCAGTTAAGTTTAGAAAATATCCATGGCTCATTACTAATCTATTTCAGAAGATCCTACTAATATTATAAACGCGAAAGTTTGTTAGTATGGATGGATGGATGTTTGTTACTCTTTCACGTAAAAACTACTGAATGGATTTGAATGAAATTTGGCCTACAGCTAACTTATAACCTGGATGAACACATAGAACCCATATTAATACGAAATTCCATTCCTAAGGGAGTGAAAAAGTGATAATTTCATTTTATAACAGAAAAAATCATAGGTCATAGACATACAAATAGTGAGTGAGTGTCATTTCTCATACACATAGTAAGGTCTGGCAAATTCATATTTTTCTCCTTGGTGAGACCAGCCCGCTTAGTGGAGCTCGCAGAGGCTGGCAAAATAAAGGCGCTAATAACAGTTTTGTTCTTAACTTCGTCAATAGATAGAGTTGCCTTGAATTTTAAACGCACCACGTTTGATGCGTTTGTCATGTCTTTAATTTTCGTTTGTTTGTGCCGTATGCGTTCCTATACCATTCATCCAATTGCGATGAAATTTTGGTGATTTGTTATGCGCATGCCCATGAAGGTTACTGAGACGGTATAACTATTTTGCAATAGTTGGAGCATGAATCGTGTCAAAAAATGTGTTTATTTCATTTTATATAGCGGCACTTTATCTGTTTTTGTTGTATAAGTGTGCACGCATGACACAATTTATTTAAATATTAAAGAGAGACAGAGATATAGTGATATACATATTGTGAGATAGAGATGGAGAGATAAGTTGAGATAGAGTGAGGTATAGAGAATGAAATGGGTTAGATAAAGAGATATACCTATAGATGTATAGAGCTATATAGAGACTTATATATAGAAGATACTAGCTGCCCGACCCGGCTTCGCACGGCTATACTAATGGAAAAAGAATTATGCCACATCTCCCATTTACAGTAATGGTAAATAATAAAAAATTCCGTGAAAATTTATTACAATGCTGTATAATGTACCGATGGTTTCCCGACTCGTGCACGCAACATAAAACTGATGTACCCGTACTTCGCTACGGCAGTCTACAGGCAGATCACTCTTGCGCCGCTCATAATACATGCCCCTCGTTGTGGGTACGCCACTGCCGCGCGATGCCTGTTGCCATGGAGACGCAGAAGGCATGAACAATGCAAAATACTGTTCTCATGCAGACAAAGTACCCACTGTTGCCTGGTTTTAACCACCTATGCTATGGGATCTAATTTTCGGAAAATGTCATCCTGCGTAACATAAGGAACATTACTGTGAAGTTTCAAGTCTGTAAAATATATATACTTGAAAAAAAAGGGCAATTTTTGATATTTAAAGTACTTGCAAAATTTCAACGGTGATGAGGACTGCACTAACCATGAAGTAGTTACACATATACAAATCATCTATCCATCTCTCTAAATATATATTTATCTCTATATACATCTATAAATATCTATGTATCTCTCTATCTCTATTTATCTCTTTATATATACATATATAACTCCCACTATATCTATCTCTTCTATATATAAATCTTTATATAGCTCTATACATCTATATATCTCTTTATCTAACCCATTTCATTCTCTATACCTCGCTCTATCTCAACTTATCTCTCTGTATGATTCTATCTCACTCTATATATCACTCTATCTCTGTCTCTTTTAATATTTAAATAAATTGTGTCATGCGTGCGCACTTATAGGCCCTACAACAAAAACAGACGAAGTACCGCTATATAATAATAAATAAACAAATTTTTTGAAACAATTTGTGATCCAACTATTGTAAAATAGTTATACCGTCTCAGAAACCTTCACGGGCATGCGCATAACAACTCACCAAAATCTCATCGCAATCGGATGAATGGTATAGGAACGCATACGGCACAAACAAACGAAAATTAAAGACATGACAAACGCATCAAACGATGGTGCGTTTAAAATTTAAGGCAACTAACTCTATCTATTGACGAAGTTAAGAACAAAACTGTTATGAGCGCCTTTATTTTGCTAGCCGCTGCGAGCTCCACTAAGCGGGCTGATCTCACCAAGGAGAAAAATATGAATTTGCCAGACCTTACTATGTGTATGATCGTGTGGAAGACATAGAGAAATGATACTCACTATTTGTATGTCTATGACCTATGATTTTTTCTGTTATAAAATGAAATTATCACTTTTTCCCTCCCTTAGGGATGGAATTTCATATTAATATGTGGTCTGTATGTTAATCCAGGTAATGAGCTCGCTGCAGGCGGGGAAGTTTGATCAAGTGTTAATTGATCAGCTATCGACTGGGATTGAAAAATATAAAATCTATTAAAAATTAGGGGTTGGTGATAGAAGGGTGAAAATTTAGGGTTGTATGTATTTTTTAATGCCACATTATAAAAAAAATAAAAATTTTGTCTAAAAAATTTAAAAAAAAATGTTAGGGGTGGACAACATTAACACTTAGGGGTATGAAAAATAGATAGTAGCCGATTCTCAGACCTACTGAATATGCGTACAAAATTTCATAAAAATCGGTCAAGCCGTTTCGGAGGAGTATGGCAACGAAAACTGTGACACGAGAATTTTATATATTAGATAATTAATTTACGAAAAATGAGATGTTTAAAAAGTTTTGAAAAGACAATTTACACATCAGACAAATATTTTAATTTTGCGTTGAATATTAATTTTAGTTGAGCCCATTAACTAGTAAATTTTACGGGGGGAAAAATTATTTTGTATCAGCTTAATATTGACAACAAAAACCGTCCAAATGCGAGGCGGAACTAATGTAGAATACAGATGACTAGCGTTGTAGTACACACTAACCAGGAAAGTGTGTGACCTATCAAACATAGTTTACTTGGCATGAGACAGAGAGATATTGCGTGTTGAATGCAATCAGCAAGCTGTCAATATCTCTTGTACGTACTGTATACAGGCATCAACCTAACCAATCGTAATGCCAACCAGTGCTGGCTAGCTTTAAACACCCTAGTTTGGTGCCAGCTGTGTTTACCTTCGACATATAGCCTAAGAACAAATGGTAAATCTCCCGGGCTAGCTAAATTCGGCCTGAAGTGAACATTCATAAATTGGGCACTGGAAAATCAAGTTAGTTCCAAAGAAATTGTTACTGTTGTCAATTCGTTACTGAAATATTGTCTCTGCGACACAAACAGATATTAGTAGAAATTTCACGGTCGTTGTGGAAGCTATCTTGCGACCACCCAGACAAGTACATGAACGTTGTGCATACATAACCTCTTTTCTGATCTCTGGGGCAATAAGTTTACTGTTCACTGGTACCGAAGAATGGATATTTTTGTTTAGTTGGTAGTTGAGTTACTCACAAACTCACAGTACCCGGTAGTGCCGAAGGCCTTGGCATTTCGTAACATTAAAACTAAAGCTTAAAGTCTTGTGGGCTTTACCGACAACTGTGGTTGTAGCAAAGTGTTTTTGACACTGATTACATTCAGAAAACGTCACGTGAATTGGTGACATTTCAAACCAATCACAAAATTACTATTAAAAACTAACAGCTTATCATGGCGCATGGCAACAGCAACGTTTTTTTCTCACGGTACAAACTCTGTGTGTCTCGGTAATTACTCTCCACAACAGGCCACACAATTGCATCAGCTTAACTTCAGACAAATACTCATGGTGAACTTAAATTTGCGAAAGAAAATTACGTTATTACTCACATTTATGAACAAAGTAACACAAACACTACTTAAAAATTATGTTAAATCCCATAAATCTATACAAACTGGTAAAAACAGGACCTATTCGCCATAAAGTCAACCAATCGTCAAAACACCTTAAAAAACATAAAACAATGTAAATTATGATTATAAAATAAATGGAAAACAGTAGAATACTTCTTAAAAAAATAGAGGTATGATATTTAAATGTTAGTAGAAAAACTAACCAGAATATGAAATATAATGAGACAACACAATAAATTGTTAAACTATGTAGCAAGTCGTTAGGGCAGTAACCGGGGTTGTTACAATCTTAATCAAACGCTTTATCAGTGGGTCTTTAAGATATGAGTTTACATTTGGTTACATTCTGAAACTGAGTATCGTTTCAATTTTGTTGAAATTCATTTATTAAATACTAGCTGCAATATCCGGCATTGCCTGGGCTGAACACAGGGTGTAGTTAGTAATTGTCTTCTTAATTTGAATGTCAAGTGTGAAAATTAATTTATATCACTTTCAGCCAGTTTATAGTTATTTACCTGGTCTGTATGTAATTTAGACTTTATAAAGCAATATAGAATAAAGCTGAAAAATAAGAGATTACTAATATTGAAAAGATTCCATTATCTAGCTAATGCTCGGCATGCATTGCAATGCCTCATTCAGTTTTGTTTTGTAATATGTTTGAAGTAGTTAGACATATACAAATCATATATCCATCTCTCTAAACATATATTTATCTCTATCTACATATTTATATATCTATGTATCTCTCTATCACTATTTATCTCTTTATATCTACATATTTACATATATACCTCACACTATCTCTATCTCTTCTATATATAAATCTCTATATAGCT
Organism: Bacillus rossius redtenbacheri; assembly: GCF_032445375.1. Taxonomy (NCBI): domain Eukaryota; kingdom Metazoa; phylum Arthropoda; class Insecta; order Phasmatodea; family Bacillidae; genus Bacillus; species Bacillus rossius. The sequence continues at coordinate 41,731,286 of NC_086343.1, read as the reverse complement.
CTATACATCTATGTATCTCTTTATCTAACCCATTTCATTCTCTATACCTCGCTCTATCTCAACTTATCTCTGTCTCTCTCTCTATCTCACTATATATATCACTCTATCTCTGTCTCTCTTTTATATTTAAATAAATTGTCTCAAGCATGCGTACTTAAACAACAAAAACAGACGAAGTGCCGCTATATAATATGAAAAAAAAAATACATTTTTTGAAACGATTTGTGCTCCAACTATTGCAAAATAGTTATAGCATCTCAGAAACCTTCACGGGCATGCGCATAACAACTCACCAAAATTTCATAGCAATCGGATGCATGGTATAGGAATGCATACGGCACAAACAAACGAAAATTAAAGACATCACAAACGCATCAAACGATGATGCGTTTAAAATTCAAGGCAACTAACTCTATCTATTGACGAAGTTAAGAACTAAACTGTTATGAGCACCTTTATTTTGCTAGCCGCTGCGAGCTCCACTAAGCGGGCTGGTCTCACCAAGGAGAAAAATATGAATTTGCCAGACCTACTTATGTGTATGATTGTGTGGCAGACAGAGAAATGACACTCACTCACTATTTGTGTATCTATGACCTATGATTTTTTCTGTTATAAAATGAAATTATCACTTTTTCACTCCCTTAGGGATGGAATTTCATATTAATATGTGGTCTATGTGTTAATCCAGGTAATGAGCTCGCTGTAGGCGGGGAAAGTTGATCAAGTGTTAATTGATCAGCTATCGAACGGGGTTGAAAAATATAAAATTCTATTAAAAATTAGGGGTTGGTGATAGAAGGGTGAAAATTTAGGGTTGTATGCATATTTTTATGCCACATTATAAAATAATAAAATAATAAAATTTTGTCCAAAAAATAAAACAAAAAATGTTAGGGGTGGACAACCCTTATCACTTAGGGGTATGAAAAATAGATAGTAGCCGATTCTCAGACCTACTGAATATGCATACAAAATTTCATAAAAATAGGTCAAGCCGTTTCGGAGGAGTATGGCAACGAAAACTGTGACACGAGAATTTTATATATTAGATAGAGATAGTGGGAAGTATATATGTAGATATAAAGAGATAAATAGAGATAGAGATACATAGATGGATAGATGATTTGTATATGTGGAACTACTTCAAACATATGTATTACAAAACAAAACTGAATGAGGCATTGCAATGCAGGCCGAGCATCAGCTAGATAATGGAATCTTTTCAATATTAGTAATCTCTTATTTTTCAGCTTTATTCTATATTGCTTTATAAAGTCTAAATTACATACAGACCAGGTAAATAACTATAAACTGGCTGAAAGTGATATAAATTAATTTTCACACTTGACATTCAAATTAAGAAGACAATTACTAACTACACCCTGTGTTCAGCCCAGGCAATGCCGGATATTGCAGCTAGTATTTAATAAATGAATTTCAACAAAATTGAAACGATACTCAGTGACAATACACTAAGTAATGTATGTATTCTTGTATCCTATTGGTTTTGACTCGATCTGACTCAAAACATGTACACTGGAGTGCTAGATTTAGCACTGCATGTAAAACTTTCATTGCTGGAAAGACTGGCTCTGCGAGGTGGTGCTGAGTGTTATTTCCTCGAACTATGTAGTCAGGCGGAGCTCCGGGCTGCCGCTGCAAGGTGGTGGAAGGGGGATGTAGGGTTAGGTTGGGGGAAGGAGGAAGAATGGTGTGCAGAGAGATAGAATGACAGTGGGAAGAGGCAAGCGGGTGAAGACACGTTTGACGCAGTCCTCGCTCACACAAAGAAATTATGTCCCTGTGGGAAAAAAAATTGTGCAGCGAAATTCCGTTTACTGGTTATGTTTTGAAGCAGTAAACTAACCCACCAAGTAATTTTTTTTTTACCTAGGACTTGAAATCACACAGTAGTAGTACACAAATTTAAAATAATCAGACCCAAGCCTATTTTATATTGTAATGAATACTTTATTTTCTAATGTAATAAGCTACAACTTTTCTGTACACAATTAGATTTTGTACTTGTCTACAGATTTCCTTGCTGTTGCTGAGCTTGAGGCTAAATCTCAATTTGTCGAAAAGTACTCTTTCGCTAAATTTCTAACACTGCACTGTTATAAAGGGTACTTATTAAGTTTTCTGAACCATAAGTTTAAGTTGGTAAATATTTTTAATGTTACGGAAAATTTGCGTCAAGTCGGAAGTGGCATACGAGATTACAAAATTTATTTGACACAAGGTAAAAATATACAAGCTCAAAATATTCCTTGAAGTCTTAATATTAATAGTTCTAAGGGCACAAATACTTTCTGTGAACAAATAAACAAACAATTATAATGAAATGCTCACATTAAAATTCATTACAAAGAGCCCTCAGAAATTTAAAATCAATTAAAATTACCAAAATACTGAGCGAGCTGAACCAAAATGGGAAATGCAAACTGGCCAAGCAAAAACATTAAGAAGAACCATTACTCCAATTAAATAGCTTGAATTGCAAAACAAGTAGGCCACTTGTTAACCATTCAGGCTCACATTTAAATTGAAAAACAGTAAAGATGTTATTTAAAAACATTTAGAATATCAAAACAGTAACACCATATACAAAAATGAATTACTTTATGAAACATCAAGTGTACTGCTATTTATAAAATTCTTGTAACAGGTGAAAAGGTAAATTATTATAAATGATTATTTGGAGAAGTCTTTACATTGTGTAATCAACCCCCGCCTGAGTGCTGAGTTACTCGCCTTGCAGAGGCAGGTCGTGCGACGATACACGAAATGAGTTGCCAGTGGATGGAGGCGTTCAGCTCGTAGTTCCTTCTTCGAACACCACGTATTCGGTCGACGAGTACTCCAGCACCGACAGGCAGGCAGGTGTCCATCATGACGATACACGACGAACTCGTTCTGTCCACAGGAAGCCTGTACTCCAACACACCCACAGTTGAAAACACGATCCTTGTGGTCTTAAAGCACATCAAGCTCAGAATTCTTGGTAATGTCAGTCTTCTCTAGGCCGCCTCTCTCACTGTCTCTGTCTCAATCTCAATCTCTCTCTCTCTCTCTATGTCCAGTTGATATGTTGCACACTGCCATACACAATAGCCAACCTCACCACAAGAATATGCCCATACATAAATATTCGCTAGACTATGACTAAGTCCACAGCAAATCCCACTCGTGTGTATAACAGCTTCTTCCATGAGCTGCACAACACAAGTCCAAACACCTTGAACACTTAAACTCTTCGGACGCTGCGTCTCACACTCCAGAGGTTAAGTCTGTATGTGCCGAGGTTTACCAGATCAGCAGTTGGACACAGTGATGTCATTGGTAGAGACGGCGACGGCGGTGGGCAGAAGACAGCGGCCCGCGCCCAAACTTGGAGGGATAGAACATTCTATACAGTAGTGGTTTCATGAGGCTGGTAGCCAGGGAGGCCAAAGTACGGTGCCAGCACGTCTTCAGCAACCGCAAGTGGACACGGCCGTCCACCGTGTATATGACTTACGTTACCTGAGACTTAAGTCTACCGGTTACAATAGGAAAGCTCTGGCTGAACTTTGGTGAATTAATAAACATATCATCATACACATTGTTATAGTGTCATAATTATGAAATCAATTCACTGCAACTTTGGACACATATTTGTTAATTCCCGAAGTCTGGAACAACTATAATTATATAAACCATAAAGTATTCCAAAACTGTTTTCTTTATCAAGAGCTTAACATTTATTCTGCGGGAAATGTGTATCTAAGCTTTTTTCTATTTTCCCAATATAATATGTTTCAACTCTGTGTGTGTAAGCCAGAGAGCGGACTGTGAAGTTGCAGTTCATTAGCTAGAGAGGGGGAGGGAGAGGAACAGGGCACACTCTTGAACTGAGACACGGCCTCAACACCAACATTATAACTCAGAATGTCACAGAGGAACGATTCAACATTCCACCTGTGTAAAACCAATATTAACACGTAGGTACCTTAAGAAACTACCTGTCATTTAATGCTGTTGATCTGCAATTTAAACTTTTTTGTCACATTGACATAATAAACGCTTGGTTTTCTTAGTTCCAAAGGCTTTGAGAGATGCAAAAGTAACAATACTAGATAGAGTTTATTTACGAAATCAAAGTTATTAGCTCTCGCCTATGTTTGTTGATTCGATAAAAATAGATTTATGACAATATTTGTATACATCTATAAATTTTCCTATCTACATTTCATTTTATGCATTGAATTCACATATAATTTAAGTATGAAAAAAAAAAAGGAGAAAAAAAAAAGAAAACAGGAAGCAAATCTAGACAACATAAATACTAGAAAAATTATAAAGGAACTTTTAAGAAGAATTGAACAAACATTGTTGAAAAATGTTTCAAAAAAAGTAAATCAATTCATGGGGTACATTATTTGTACATTAACAGTGATATTGATTCCAGTTCATATTTAAGGATTTAGTGAGGTGTTTCATATGGTAGATATGAAGTGAAATTGTAGTGTGTCAACTATATGACAAGAACATAGACTATGCGCTATTACAAAGGATACCAATCACATCATCCCTGCAAGGTGCCAATTGTTCTAGTTGATTCCACAATTGAAGAGAGGTACAGACAGCTATTACTTCGGCAAATAAAGATTGCAGTAGTTCCCTTAATGCTGCAAGAATATTTGAAAAACTGCTATTACCATGTATTTGCCGATCACAAAAATTGTAAGGAAAAAATTTTGTGCCAGAAAAGGAAACGGAGAACTAAACAATGTCTCAATTCTGTGTTATCAGGTGCAATCTACACAACTCCAAGCTTTCAAAACAACAAATATAAATTATATACAGGATCGACTTACTTTGTTTACTAATAACAACGAACAGTTACTTATACCAAAATAACAAAATTTTATTAACTGTGGATTAGTGACTTTGGCAAAGAAAAATTTATTATAAAACAGGATGTAAATAAACTAGGGATGGGACGAATCTACATTTTGGTCGAATACGAATCCTCAGTGTTTGTCATCGAATCTCGAATCCCAGTCCCACACTAAACTTCACCACATGTTATTAAAAAATATCACATTTACTTTAAAAAATTACATAGGCCTATGTATTAAAAATATCACATGTGTATTTATAAAATTATTTACATATTTAAAAAAAAAGTTACTTATGTACTATTTATTAGGTTCAAATTTTTGTTTAAAAAGGTGAGTATATTTAATCTCTGTGGATCAAGTCTGCTGCGTTTCTGGTCCTGTATGATGCCTGCTATGCTGAACAGACGCTCACAAAATACAGAGGCTGGAGGACATGAGTGATACTTCCTTGCAGCCCTAGAGAGTCTTGGATATGATGCATGTTGTGATTTCCAATATCCTAAGACACTCTGGTCTGGCTGTAGAAGCCAAATATCTGAAGAGTTCTTCTTTTGCAGACATGGCTTCCTGACTTCTGGCAGCCTGAGTTTCAGCATCCAGCAATTTTGTATAATACTTCCACATACCATGATTTTTATTTTCAGCCTGCAAAGAAGTTAATATTTATTTATTTATTTGACATCATGAACTTTGATACACATTGAGAGTGATTTGTCAAAAACAATTTTCCATATAAAAATTTTAATACACTAATTCAGTTATAGGACTCCATTATACATACAAAATACACAACAAAAAGTTGCACCTAATGTACATGTGCAACACAGAATACGTTTAACAAGACAAGCATAATTTTATTAATTTACTAATCTTTTATCAGTAATTATGTATTAGCAATTTAAAAACAAGTTAAGTTACTCACTGTTGTAGTTACTGCAGTTTTGTGTTTGGTTTCATTTTGGCAACTTCAGAATCTTCAACCTCATTGTTAGACATTTCATTCAGGAGAAACTGTTTGGCTGCCTCCAGGTTTGTTTTACTGGTGAATGCTTTGCCCTTAATTTTAGGGTCCAGCAAAACAGCAACAGAATATTCCTAAAAATAAACAACATAATTTTATATATTAAACTTAATTGATGTAATTTTAGGCCAAACAAATACTTTCAAGTAATAAGTTACTCACTTTGAGTGTTTCCATTGTGCTGTACCGTTTTTTAGTAATGCCACCAAATTGTTACGCACACCACCGAAGCCAGGCAATGTCAGATCTTCGAGGTGTCGCAAAATGCTATTGACAAGGGATAACTTCTGAAATGGTAACACATGCTGAAGAAACTGTCAAAGTTGCATCATAGAAGATTTATAACAGCTGAGCCACATTCTGCAACTTTTCCCACTCTTGTAGTGCAATGTTTTCTGTCGAACGAGGCAACTCAGTTGCTGCCAAAGTCAGAGCCTGTTTTTGCTCCAAGAGGCATTTCACCATTAGCAGTGAAGAATTCCATCGAGTTGGCTCGTCCTGAATTAACCTATGGTTTTTAGCACCTAGTGTGGTTTGACATTTCTTCAACACCTTGGAATCTGCAGTTGAGTGCTTATAATGGCCAACCACACGACGGCACAAAGAAAACAAATTAGACAGTGTTTGGGAATCAAATATGCCATCTTTCACGACCAACTGCAACGAATGAGCCAAACAAGGTATGTATGTGTTTAAAATGTGAGGAATTAAGTGCTGCTGTAAAGTTACAAGAATTGTCTCGTACTATGACAAAAATTTTGTCAGTTATTTTCCATATCCTGCACACTTCTTCAATGAAACTAATAAGGTTCTCGGCATTGCGGAAAACTTCACGAAAAGGTCTAACTTCGAGAAAAAAATGACATGCAACATAGTCACTGTTTACAAAGTGTGCTGTTATACCCATAAAATCGTCATTGGCTGTTGACGTCCACATGTCTACAGTAAGGGATATAAAGTCTGCTTGCTGAAGAAGTTCCCCAACTTTACTCTTCTCACTTGCATACATGTCAGGGATCACTTTGTTTGCTATTTGCTTCCTACAAAACATTTTGTAACGTGGTTCTAAGTAACTGATAAGGTTGTTGAAGCCTTTATTTTCTACAATACTCAATGGCTGATTATCAAGACATATCATCTGTGAAATCTTTTTTGCTTCTTGCATCATTCATATTAAACTTGCTTTTCTGGTTCATAAATTCAGCTAGGGTTGGCTGAAAAAAATCTGACACGCGTTTTCTAGAAGGTCCCGCCTCACTATGCACTGAAACTGTTTGGGGTTCAACCCGATAGGGATCATCTTCTTGATCTGATGTTGCGGTGTTACGATTTCGGTTGATCGCAATTTGTGCAGAATGAATTTTTAAGTGTTTTTTCATGGCACTTGTAGTTCCAGTTTTTCCTCGTGATATTTTTACACCGCACAAGACACACACAGCTTTCGTCCTGTCAGTTTTATCAAGAAGGAAATACTGCCACACATCTGACATTGTGCGATTTTCACTGGTATTTTCAAATGAACCGAAATCTGAAATATCACATCACTTGTCTATAATAAAATACTAAACGCCTATTCTGTGGCATTCAGCAGGAACGTAAACATTAAATACTCCTTGCTAAAAAAAAAGACGTTGAAAATAATGAAAATTTAACTACATGACGTCCGACGGGAGGTCCTAAGAATCACTGTGGAGGCAGTCAGGGAGCTGGATCCCGAGCGAGTAACTGGGAACTCACCACATGGGAGACGGCTTCAGAATGAGTTGGCAAGGACACGCACTTTCAACCACAACCCTGGACGAGCCTAGGAACAATGCAACTTGTATCCTCTCTTATTATATTTAGCATTTTATGGTTTTACTTATCATATCACATTCTGAAAGACAATCAAGTTGCGTATGTCATGAAAAGTTGCTTTATTATTAAAAACTTCTAATATATTGAACTTAATGATGTGACAGATCTTATTTATTCTGAATACCCATTACTAGTGGTTCAAACTCAATATTATCTGATTTAAATAAAAACTGCATCATTCCCCAATCTATACTATAATAAAACAGTAGTTTTTTTTTTCTGTCTGTCTGTTTGTACGCGGTGTTCTACAAAACTACTATACGAATTTTAATGGGGTTTTCAAGTTTACTTGAGCGTAGCAGGAAAAGAAATATAAGCTTTTTTCATCAAAATCGGCTCAAGGAAAGAAAATAATTCTTAAATTTATGACATACAATATAATCATTATAAGAAGCCATTAAGTTTTGCTATAGTAAGGAACTAAGCAGAGAGTAAGAAAAAAATACAGATCCTGACAGTTTGTAGTGTCGCCATATTTGTTTCAATTTTCAATACCCTTTTTGTATATTAAAATTTAAATTGCAGAAAAAAATCATGTTTCATAGACACATAAATAGTGAGTGGGTGTCATTTCTCTATGTCCACGAGGTCTCGCCACGTCAATTTTCTCCTTGGGGCGAACCCATCCGCTTAATTAAATTAAATAAACAGCTTTTATCGTTGAATGATTTATTTCATGAAAATCTGCTCTCATAAAGACACTAATGAATCACCAACATGGTCGATAACAAGAAATTGTGATATGGCAAAAGTGTTACAAGATTGCTCTCTAATCGTTTGGGATGAATGCACGATGGCAAATAAAAAAGCAGTTGAAGCTGTGGACAGGACACTACGGGACATTAGGCGCAATGAAAGGCCCATGGGGACTGTCACACTACTCTTTTCTGGAGATTTTTGGCAAACTCTACCAGTTGCAAGTCGAGGGACTAGAGCTGATGAAATCAAAGCTTCACTGAAGAATTCTTACCTCTGGCATTAAATAAAAAAACTGCAACTAACTATTAACATGAGAGCACAGCTGGGTGGTAATTCTCATGCGCAAGAATTTTCCGGTGTTCTATTAAAAGTTGGAGAAGGTGCCCTCCCTGAGCAACACGGTCAGGTGACGCTTCCAGAAATACTTGGCAGAGTCGTATATTCGGAAGACGAACTCATGCGTTCGGTATTCGGGGATCTGTCAAACATACATCAGGAACATACGTGGTTATGTGAACGTACCATACTCACTCCAATAAATGACCAAGCTGCTGCAATCAATGAAAAATTTTTTAACGAATTGAATGGGGCTGAAGTGGTTTACACATCGTTTAACAGCGTCCTTAATCAGGACGACACCACTAATTATCCAATTGAGTTTTTGAGTTCTCTCACTGCAAGTGGTCTTCCTGTTCACAAAATTGTTCTCAAAGTCGGTGTTCCAATAATACTTCTGAGGAACCTTACTCCCCCAAAATTGTGCAATGGAACCCGACACTGGATGTGGCTCAGGTGAAACTGTTTTCATATCACGCATACCGATCATCCCGAATAACTTCCCGTTCGGGTTCAAGCGCACACAGTTTCCAATAGCAGTTTGTTTCGCGATGACAATAAATAAGTCTCAGGGTCAGAGCTTTAAGGCAGCTGGTGTCGACTTAAGATCTGATTGTTTTTCCCACGGCCAGATGTATGTGGCTAGCTCGCGGGTCAGTAATGCAGACAATCTTTACATTCTAGCTCAAGACGGGAAAACAGTAAATGTGGTTTACAAAGAAATTTTATGAAGTGTCTTCCCGACATTACATTTGAAAGTAGAAACATATTTACCCAAAATTTAGGTAGTAACATATTTTTATTGCAAAGACTGAAATGGAGGTGAGATAAATTATCATTTGTAAACATAAGAAAACTACTACAACTGTATCAACTGTTATGTTATAATGTTCAAATTTCTAAATGGTGCAAGACAATACAAAATTCCATGCGGAAAAAGTCGTGGGCAGCAGCTACGTATAGTTATAGGTATAGGGCTATGCATGCAGATTTTTCATATACTGCATGGATGCGAACATTAGGGATGGTCGGGTACCCGAAATTTCGGGCAGTGTTTCGGGTATCAAGTATACCCGAAATTCCGGGCGGGTATTTCAGTGCCCGAAAATATCGGGCCCCTTGGAAAACGGCAATACCGCACGGCGCAAGTAAACAAAGCTTCTTTTTTTTGGAACGCGCGGCAGCTGCAGGAACATGCCACGCCGCCGCCGGCCCAGCACCAGCCGGTGAAGTGAGTGTGTGTGAGAGATAAGATAAAGAAGGTGCCCGGTCAGCAAGTGTGTTTGTGGGAGGGGGAGACAGATATGAGAGCGAGCCCTGCAGCAAGCGGAAGTGGTCAAGGTCAGCATTTACCGTTACTCTCGCTGGCTGACTAACGATGCAGCTGGTCGCCCGCCCCTCTCTCTCTCTCTCTCTCTCTCTCTCTCACACACACACACACACGCGCGCACGCACGGCGATGCTCACTGCTCAATAGTCACAAAGTAGTGTTCAAGGCCGGTGGAGCTGCTTGCTGTGCGCGAGAAGGATTATAAGCTGACTTTAATTACACACATTGTAGTTGCGTGGCATTTGCAGAAAGTGGTTGTGAATTGTTTCTATTTAATTCATGTCATTATTTTACCAAAATGGATACCAGTGGAAGTGTAGGTCAATCAGCAGTGACAATGAACCTTCAAGCAGCTACCCAAACACAATTTAGTTAATAAGCACTTTATTTCCAAGATTAATATGCACTCTATTTTTTAGTTTAATGTTTAACTTTCATATCAGTGCGGTATAGTAAATAAATAAAAACAGTTCAGGTTTGTCAATGCAAACTTAAGTACGACTATTTTATGTTCAAAATTTATTTCATTAACTGATTTTGATGCCCGACCGAGATTGCCCGAGCCCGAAAATTTTGGACAATTACCCGCCCGAGCCCACCCGAAGTCAAATTTCTCTGCCCGACCATGCCTAGCGAACATGTAAGAATAATCTATCTATCTTACTATAATAAAACAGTAGTTCTTTTTCTGTCCGTCTGTCTGTTTATACGCGGTGTTCTACACAACTACTATACTAATTTTAATGGGTTCTTGCGTATAACAGTCATTACTTTATTATTTGCCTTCAATGCAGTTACCTTATTTCACGTCCAGCGAAGCGGGCGGGTTCAGCTAGTTAGGAAATAAATCAGGTATGGCATACATATTTTTCACTTACTGAACCATAGAATCATAGTTTAAGATGATTTTATATTTTAATACCTCTGAAGGATTTAATTAACTTTACTGTGGAAAATACTGAATTTTTGAGTACAGATGGATTACACTCCATCTCACAGAGCTGTAGTATCAATGTGGGATATACTGCACAATAAATGGACAGTTTCAGCATACACTTAAACTACCGTGTTTTCTCGCATAATCGTCGCACATTTTATTCTAAAATCAAGTTTGAAAAGTAGGGGTGCGATGATTATGCGGAAAAAAATTTTGTTAGGTAAAGTTATTCATAAAAACAAAAACCCATTCATGGAAAGTACGTTTATTTAAATTAAGGTGGAGTATACAAGAGCACGCCAAACAATCTATATTAATAATTCATTAAACAAAAACCTTTCTTCAACTTTAAATAGAAAAACCAAAACTCTAATGCGAACGCAACCCACTTGAATCTGATGTGAACTAACGTATCGTAGTACACACTTGCCACGAAAGAATGCGGGCTATCAAATGTAGTTAACTCGGCACCTGACAGAGAGCGCGCGTTGCATCCAATTGGCGAGATATCGATATTCGACTACGTGCGCGCTCTATACAGGAAGCAACATAACCAAGCATGAATGATGCGCTGGCTACATTTTTATAAGCGGTACGCCACGGCAACGCAGACAATCAGATGAAGGAAATAATGTTTAAAAAGTCTTTAAAAGAAAATTTACACGTCAGACAGCTTTGTATTTCCGTTAATTAAATTAATAAGTGGTAATGACCGAAATTAAATTTTAGATTTATACTTTAAAATACATTGTTTTATATGAAAAAGATACCTACACCGCGGCGACGCAGACGATCAGATAAAGGAAATAACGTTTAAAAACGTCTTTATAAGAAAATTTACACGTCAGACAACTTCATATGTTTCCGTTAATTAATTAAGTGTTAATGACCGAATAAATATTAGATTTATACTTTAAAAAACATCGTTTTATTCGGAAAAGATACCTACACAAAGCGCTCAGCATCTACTAGCGGGACCAAAAACATCATGCGAGTTTACGCGAGAAGTTTTTTTATCCCAATTTTGATGGCCTAAAATATGGGTGCGAACATATCGCGCGTGCGACGATTATGCGATAAAAGAGGGTATGTTACTAAGAGAGCTAATAATGCAACAACAAATACTAGTCTTAGAAAAACTAAAATAAATACTCAAGTGCAAATCTATTCCGAAACTGGTGAATCTAAAAGAATAAAAGTAAAGGATAACAAGTATGTAAATTTTATTATGAACAAAAGCAGAGTCTAATCAAAATATAATAAAATAAAATTCTACAATCTGTAAGAATTTGGTATTAAAATATTGTTTTTTTTATTATTTTGAATGGCCACTCAGTAGCATATAAATATGGTGGAAACAGAATGAGACAAGCTCAGCCTTCTTGGACCCCAGCTCCTCACCGGCGTGGTGCGCTACTCGGGGTCCCCGAACAGGATGGTCTGGATCTCAAACTTCATCCTCTTCTTGACGCTGGGGTCGTGCACACTGCGCAGCTCGCTCGCCACCATGCGCCCGAACAGCTCGTCGCGGTCCTCGCGGTCGTCCTGCGCGGAGCTGAGCTCGTCGATGAGGCGCCACAGCACGGCCGTGGTGGAGCGCTCGGGGCGACTCGCCCGCTGATCCAGCGCCGGTGCCTCGTCCAGGTCCTCCTCGGGCAGCACCGGCACCACCTCTATGTTCTCCTCCAGCTCCTCCGCCTCCAGCTGCCGCACCAGTTTCTTGTCGTCGCCGCTCTGCAGCGCCTTGCGCACCACGAACCTGCGGCTGGGGGACGGACGGGGCAGTCTCGAGCTGTCCCCTTGCCACCACAGCTACCGACACACTGAACACAGCTGCTCCGAGCTAGGGACATTAGGATAGAACAATGGCCTACACATAGAACAACCCATCGACAAGACATAACTTCACACGAGAAAACAAAAAAAAAACATAGTTAATGAAAATTAATGATGAGAAACATAAATTAGTTTACAGGAGTGCGCCTTGTCAAAGATGGCAGTTGGTTATCGGCTGGGCTCTGTGATTTTGGACATGAGCATGGATCCAGTTTGGCGCGCCTAAAGCACGCCGACTAAAGGTACGATTCCTAAGGCGCGACTCACGCGATTCTAGCCGCGCGGCAGAGCGTCACGAGCATCTGCGCATGCGCAGCATGATGTAGTTTGGCCGCGCGCGGCTGCGCAGCGCGACGCGACCCGACTGGTGGCGGGACCAGTCCAGTCGCTTCAGTCGCGCGCCGCGGACCGAGCTGCTCATCATACAAATGGCATTTTCAAGTACAGAAGACGTAGTGCTTGCTGAGTTAGTTGGCCAGCATCCATGCTTGCATGATTTAAAGCATCCACAGTATAAGGATCAAAATGTACGGGAAAATGTGTGGGCTGATCCAATGAACGAGAGGAGATCCTGAAAGCTCTTAATCGAAGTAAAATAACGGAACGTGAAAATGATGCAACTGATGTGTTCTTCAGAAGTATGTCGCTAACAGTGAAACAGCTACCACCCTCTCTACGTGCACAAGCTAAGATGCGCATCTGCAGTGTTGTGTCAGAATTAGAAATAAGAGCACTTGAGATGGCACAGCACACAAACCTGTCTCCTTTAGGAGCTCCTGTACGATCTTCATCCACTTTGTCGGACACTTCATGTCCTAGTCATTCGGCGAGTGATTACTATGATGATGTTACAAATAGTGGCGAAACACACCAATCGCAGTCATTGTTACAAGGTTCCTTCCAATACAACAATCCTATTATCAGTGAAACAAACGAAACGTATATGTTAAATATGTCATAACATACAAAACTTATCAATTCGTGTCATCTCCACAGTTGTATTGACCGCGTGCTTTGTCTTTATATTTCTCTCATACTACTTTATGCAAGATAATTGTACTTTAAGCAATTTTATTCGCTTTACTTAATATGGCAATTGAAAGTTACAATTCCTGATACTAATATTTATTTTAGAAATTAAATTTTATATCTAAAATTAATATTGACATGAGTGCTTTTGTTATATTTAATTTATAATTAAGTTCAACAGTTTACCTTAATGTTATGGCCCGTTTCTCTGCAGGTGTTATTGGTTCTCTTACTTTGTTGCACGACTTACATTTGACGTCATCTTCCACTAGTCCCAAAATATAATTGAACTGCCTTACATTTAAACGGAAAAACTCCCTCGTCGTCTTTCATTAAGTGTCTGTTAATAAGGATTGTGTAGAATCCCTCTTCTCGTCTTGCTTTAAAAATCACATGTGCAGCAATGTTTTTGATGTTGTGACTCAGTAACAACGTCATCAGTTCTTCATCTTCTTCTTCATCCAGCAGTAACCATTTAACAACGTTACGTTAATCCATTGCTACAAACAACTGGAACTGCACTGTGGTCGCACCGCATGAAGTATAGTTTTCAGCCGCTTCTTAGGAATGGGGCAACCTCACGAGCCGCGCGACTCTAGCCGCGCGACGATAACCGCGCGGCTAGAGTCGCGCCTTAGGAATCGTACCTTAAAGTGTCCGTCAGCGTGGCATTGCACTAGCACCACCCCCCACCCCCCCTTTTTACCTCTGTCTCTCTGAGACCCTGGGACAAGAGCATTGAAGTCCCACCTCTCCGGCCATCCCCTACCTTCCAGGGCACCCGGGACACACCCGTGCTGCCCGCATGCGCAAACTGTGGCACTCTCTGGTACTAAGTACCAATCAACTCCTTCTCTTCCTGCTAGGGAGCAGCATCTACCAGAGACCTTTACTACAGGCTCCAGACCGACACTGTGCCACGCAAACTATATGACACGTGACCAACTACTAACCCCTCCCCCTCCTTCTTCCCGTCATCAATGCCTCACGCCATAGCAAGGGGTGGTCCGCAGTCCCTCGGAGCCGCTACCCTAATGCAAAACTGCACGATGACGGAAGTCTGTATGTTATCAGCTCCGGCACTTGTGAACCGGTCAATGTTCTTTCCTGGAGATTTATTCCTCCACCTATGCAGGGGTCACTTTAACACTGTTTGTTCAGTAAGTTATTTACCAGTTCATCATGAAGAACTTGTAAAAAAAATTTAAATTCAATTTAAATTTAAAATATAAATAAAATTAAAAATTTGAATTATAATACTTTTTAACAAAATTAAATATATACATAGTATGTTTTTATGGAGAACATGGTCTCTTACTCCCTGTCTACTCAAAGTGTCGCGCAGGGATAGCAGACAGGATTATTATAATACTATAGTCTTAATATTTTACATATTTTATAAGATTAAGGGGATTGTATTCTAATTTTTATATTAGTGTTAAGTAACTTTAAGCCTTACTATTAGTTCTCTACAAGTTTGTTGAAGAGTTTTTCCTGCACACTAAACTTTGTTTTGGCTTTGATAGTTATGAATTTTAAAGAACATGATTATTCCAGAGCATTTACTAAAACAAATTGTCCTATGAATTTTCTTTTCATGTGCTACCCGTATCAGGGGATCTTAGAAAAAGACTAAGGACATCCTGTCAGGATGGCATACAAACATCCATTCACAATTGGGCTATAACATCCATTCACAATTTGGCTATAGATGTTCTCAATGAAATCAATGTCTGTTGTATCAAATAGACACTAACAAACATGACTGACAATTGAGCCGGCGCCGGGGTCGCCAAGGAAAGACATCGACGGCGTGCCGAAAATGCTTTAGAGATACGCCTCGACTGAGATGTTTCCCCTCCTTGTTCCCCCTTCCCCTGGTGTAGTGTCTTGGTTGCGTGGCAACGTTTCCCCTCCGCGCCTGCGCTGTTAGTTCGCCGAGCTGTGAACGTGAAGCTTGAGCGAGCGGGGAACGGACCAACATGTGGAGGTAGCAGCAGGGGATCCCTGTTGGACTGAGGGCACGAGGACGGCGTGCCATGTAAGTTGACTTAATAGATTGCGGCCATATTACAAATTTTCGTTTGGCACCGTCCTTCTAAATTCCATTTCTAATTAATGTCTGTCTGGGCCATGTTTCTTCAGTCTTCCGTTAGTCATGCAAAAACCTCCACCTGCTCAGTTGTCCGTTGCCGGAAAGGCTAGCTTTCATTTTGACTTAGTTGCTGCGAGGTCTTAGAGGCCTGTCACTTTGAACTGTTCAGTGGGACTCAACATGCACTGTCTAAAGGGGACCTGTAAATTAACTGTGTGGGTCATTGCCGCAAGGCTCGGGCCTAGCATGAATCATTAATCTCTGCATTATTTTCATTCTATATTTATGATTTGTATTTCCTGTATTTAATGAGGCCTCATGGTTTAGTAATCATTACTGTAATTTCTGAAACTCTTAATTTTTGTTTATTAATCATTTGGGATTGTAATGTCTGCAGCTCTTAATATTGTTATTAGTCACGTTCGTAATATCCAGGGCTGAGATTTGAATTGTACGTACAATTTCTTTGTGTCTGCTGTGCAGATGTGCTCTATGTGCATGTGTTATGACCTGTTATTAGAAAATATAAAGCTATTTGCATGGAACCCTCTTTGTTTCTTTACAAGCAACTATGAACTAGCTTGAGTCCTTTGAGGCTCGTCACTATAATAGTATGTGAATCAGGAAAAGCGTAAGACTGTGTTTCGTTCTTGTTTTGGCCAGCACTCCCTTCGCGGGTTCACAATGAACAGAGTCCATTGAATATTTCACACACCCTGACGAGGCTCGCCCACGTCACTCGCAGATGCAATTATCTCGTCATTTTATCGGCAGGCCAACTAAATGGTGCGTATCAGAGTGAAATCTGCAACCAACTACTATCCTCATTTCAAAGTTGACAGCCAGGTTAGCCTTGCTAAACGAGGTCCCTCCAAGGCAAAACGGTATTAATTGGTCTCTCACACGGACATGTGGCCAGCACGAACCACAGACACCTCCTCCAGTGGTCTCGCCAGCAGACCCCAGCCCCTGCAGGCAGTCCACATTACCACCCCCGTCACCCTGTCACCCTCCAACCCCACCAACCACTCATCTCTCCACCACCATGCCAAATGGCGTCACCCGATGTTCTGCACCACCGCACCTGTCATGGCCATGACCACCCATCCTGTCACGAGTGTGACCTACTCTAGGCAATTCCCTGAATGAGTCCCACACCAATTCTCACAACTCTTCATCCAGTAGCCATTTTTTTTTAAGAAATGTAGAGAATATTTTGATTTTTAACCATTGTCTTTTAAGTGAAGATCTTGAGCATGATACAAGTTTTGTTAACTATGACTTCATGTAAGCTTTTGGACATATGCCATTGCTAAGCACATGTATGTCTGTAGAAGAAAACTACAAAAAACCAAAAGACAAAAAACTTGATTTGTGTTTTTTGTATTTTGGTTTTTTGTAATTTTCTTCTACAGACATACATGTGCTTACCAATGGCGTTTGTCCAAAAGCTTACATCAAGTCATGCACTCCCATTGCACAAATCTTTCAAAGATAATATTTGTTAACTATGTCCAAAAGGAAATTACAAAATGGCTGGCAATAAATCATTTATAAATAGACACAGTCCATTATTCACTGATGGCTGTGCTTGTCAATATAAAAATAAATAGTTTTAAGAACCTATCTGAGCATTTGAAGCACTTCAATATGAAAGCTGAATACTAATTTTTTGCTACAAGGCATGGAATCAATATGTGATGGTCTAGGAGGAACAGTAAAAAGAGTTTTAAGGAAAACAAGCCTACAGCTACCAGAAAAGAACACTGAAAACATTCACTTTCACTTTATTGACAAAAAAGATACTGAATAACTACAACTTAAACTTGGAAAACGATTTTCAACAACCTGGAATATTCCTGGTAACAGAAATTTTCATAATTTCAAACCACTACAGACAAACAACCTAGAAATTAGGAGCACTGATAGTCTGCACTAATCTTTTCTTTTCAAACTTCTCAGATTGGGTTTGTGTCTGGCCATCTTCAAATATCTATGTGGCTGCAAATTATGATGCTACTGATATTTTGGACTATTTTCTGTTCACTCTTAGCTGAGTTTTGAAATAAACAAACACCGCCGTATCACTGTGCCGCATCAGCAAGTGATAGGCTGAATTCATCTTTCGCGCCAAGCACTAGTTGCAACACACACACTTCAGTACAGTCGGTGCTAGTAAAATAATGGAGACGTAATATAACAGGAAAATGGTGCCGTTACCGTTCAGGACACAAAAGCAAACAATGTTTATTATTTGAATAATCGATAAAATAGCACCGTAACCTAAGACGACAATATGATAGTGTTACGATTTGGTACTCACCTAATCACTATCAGGCAGTGGTGCTATCCCTTCCAGACTTGAATCAGACCTACCACCACTATCTTCGTCACTACTGTCGTCACTGTCACCGAGAGTAACTATAACACTGTCAACGACAATATCACTGATACCATTCAATTCCCACATTCTTTCCTCTTCTATCATTACGTTGAAGCGGGCGCTTGGCCCTGACTTTCGCGCATGCATCGGATCGGCGACCTTCCCCTCTTCCCCACTCCTCCTTCCCCTCTAGCACCTTAGTAACCTCAGCGCCACCTGCGAGGTTTTAAAAGTGGCTGCGCGCGCTGGGTCTCATTCATTATTTAGTTGCTCTTAGACAAGTTAGTATGAGTAGGATGCGGTGTGCGGAGCTCGGCAGTAGCTGGCCTGAGGGGTAATGCTTTGGTATATTCTTAGGATTGTCGTCGCACGAGGTGGCCGTGCCATTAGCCATGCCTTAAGGTGACGTATCGTTGTGTGCCTACTCTTCTAAATTCCGTTTCGGCCGCCACCTGTAGAAATTCACTTTGGACAAGTCATGTTTCGTTTTCGTAAGGCAGTATTTTTGCCATATCGTTTGGTTATAATGGGATGCTCTTGATTTGCCCTTTTGATTACTTGCTGTTTAGCCGGTTGCTACCATGAGCAGTTGTCCGTTGCGCAATGTTTCCGTAATTATGCGTTATTATGTCTGCCTTATATATCTTTTTTTGCGTCTTTTTCTGGTTTCCGGGAATTTTAACGTTCTTTGATTGCGGGCTTGTTTCGTAGGGTCGTTTGATTTGGATCCGCACGCCTCATGCCTATTTGACTTTTCCACGTCTATGTTTATTGTACTTAATGTCTTATGAGTCTTTTGAGAGTCTATGTATGATTATTTATTGTCGTGGCCGCGACGTCTAAACGTAATTTCTTACTGTGATATATATATATATATATATATATATATATATATATATATATATATATATATATATATATATATATATATATATAGTTACGATCGCGCTTGGCTGCAGTGCTTGGCATCGCCGCACTCGTTCGGCCTGTCTGCGCCCCCTTCCACCTGCATCCTCTCCCTGGTATCTCGTGTCATACTGTCTCGCAACATCCTGACTGTCGCAGCGCGCACCTGCCTCAGATCGAGTTACTTAAAAGAGGCCGCACTGCGGAATAAAAGGATTCAGACATGTTTATCGGCGCGTTTTGTGGGAACCCGATGCTTGTTGCGTTTATCGGCGTTCTTTGAGCAGCCGCCGCGTCCTTCGAGGACTCACGATGCGTTTCTGGGCATTTTGACGGCGAAGGTCGCGCGATATCTCGGAGACATGCCCGATTGTTCTGGACGGGAACCCAAGGGCTATATAAGGAGGTTGGGCCGACCTTCGAGGAGGAGTTCAGTGGGGAGTTCTCCCGCGGCGGAGTTTCCGGGCGATAGTGCCGCGGGTGCGGCAGAGTGGCGAAGTCCTTGGACGAAGGTTCCAGGGCAGGGAGTGAGTTCAGTGGAGTCGGGAGCTTTCCAGAGGCGGAGTTTCCGGGCAATAGAGTCGCAGGCGCGGCGGAGTCCCGAGTGAAGTTCCGAGTGAGGCGTCGAGTGGGATCTCGGCGAAGGGTGTGACAGCGGCGGCGGAGCGTGGCGATGGAGTCCTGCGGCGGAGACCCACGAGGGGTGCTGCGGCGTGAGTTGCGCCAGAGGTGCGGCTCAGCGAGGTGTGCGGAACGAGTGACCAGGGAATTGACATTTATTTAAGTGTAATTAATTATTTAGAAGATTATTTGTAAGTCACAAGTAGTGGTAATAAATAAAACTGTGTAGTGTAATAAAATCTTTAATTGGGCTATCCTTTATGAACCCGCAGGGAAATCGTAACTATATATATATATATATATTGTAGTAGATTGTATGTACACATGTAACTGGCGTATTTGCATCCTAGTCATTTCATATTACAGGCCTTCATTAGGCGCGGTGCACACCAGAGCAATACGATAGGCGATGCGATAAGCGTGGGATCGCTTTGCGCGACGCAACTTTTATTTTGTCAACTCTCAGGTACACACCAGAGCAATGCTATAGGCAATACAGAAAGCGATGAAGGCCTCATTTGTAATGATGAGTTCTTCTGACGAGGATGTTGTAGGGGCTTACAGGTACCTAAAAATTCGTAAGTGGAAAAGGGCAAGGAAGTACTGGGTACATCCGTATAATGTCATGAAAATTAAACAAAGTTCGGCTGTGGTTGGCCGAGAACTACGACAAAACAAAACAAAAATTTCATAAATGTATAGGATGAGCACAGAAACGTTTCACATTCTGGAGTAACTAGTTTCAGAGGAACTGCGAAGCCAAGACACTAAATACAGGCTTGCTGTTTCACCTGCTGAGAAATTACTTATTACATTAAGGTAAGTAAACTATGTTATTATATTAGCCATTAAGAGGTCACAGAGTAAGTTGCGGTATATAGTGTATACATTCATTTATTATGTATAGCAAAAGAAGAGAATACAATATAGTCAAAACAAAGAAAAAAACACTACTTGCATAACACAAATGTTAACGCCATACAGTTAATGAAACTGTCGATGTTATTGGGTAAACAATCACTGTGTGAAACTGTGTGAACGTTGTTGGCTGAGAGTACAGTGGTTGGAATAGGACAATGTATCTCATGTGGAGTACTGTAAGCAGACAGATCACATTGTGAAGAAAACATGTCTGATGCTTCTCTCTCAGCATCATTCAACTGTTCGTTCAGCTGTAGAATATATTTCGCTTTAAGATTTATTTTGCGCCTGTCATCCAGTTTCTTGAAATCATGCAGCAACGACCTTAAAAACAGCCAGTCAGAATCATTTCGTTCGCTTTCGTTTTCCAGTTTTCTAGTTCTTTCTTCTTTTTTCGAGGCAAGCCATTCAACAAATGCTTTGTCCATGTCGTGTGTAGGGGTTACCACTTTCCTCTTCTTTGACACGTGGGGTTGTTGAAGAATTTCAGAATCCACATCTTAATGTGTACCCTCTGGCATACCCAATGATTCTTCCATGACACTATCTGTTGATTGTTGTAAATCACTGTCTATCTGCCATGCATGACGATTTTCTGATTCCTTGTCGTGATCCCCTTCTTGTACGGTTACATTCCCTGACGTAGTCGTTCCCTTCATATAGGGACGGAGGAAAGAAAGATGTGCTGCAAGATAATAGGTTTTTTTTTTTTGTTTTTCCTGACCCTGATGGGTCATTTACCTGTGTCTTTCATTTCTTCTGCTATGTTTTTCCATGCCAAACTAGTCAGATGTGTCCTAGAATACATTTTGAGGGTGTAGTTCCACAAACAAGGCTTGTTTTCTACATGTTTGATAAATGCAATCATCGTAACAACATCCTCCTGTGAACACGCCATGTTTTGTTACTGTTGCCTGGCGCGACCAGCATGCTGTGTAGCCTCCACGATACGACGCCGATCGGTATCGCTATTGTATCGCTATCGCGCTAGTGTGCACCTACTTACGTTGCTTCCATATAGTTGCCACACATTCCATGGAACCATGTCGTATTCACGTCGCGACGCGTATCGTATCGTTTATCGCATCGTCTATCGTATCGCTCTAGTGTGCACCGCGCCTTAGTCGTGTAATCCATATTGTTTTATTATGCTCATTCCTTGTGATAACGTTGATGATGTTTGCGATGTGACAACATAATTTAATCACCTCATGTTAGCCCATCTGAGAGGCCTTGTAGAATGCGTGAGCTTTTGAGTGTTAATTAAAAATAAAATAAAAGAGATGTCGCCGAGGGCGAGTGGAGAATTATATGGGTGTTTTGTTTATTGGGTTTCTTTTCCCCGGGCCAACGGACACTATACTCTGTGGCTCTGATATATGAGCCGTAACCATCTGTTACAAGAGAATCACTGTGGTTGTAGCGTGCAAGACACGGCTACAACGTGCCCAATACAGTCGTTCCACTTCTCTGGAGTAATCTGAGACAAAGCTGTGGCTACCTAATCACGTACCTCGCTTAGCTTGAATGTTCTGTTATTACGTGCCACGTAACCTTTAATATGACTTCACCCGAGTTCGATTGGATTCAAGTTGCAATGATACGGCAATAGCCTAAGTACAGTATGCCCCGCTTTCTCGGCGATGTTGTCAATCACATATGCAGTAAAAGATGAACGTACTGTATGAACTAAATTCAGCAACTCCACTTTCACAGACGTTGCACTGAAGGATATATTTTTTGACTGTAACCATTCGATAATATTTTGTTTTCTCCACGAATGATTTGGCACACGATCACACTTTACACTGTGATAGGACGCATTGTCCATAACAACACTGTTCTGTTCTAATTTTGGCAATGTTTTTTCAAACCAATCCCGGAAAACGTCGCCATTCACCTCTTCATGATAATCGCCGGATTTCTTTGACTGAAAAATTAACTCAACGTTTTCCACAAAACCACTGTCGCTACCTATATGAAGCAATATAAGGTGCTGCCCCATACCTGTTGGATTTTTTTAGTCCTGTAGACAGTCCAGAGAGAAAAGCTTCTCTCTTCTTTCCAAGACTTGCTTGTAGCATGCCCTTCATTCACCCACGTTTTATCTAAATAGTATATTTTGCGTCCTTGTCGGTAACCACGGATTTTGCTAAAATAATTTCTTCGCCATAGTGAAATGTCGTCCCTATCAATTATGACATTTGTTTTGCTTCTCTTTACATACTGAAAACCAATAAGTTTTAACAGTTTATAAAATGTTGTTCGTCTGAAATTAGGAAGTTCAGGGTCATCGTTAACACACCGTAGCACTTTGTTCAGCGTAGATGGTTCATTTGCGAAGAAAAAACTATGCACTTTACGCCTAATAGCTGTCTTCACAAAATCATCACAAGTTTTGATAACAGGATAGTCATGTTTCTTTTTCTTCCCGGGAGTTGTTTAATGTCCCAGTGTCCTGTAATTATTTCCTTGCACGAAGCACACTGCTCTTCGAAACACCCGTATATTCTGCAGTTAAACTCACGATATCGTTCACATGACAAATCCGGATATTTGTCTGAAAATGTTTTAAAAACATTCAACACAATAATTTTCTGTGCACTTTTCAAAGTCTTTCCCATTCTGTGCTTTACAAAACTCGGTCCGGCGTCAGCCATAACAAACCGTGCGCGCGCAAATCCAAAATACAACTGTTGGGCCGGGCATCAACTGTACACTGTACACATGGCGTCTGCTAACATAATTGTAAGTAAATACTTGCTGACACATTACTGCATTGTATATTAATGGTGAAATGCTATAATGCTATATAACAACAATTGTTATAAAAAAGGCAGTGTAAAAATACTTACAAATAGTACGTAACCAAGGGACTATTTCTTGCGCACAAATAATGTGCGCGGCGGCCGGCAGCCAATGAAAATGTTTGTTTACAAGAGGCTTTGTTTATTCCAAAACTCAGGTAAGAGTGAACGGAGAATAGTAAAAACTATCTTCAGAGAAGAAGATGATGATGATTCTGAAATTCTTTTTCTCCACCCTTCAGGACCAGCTGTATCTTTTTATTGGCCTCAAAGAGAAGATATGTGCATAGTGCCATGCAAATTTCTATGAAATATACATGACAGTATGCAAACATGCTGTCAATTGAATGTGGTATGTTGATACCCTCACATGTAATGTTATGTTGCAAGGCATAGTTATTTATAGTGTACAGAAACTTTCTCAATATTTTGTAAGGAACATTTGTGAGTATACTCTGGATAAGGTCTTGTATATATGAGTTATCACTGTCTCCTGATGCTCATGTTTGTCAGTCTCAGATTTAATGTTACGTTTTCGGCTTATCAGATTTGAAGCCAAGTTATTTAAAGGAGTAAAGAGAAACAAGGCCTGCGTGACTAGATGACCATGGTTATGTCATGTTACTGTAAAACAAATTAATGTTGTAAAGTCATTTTTGTAACAACCAAAGATGTTGAAAGTGTTCTATATTTTGGTATCAGATATGTTTGGTAATTATCATAGTATTTTTGCCAAGTTATCTACAGAGACATTTGTTATGATAATATATATATATATATATTTTTTTTTTTTTTTGGAAATTCATTGTTAATGGTTCATGTAACATCGTCTCAGAGCAGTTAATGTTTAAATGTGCATTTCCTCTGAAAAATACCATTTTTTTGTTTTTGAGTGCTCAACTATTCAAATAATTAAATGAGAGTTTTGGGAATTAATGATTTCTTTCTCCATAACAGCAAATGTTGTATGTTACATGTCAGTTATCACAAGGCTCAATGTGTTGTTAATAATTTAGTTTTAATTCATTGTCTTTTTTGTAAGATTTGTTTTTGATAAATGGCAAATGTTTTGGAAAAGACTTACAACAGAAATGAGTTTTAAATTGACACCGCCTAAAAGAATTTAGAAATTTTGAGAACATTCAAGTTATATGAATGAAATGCATTTAGTTTTTAGTAAATAGCTTGTTTGATGAGTCGTGACTTTATCGTAGGCCTGTGTACTCGATTGTTATAATTACGTTAGTAAAAGCTTCAAAACATTAAACTTATAATTATTACAGACTTTATAATGTCATGGAAAGGTTTCTGGAATTGAGCATACCCAACTCAACTACCTCTATGAATGTACTTTATATATATGTAAACAAAAAGATTAAATTATAAGAAAGTTTTCAATCCTGCATTATTTTTTATTTTTCTTGCAAAGATTAGTGTCATGCAACGTAAAATACTGTCTAACATAATTAATTATAGTGAGAGAAATAAGGTTATTGAAAACTTCTGATGTAAACATTCTTCAACTTTTTAATTACTTTAGTTTCTAAGAAACTATACTTTAGACCTACTGTGTGTCAGTAATTGTTTTTCCATTTTACTTCAATCGAACTAGCATTCCCACATATATGAACACAAATGATTTTAAAAGGGGTGAAAATAAATTTTTTTTGGAAATTATATCCTCTATATATATTTTATTTTTGTACATACAGTTAGAAGAAGCACCATTGGTATTTTATTTTTGGGGTGCATCTGCAGAACTCATGTCACTTATTTCTTTGGGTTATTGACAAAGAAAATTACATTAGATATAGCTCCAGATAGCTAGTTACAAAACTTTTAAGAATATTATTTTTTTATACTTTCATCACCAGTAAATATATGTTCATATTCAACTTCTTTCTGCAGTGTGGCAAAACATTAGCTTCAATGCTCTCCAAATTCATATATTACTGTCGGAAAAATTATGCTGAGCATATATTTTTCATTAAATTGATTGTAAAATCCAGTACTGTGGCTATCAACATAGCACTGTTCATCAATGCTTTAAATTTTTAGTCACTATAATTACCAATGGACAACGTAGTTTTGACTAATGTTCACGTTATCAATTTCTCTAATATAATGAATTAATACACCATTAAGCAATACATATAAATTACTACATACGTTTCTCCAGTTGGATCTAGCATAAAGAAAACAGACGCGTATTAATTTAAATGTTTGTGATTATTTAAATTTTTAACTTGTCAATTAAGAAATTTTACATAGCTGACAAATAATGTCTACATGAATTGAATTACACCCAAATTTCTATTACATTTAGATGAAATAATAATATTAAATTATAATTCATTAAGAAAAGTTTTGTTTTGGTTGTATAAGAGCGTGCTTTGAGGTTGGTGAGAGAGCAGCCTGCTGCCTCGGTGACGACTGGGAACCAAGGGGCGACTGCCAACGCTGTCGCTCTAGCAAGTTGCGCCCAGCAGGGGGTGGCTGAGGAAGGAGGGGGAGATTTTAAACACGTGCTTGTCCCAAGAGATTGGAGTGCCGTCTGGAAGCCATCTCACGACTCACCGTTTTCTATGGCCAACCCAGTCTACATACGGACTAGCCGAGGGTGGGGGAAGTAGAGTTCGACACCCTCTGCAATAATATATCCACAAGATTAACATTTGGGAAAGTGACAATGTGTGTGAACTGCCCCCTTGAAAACAGAGTTTAAAACTTTTTAATGTGGTAAGTCAAGTTTACAGGCCTCTTTAGTGTGCAAGAACCTGACAAACCCTTTCTCCAACATTCAAACTTATATGGAGCTTGGTGTGATGACTGGAAAAGCTAAGTGTTCCCAACCATTCTTTTACAAATTGTTTGTAAACAATACAAATATACATAATGTTCACAATGTCATAAAAAAATACCTCTTATGTTTGTACACTATATTTGTAGCATTACAGGTAAAATGTAAACTGGTATTGACTTTGTTGTACATCTTTAAGTTTGATTTTTTTGTGTAGTTATAAAATATGCCCATATGTTCTATACAGCAATGTATAAGGTGAGTTTTATTTCATATCTTCCTGTCAGTATAATGCTTTCTGAAGTATTAAGTGTGTAGCATGTAATCCTGCAAGTAAGTTACATTTCAAATGATTGTACACGGTTTCCACATGAGACTTTATTGTTTCCAATTAAAATTGTGAGAAAAACATTTGCGACAGCACCCCATGGATTGCAGCATAATCTTAAACAACTAAAAAATAATTTTAAGAAAACTAAATCCATTTCAACGTACACTCCTTTCATAAACCTCAGAATGTCTAAACGATACTCAACTCAACCCAACGTGCTACCTAGCATGTCTGGTGTGATCGAGTAGAGATTAACATCACATACACATGAAGCATTAACTCATGCTTAGATAACTGCTTCTGGTAAAAATTTCTCAATGACAAAAAAGTTTATTATTACTGTGTCAGTTTGATCAAAAGCATAAATTGCAGAAAAATTACACATTGTCTTTTAGAGTTATGTCACATAAATATGCAAACTGTGCAGTTTTACATCAATTTTTTTTTTCAGAACTATTTTGAAAATCATGACAGTTTCAAGTAAACATCCAGAACTATGACAACAGAAGTTATATGGTATTATTTCATAAGATATAACTCTCCTCCTCAATTTGTGGGCCTTCGTGGTATAAGGGTCAGCCAAAATGACTTGTATCCCTGGATTTGGGGTAGGTCCCAAATGGACACAGTATTATATAAAACCCAAGAGCTGGGTCCATTACAGCAGGGCCGGTGGGGTGGGAAACTTACTTCCTGTGGCGGATGTGTGGCTCCAAGAAGGCCAGCTGCTCCATGTAGAGCCACTGAGGACGTGCTGCAATCTCCTCGGGCGAGCTACTCAACTCGCTCTTCTTCTCGCGAGTGTACTTCTCCCTCAGCATGCGCCAGCGCGACTGGCAGTTGTCCGCTGCCACCAAAACATACAATACAATCAGCTTGCGCTAGCATTACCCACTGCCACCACAACATACAATACAATCAGCTTGTGCTAGCATTACACACTACCACCACAACATAAAATACAATCGGCTTGCACTAGCAATACTCACTGCCACCACAACATACAATACAATCAGTTTGCGCTAGCATTAACCCACTGCCAAAACAACATACAATACAATCAGCTTGCACTAGCATTACTCACTGCCACCACAACATACAATACAATCAGCTTGTGCTAGCATTACACACTGCCACCACAACATACAATACAATCAGTTTGCGCTAGCATTACCCACTGCAACACAACATACAATACAATCAGCTTGCGCTAGCATTACCCACTGCCACCACAACATACAATACAATCAGCTTGTGCTAGCATTACACAATGCCACCACAACATACAATACAATCGGCTTGCACTAGCAATACTCACTGCCACCACAACATACAATACAATCAGTTTACGCTAGGATTACCCACTGCCAACACAACATACAATACAATCGGCTTGCACTAGCATTACTCACTGCCACCACAACATACCATACAATCAGCTTGCACTAGCATTACCCACTGAAACGACAACATACAATACAATCAGCTTGTGCTAGCATTACACACTGCCACCACAACATACAATTAAATCAGCTTGTGCTAGCATTACCCACTGCCACCACAACATACAATACAATCAGTTTGCACTAGCACTTCCACCACAACATACGATACAATCAGCTTGAGCTAGCATTTCCCAATGCCACCACAACAAACGATACAATCAGCTTGCGCTAGCATTTCCCACTTCCACCACAACATACGATACAATCAGCTTGCACTAGCATTACCCACTGCCACCACAACATACAATACAATCAGTTTGCACTAGCACTTCCACCACAACATACGATACAATCAGCTTGAGCTAGGATTTCCCACTGCCACCACAACATACAATACAATCAGCTTGTGCTAGCATTAACCACTGCCACCACAACATACAATACAATCAGCTTGCACTAGCATTACCCACTGCCACCACAACATACGATACAATCAGCTTGTGCTAGCATTAACCACTGACACCACAACATACAATACAATCAGTTTGCACTAGCACTTCCACCACAACATACGATACAATCAGCTTGTGCTAGCATTAACCACTGCCACCACAACATACAATACAATCAGCTTGCGCTAGCATTTCCCACTGCCACCACAACATACGATACAATCAGCTTGTGCTAGCATTACCCACTGCCACCACAACATACAATACAATCAGTTTGCACTAGCACTTCCACCACAACATATGATACAATCAGCTTGAGCTAGCAAACATACAATACAATCAGCTTGCACTAGCATTACCCACTACCACCACAACATACAATACAATCAGTTTGCACTAGCACTTCCACCACAACATATGATACAATCAGCTTGAGCTAGCATTTCCCACTGCCACCACAACATACGATACAATCAGCTTGTGCTAGCATTAACCACTGCCACCACAACATACAATACAATCAGCTTGCACTAGCATTACCCACTGCCACCACAACATACAATACAATCAGTTTGCACTAGCACTTCCACCACAACATACGATACAATCAGCTTGTGCTAGCATTACCCATTGCCACAACATACAATACAATCAGTTTGCACTAGCACTTCCACCACAACATACGATACAATCAGCTTGCGCTAGCATTTCCCACTGCTACCACAACATACGATACAATCAGCTTGTGGTAGCATTACCCACTGCCACCACAACATACAATACAATCAGTTTGCACTAGCACTTCCACCACAACATACCATACAATCAGCTTGAGCTAGCATTTCCCACTGCCACCACAACATACGATACAATCAGCTTGTGCTAGCATTAACCACTGCCACCACAACATACAATACAATCAGCTTGCACTAGCATTACCCACTACCACCACAACATACAATACAATCAGTTTGCACTAGCACTTCCACCACAACATACGATACAATCAGCTTGAGCTAGCATTTCCCACTGCCACCACAACATACGATACAATCAGCTTGTGCTAGCATTAACCACTGCCACCACAACATACGATACAATCAGCTTGCACTAGTATTACCCACTGCCACCACAACATACAATACAATCAGTTTGCACTAGCACTTCCACCACAACATACGATACAATCAGCTTGAGCTAGCATTTCCCACTGCCACCACAACATACGATACAATCAGCTTTTGCTAGCAATAACCACTGCCACCACAACATACGATACAATCAGCTTGAGCTAGCATTTCCCACTGCCACCACAACATACGATACAATCAGCTTTTGCTAGCAATAACCACTGCCACCACAACATACAATACAATCAGCTTGTGCTAGCATTTCCCACTGCCACCACAACATATGATACAATCAGCTTGCACTAGTATTACCCACTGCCACCACAACATACAATACAATCAGTTTCACTAGCACTTCCACCACAACATACGATACAATCAGCTTGAGCTAGCATTTCCCAATGCCACCACAACATACGATACAATCAGCTTACGCTAGCATTTCCCACTGCCACCACAACATACGATACAATCAGCTTGCACTAGCATTACCCACTGCCACCACAACATACAATACAATCAGTTTGCACTAGCACTTCCACCACAACATACGATACAATCAGCTTGAGCTAGCATTTCCCACTGCCACCACAACATACGATACAATCAGCTTGTGCTAGCATTAACCACTGACACCACAACATACAATACAATCAGCTTGCACTAGCATTACCCACTGCCACCACAACATACAATACAATCAGCTTGCGTTAGCATTACCCACTGCCACCACAACATACAATACAATCAGCTTGTGCTAGCATTACTCACTGCCACCACATCATACAATACAATCAGCTTGAGCTAGGTTTTCCCACTGCCACCACAACATACAATACAATCAGTTTGCACTAGCACTTCCACCACAACATACGATACAATCAGCTTGAGCTAGCATTTCCCACTGCCACCACAACATACGATACAATCAGCTTGTGCTAGCATTAACCACTGCCACAACAACATACAATACAATCAGCTTTTGCTAGCATTTCCCACTGCCACCACAACATACGATACAATCAGCTTGCACTAGCATTACCCACTGCCACCACAACATACAATACAATCAGTTTACACTAGCCCTTCCACCACAACATACAATACAATCAGCTTGAGCTAGGATTTCCCACTGCCACCACAACATACAATACAATCAGCTTGTGCTAGCATTACCCACTGCCACCACAACAACAATACAATCAGCTTGCGCTAGCATTACTCACTGCCACCACAACATACAATACAATCAGCTTGCGCTAGCATTACCCACTGCCACCACAACATACAATACAATCAGCTTGTGCTAGCATTACTCACTGCCACCACATCATACAATACAATCAGCTTGAGCTAGGTTTTCCCACTGCCACCACAACATACAATACAATCAGTTTGCACTAGCACTTCCACCACAACATACGATACAATCAGCTTGAGCTAGCATTTCCCACTGCCACTACAACATACGATACAATCAGCTTGCGCTAGCATTTCCCACTGCCACCACAACATACAATACAATCAGCTTGCGCTAGCATTACCCACTGCCACCACAACATACAATACAATCAGCTTGTGCTAGCATTGCTCACTGACACCACAACAAACAATACAATCGGTTTGAGCTAGTATTACCCACTGACACCACAACATACAATACAATCGGTTTGCGCTAGTATTACCCACTGCCACCACAACATACAATACAATCAGCTTGCGCTAGCATTACTCACTGCCACCACAACATACAATACAATCAGCTTGCGCTAGCATTACTCACTGCCACCACAACATACAATACAATCAGTTTGCACTAGCACTTCCACCACAACATACGATACAATCAGCTTGAGCTAGCATTTCCCACTGCCACCACAACATACAATACAATCAGTTTGCACTAGCACTTCCACCACAACATACGATACAATCAGCTTGAGCTAGCATTTCCCACTGCCACCACAACATACAATACAATCAGTTTGCACTAGCACTTCCACCACAACATACGATACAATCAGCTTGAGCTAGCATTTCCCACTGCCACCACAACATACAATACAATCAGTTTGCACTAGCACTTCCACCACAACATACGATACAATCAGCTTGAGCTAGGTTTTCCCACTGCCACCACAACATACAATACAATCAGTTTGCACTAGCACTTCCACCACAACATACGATACAATCAGCTTGAGCTAGCATTTCCCACTGCCACCACAACATACAATACAATCAGTTTGCACTAGCACTTCCACCACAACATACGATACAATCAGCTTGAGCTAGCATTTCCCACTGCCACCACAACATACAATACAATCAGCTTGCGCTAGCATTACTCACTGCCACCACAACATACGATACAATCAGCTTGAGCTAGCATTTCCCACTGCCACCACAACATACGATACAATCAGCTTGTGCTAGCATTACTCACTGCCACCACAACATACAATACAATCAGTTTGCGCTAGAATTACCCACTGCCACCACAACATACAATACAATCGGTTTGCACTAGCATTACTCACTGCCACCACAACATACAATACAATCAGATTGCACTAGCATTACTCACTGCCACCACAACATACTATACAATCAGCTTGTGCTAGCATTTCCCACTGCCACCACAACATACAATACAATCAGTTTGCACTAGCACTTCCACCACAACATACGATACAATCAGCTTGAGCTAGCATTTACCACTGCCACCACAACATACGATACAATCACCTTGTGCTAGCATTACTCACTGCCACCACAACATAAAACAACACTCCTCTTTTCTAGTCTCATCATTTGGCACTGGTCACAGACTTTATCAATATATTTTGTTATTTAAATTCCCTGTTTATCTAATTTCGTTAAAGGAAGACACCAAAATGAGTACGAAACTGTATGTAATTTTTAATGTACAGAGAAGTATTTGGGCCATTTAAAGGTGCTTATGCAACATAATGTATGCTAATATGTTTATTAATGTACTTTGTTCACTTGTGCCAGAATAATTTACACCATCGGAATATTTGACAACTCAAATTAAATTTTTTTTAGATCGACACGCAGCCTTGTGCTGCATTAGGAAAATAAATTCTTGGTACATAATAAACTTCTTGATATACCCACTGGGGTTATTTGCGTGAATTTAGAGTACATTATATCAAATATAATGTTTAAATGAAATAATATTAAATGCTTGCTAATAATTCAAAATTTATGTGTGCGTTGGTCGAAATATCCTGGACATAAAAAAACTTGTGATAGGTCTATAACAATGAATTATGATCTAAAGTTTATTGAACTATAAAATATTTTTTTGTATTCAACTTACAATCAAAATTCATTGTTGTATCACACTTTTTTTGGTGACAATATTTTAATGCAATAATTGACGTGTTAAAAAAACGTTTTGTTGTAAAGTTCTGTATCACGTATCCAAATGCATGATACTGTATATATTGATCCTATGTTAAATGTTGCTTGCTGCTTTAATTAAGTACCTACATTGAAAGATCCTGGACAAAACAAAAACTACCTAATGATAAAACAATTAATTATGATTGTCAAATGCATATGAAAGAAAACCATATTCATAAGTTTATATTGTGATATTAAAGTTTATGTGGTGTTCAGGTTCTTTCAACGTATTTAAAACCGCAAGCCACATACCACAGGATCATAATCATAATATACACGATCATGCCATAAGGATAAAGGGATAAACTTGGATAGGTGATGCAGAATAAATACGGTTTTGTTAAAGTTTCAATTTCATTATGATGTGTCTTTTGAGTGAATGATGGAAATAGTTGTAACACTAAGTGTAAACATTGATAGTTAATTGAAGGACAATAGCCTAGTCATATGTTTGTTGAAGTGAGTGGTTCGACAAGAGTACAGAGAACTGACTATGTTACAATGTTAGGGATACAGAATATATATAGTAATGAATACAGTAGTCAAGAGAGAAATGACAGTTTGTTTCATTACACTGAAATAATTTACTCCCGTTACAATTTAGAGATAGTGTGGTTGTGTTTGTGGTAGTGAAGAGGGAAATGATAGTTAGTGTTTGACTATATTATATTAATTTAATGGTATAATGGCAATTATTTTTGCTCAAATATATATACAAGAGTAGTATTGACATTATATTATTACTGCCATAAAGCCAGGAAGAGCAAAACTAGCATGTGAAGGTCCCCCCCCCCCCCCTCCTGGGCAAAAAAAAAAAACACCATATTCTTGTGCATGTCCCATACAAATTTTTTTTAGGTGTGGTATGGATCTGAGCATCCCCATGATTGTAAAATCATAAATATTGTTAAAGTATCATGTTGTAAACTACTCTTCATAGTTGTTATAAACAAGGGCAGATGATTATATTCATTGATGGCTGTCTAAAATTTAAAATTAAAAGTTTGTGATAGCTTTGGCCAAAAATAAACTCTCATAAATTGACATGATTAAAAACATTTTTGAGGTTATCTGACCACAAATTTTGATAGAAAAAATTGGAAGTCATATTCCGTCCAATACTACCTCTCCAACTCTATTGTGAAATATATTGGAGAAAATTTTTTATGTAATAAGAGCAAATATGCTTTGACATTACACAAATAACCTATGTACCTAACAAAATCAATGAAACAAACAAGAAATTTTAAAATACAAAAATTACCTCTCCATCAAGGCTTTAAAGATTTTCATCAAGTCATAAGAACCACAATAAGATTATATTATTCATAAAAACAGTGGCAAATAAAAATTTAGGTAATTCTGATTTCCCAAAATTTATCCATCAGCTACACCTAACTAGCATCGCACAAGCATAATTGTTTAAACTGAT
This sequence comes from Bacillus rossius redtenbacheri, assembly GCF_032445375.1. NCBI lineage: Eukaryota > Metazoa > Arthropoda > Insecta > Phasmatodea > Bacillidae > Bacillus > Bacillus rossius. Next base: position 41,696,597 of record NC_086343.1, on the reverse strand, counting down.
TTTTAAAAAAAATATGGCTGCAACACAATGAATCTGATAAAAAAATCAATTGGAAGCCAACTGAATCCAAAACTAAATCAAATTTAAGTCTTGTATAAATATTTAAACATTGATAGCTCGCTTGCGATGTTTACGTGCGTCAATCCGACAAACCCGGTTCATTCGTTTATGCTTACGTTGCACTCGGCATTTCTAAAAGTTTACATACGTTACGGCACTCAAAATTAAGTTTTGATTCAACTTACCTGATACACCCATGTGCATTGAAATGGTCGCCCACACTCGATCCCTTTTGTTTGCATCCTTAAAGTCAGCATTACTTCTGTCGTACAGACAGCTACAGGACTTAACTAACGATATTAATTTTTCGTCATCCATTCCGTATGACCTTGGCGGTAAACGTAAGGCTGGAACACATATTATCTTCTTCACAGCGTAACATGGCCAGTATATACAAGTCTGCCAGAACCGCCGACATTTTTTTCTCGTTCTGCGTACATACGTTACGTTGGAGATACTGCAGACGATATTGGCGCTGGATTAGTATGGTATCTAACGGGAATTTGAATACTTGAAAGGTAAAAATCCCAAATTGTGCGGTATATGATTGCCAGAATCACAATAGAAGATTGAAAGGAAACGAAACAAAGTATTAGGCCTATAGTTTCCCCAAAAGTGAGGGTGTAACTCAAATTTGGGTACATGCGCGTAAACGCAAAGTTAAATAAATATGAACAATAGTAAACGTGAGCACGTGTTACTATTCGAAAAATAGTATGTCTATAGATACTACAAATAAACACAATAAATTTCTATTAAAGATAATGCTTTTAGATACCTATACTTCTGTTTTATTGCTAAGAAGTTTTTTTTTTTAAAAAAACCTCTGTACCGTTAGTTGACTTGAATTTTAAAGGACTAACCTATTATTATTATTATTATTATTATTATTATTATTATTATTATTATTATTATTATTATTATTGATATTAGAAACGCATTACTTAACGAACATAGCTTCTTATTTAGCTAGCTTTATTATATATGTCGATGTTTACTTATATAGTTTAAAGCATTATCCTAGCTTATGTATTTACAATTGTGTTGCAATTTTTAGGATACAAACATGCATTCGCCATACTAATTTGTTTCATTAATTGCAATATTCTTAAGATATACAAAATTTAAAAAAAATATTAAAGATGCCTGCATTAGAGGTGGGTCGAAAAGTATCAACTTGTTACTTTGGCATTGATACGCGCCTGTATCATGTACGTCAAACGAGTACACTTGACAATTATCAAGTACTTTAGTATCAGTTCAGAATTCGCCTGGAACAACACTACGGCCAATGTGTGCAGAACCCGATCGCAGATGACGGTCACTTGGGCGGAGCTTGTGAAAGGAGAGGGAGCAGGAACGACGAATAAGGGATAAAGAAGGGAAATAATGTAGGGGAGGAAGCGCAGGGGAAGGCGTTGAAGGAGAGACGCAAAGCGAAATTGTTACGAGTCGTTTGGTTATTGTCCCACATCAAAGTACGCTCAGTGTGCAGTGCGTGCACAGTCTCGTTCAATAATAAAACTAATGAAATTTTAATATTAAAAAGTACATTAATACAAGATATAATATTTATATTTGTGCACCTAACAACTATGAAAATGCAAATAAATTCTCAATTGACACTAATAACAGATGTACCGTAAAATGGGGTGAAGAGTAGTATAGGAAAGTATTTCCGGGCGCACGGCGCTGGCGCGTGGTGTGTGGTCGGTGGTGTTATCCGCCATCTTGGATTGTGACGTCACGGCGGCCATCTTGGATGGTTGTGACCTTGACCTTTGACCATGACATTTGACCTTCAAAATGTGTCAAAATCCGCCAAAATTGAGCAAAAATTGCCCAAAATTCCTCAAAATTCGTCAAAATTTCCATTTCTGTGAAAAAAATTCCGCCAAAAAATCTCAAAAAATTCCACAATCCAAAAATTAGAATTTCGAAAAATCCTCAAAAGTCGTTTTGCCCTAGAAAGAACCCTAATTCCTAAAACTGGCTTAAAATTCCTAAGAGATAGCTGCCTATAAGCCATTTCTAGGAATAAGGATACCATGACCGCCATCTTGGATTATGTCGTCACCGATGCATTTTTCGTTACGGCCGCCATCTTTAACTTTTTTATTTATTATCCGATTTTAATGAAAAATTTTTTAAAAAATATAAAAAAATTCAAATAATAAAATTTTAATAAAAAATATTTAAAAAATAAACTTTTACGACACGGAGTTCGGAGTCCTCGGTTCGAACCCGGTGAGGGCAAAAAAATTAAAAAATGGCGACCGATCCTTCCCTCACAGTGACTGCTGGCATACTGACTCCCACCACTTTTTTCATAGCATATATCATCCGGCAGTATGACGTCATGTACGCCATCTTTAAATTTGGACGCCATCTTGAAAATCTTTATTTATTATCCGATTTTAATGAAAAAAATTCCAAAATTCATCAAAAAATTAACGTATTTGAATTCTGTTTGATTATACCGATGTACGTCCTTGGTTCGATTCCCGGCGAGAGTAAACGGTCGATCCTTCCTCCATGAAAGCTACCTAGACTGATCTACCACCACCAGTACCAAGGTATATATCATCAACTGGTATGACATCATGTCCGCCATCTTGTCTTCATCCGCTGGAGACCACCATCTTGTTTTCGTCAGCTAGAGTGTGCCGATACCATGTAGTATAATTATCTGGTCACTATACTCGTGTCCTCAACTGTTGACATTGAACATTGACCTTGAACTTTGACCTTGACCTTGAAATTTGGCCTTGACCTTGAAATTTGACTTTGTCCTGGAAATTTGACTTTGTCCTTGTCGACCATCATGGATCCGACATTTTATGTTCAGTACATGCTACCAGAGGATACCACCTGCTGGAGTACGCCATCTTGTGTGTGTACTTGTATTATAGAGTACATTTCCATCTAGATAATTTTATTCTAACCCGCTACAGTGCAGTAATCATTTATTACCGAGGTGCCCCCGCCATCATGAAATTCGACCGCCATCTTGAAATCATGTAATAATGTAGCTAGAAAAGCGGGAAAACATCCAAAATTCATTAAATAAATCACTCATTAACTTACATATCGATTCGATCCGCTCCAGTCCTTGGCTCGATCCTCGATCGATGCAAAACATTTAATTTTATGAAAAAAAATAATAATTCCAATAAACCATGTTCAACATTCATAAAGAGACTTTAAATCCTCTACTACCATCATCCTATCAGACGTCAAGACTACCATATTGGAAATTCGTAATTGTAATGCTAGAGATTCGGGAAAAAGTTCAAAACTCATTAAATAAATTTGTAATCTATATACTGATTAGATCGACTAAGGTCCATGGTTAGATCCCTTGTCGATACAAAACAACTTTAATTTTAAAAAAGTACCAGAAAAGTGTAAGGTTCGAGGAATAAAACACCTAAAAGTCTTTTAAAAACATAATATTTATTACACAATTTCTATCCTACTACAGAATCACTTGCGAAAGCCAGCAATCTTATAAAAATTTAGCCCTGCATAGACGTACAACGACTACTTCTTAGCTCCAAATGGCTCCAAATGCTCCAAACGGCCTCCAAATGGCTCCAAAAGCTCCAACAGCCTCCAAATGCTTAACACAGTTCCAAATGGCTCCAAATGCTCCAAACGGCCTCCAAATGCTTGACAGCTCCAAATGTTTCCAGCAGCTCCAAATGCTCCAAATTCTTGACAGCTCCAAATGCTTCAAAAGGCTCCAAATGCTCCAAATGACTCCAAAAGGCTCCAAATGCTCCAACAGCTCCAAAAAAAAAAGGCTCCAAATGCTCAAACAGCCTCCAAATGCTTAACACAGTTCCAAATGGCTCCAAATGCTCCAAACGGCCTCCAAATGCTTGACAGCTCCAAATGTTTCCAGCAGCTCCAAATGCTCCAAATTCTTGACAGCTCCAAATGCTTCAAAAGGCTCCAAATGCTCCAAATGACTCCAACAGCTCCAAAAGACTCCAAATGCTCCAACAGCTCCAAAAAAAGGCTCCAAATGCTCCAACAGCCTCCAAATGCTTAACACAGCTCCAAATGGCTCTAAATGCTCCAAACGGCCTCCAAATGCTTGACAGCTCCAAATGTCTCCAGCAGCTCCAAATGCTCCAACAGCTCCAAAAAAAAGGCTCCAAATGCTCCAACAGCCTCCAAATGCTTAACACAGCTCCAAATGGCTCCAAATGCTTGGCAGCTCCAAATGCTTCAAAAGGCTCCAAATGCTCCAAATGGCTCCAACAGCTCCAAAAGACTCCAAATGCTTCAAAAGGCTCCAATTGCTCCAAGAGCTCCATCTTCAATTGGTTCCAACTGATTCCTATTACTTTTATCGAACTTGGCATGATTACTAACATGTCTTTATCAGTATACATTTTGACTGGCAGTGGTAACGTTTTTTACACCTTTAAGTTATAAGTTTTATTTAGAAATCAGATTTCGATAAATGATAGCTTCCATCTGGAAAAAAAATATATTAATTTATCTTCAAGTTTATACACATACATTTAATTTAATCCATTATTGTATGTAGCCAGCTTCCCTCAGTTCTTTGAGTATGAAGGATATTTCTTTAATGTTCGAATAGTTTCCTGCACAAAGCGATCCATGTAGTAGTCGTAGCCTGTTAACCAATATGTTAGGATCTTCCCATGAGGTATAATCAATCTCTTCTGCTGCCTTCATCATCCTTGCATGTTTATAATAAATATTATCTTTGGTGTCTATCGTTTTAACACCAACCACAAGGTCACTTTCGTCATCTTGCCAGTGATTATCACAAGCTTGATCAGGATAATTTATTTTATTACGTCGTTTCCATCGTTTTGGTCTCAAACCACCATCACAGTCTTCGCTCTTGCATGCTTTTGGTGCTTCAGTACAGTACTCAATCATGCCAGCTTCTGATGTGTCACCACAGTCTTCAATCATGTCAGCACCACAAACTTGATCAGGATAATTTATTTTATTACGTCGTTTCCATCGTTTTGGTCTCAGACTGCCATCACAGTCTTCGATCTTGCCTGCTTTAGGTGTTTCAGTACAGTACTCAATCATGTCAGCCTCAGATGTGTCACCACAATCTTCAATCATGCCAGCCTCAGATGATTCATCAAAGTCTTCGACCTTGTAAGCTTCAGGTGGTTCTCCATCTTTCACATTTTCATGGAGACGACTAGATATTGGAGTAAATATATTTTCATTTCTAATGTGGTTACAACTTCCTTCGTTTGTTTTAAATTTTAAATTATTATCTTGATCTAGATCAGTAATTTTAGCATTAGCTTTTTCGCCTTCGTTCCTCTTCAGCGATGTTGTAGCCCAGTCTTCGTTATCTTTATTCATCTTAATTGTACAGGTCTTGTAATGTCTATCCAAGTAATATCTTCTACCAAAGGATTTCTGACACTGACTGCAATGAAATGGTTTTTGACAAGGACCCAAATTACACTCGCTTCTCTCATGTCGTTTAGCATTCTTTCTCAAGGTAAACACCTTGCTACAGTATCTACAGTGATGACGTTTTGATACAGCAACAAATCCCGTTTCAGGATTCATATTAGTTATTGAGACTAATGCCAGATGCAAACTAAGAGTTTTAAATTAGATATATTACTTAAATAGAATTTTTTAATTATTTCATCAGCGAGAATTAATTTATCTCATTCAAAGGTACTTGTTGCAAGTAGTTCTGCTTTTCAACAACAGATGTCGCCACATGTTACTTGCAGGTAAATAATATTTAGTTCTTTTATGCGGGATGCGGGATGCTCACTAACGATCGCAAAAGAAGGATGGCTTCGCTAGACTCCAAGGAGAAGGAAGTTCGTCCATCCTGTTAGTGCTTCTTAGATTTCTCAGAGATTATTTGACTGAGTAATGATATTTTTTTTTTTTTAAATTTCCACCTGATAAAAATATTACAAGTGCTGATTTATTGACAGAATTTCAATAATTAAATGCAACCTTGAATAAAAAAATGACATGACTCATTAAGTAAAAAATTCTTCATGCAGAGATCAATTCCTCATCAGTAACCAGAAGCACTCGGAGAAAACCATCAGATGTCTAGTCAGGAATAATCAGAAGCACCCAGAGAAAACCATCATAATATTGTCAAGAATAAACGGGAGCACACGGAGAAATCCACCATAATATTGACAAGAATAATCAGGAGCACACGGAGAAAACCACCGCAAGTTTTCTTTGATATTGTCACGATCCACCTTCAGAGGGGGGAGAGAATCGTAGCTCTTTACATAGAAACAACTCGCTTGGCATCAACTAGTCTTAACTTCATAAAATACTTTACTGTACCTAGGATCATAGGTTCGTCATCCCGTACAGGATGTCTGGTGAGAGCTGAACTAAGGAGATTTTGCAAAATAACATAATACTTAATTAAAATTATTTTATTCTTAAAGTCAAATACTCAACATCATTTTAAAGAACATTTAAATAGCGGGATTACAATTTAAAACAATAATCTCTTTACTTCCTTAACGATTGAACGACCTTACAAGAGAGAGAATGAGAGAACTTCACTAAACACTTCCCTAGTCCTTCCGAATACCTCAAATCATAATTAATACTTAAAATTAAAACAAAGATAAGTCCATACTCACATTTTCCGAAAAGCCTTTCTTGATCGATTACTTAAAACTAACGTAGGGGCCTCTCCTGCCCTTAAAATCCGAACGAACATTACATTTTAAAAATTATAACTAAACGACTAGTGACGAAGGCCATTGCCTCCGCCCGAAAGCTTGAAGATGACTACATTATGACCTAACTTAAATTAAACGACTCGTGGCCTCTGGCGTCGGCCATAGCTTCTGCCCGAAAGCTTGAATTCCTACATCACGAACGAACTAACAACTCGTGACCACAGGTGAGACGCATAGCCTCCGCCTGAGTGAGCCTGAATTCCTACATCACGAACGAACTAACAACTCGTGACCACAGGTGAGACGCATAGCCTCCGCCTGAGTGAGCCCCGAGTCACCACTCACTTGCGCTTAAATTCGCGCGCCCTGCCGCGCCTACCATAACAAAAGCTCGTTATTGAAGTCAAATTTACTAAACAACTAACTAGAACATCTGGGAAGGCTACCCCCCTCTACCCCGATGTGCAGGCCACACCGCGCGGCTTGTTACGACAGCGCGCCCCAGTAACTGCGGCCCGTGGCTGCGCCAGCGCGCGGCCAAACAAACAAACAAAATTCTGCAAGCCCGCAGCGCGCCGCGCCGGCCCCGTGCCCCAATTACATGGTCACGCCACTTGCGCTGACGAGTGAACAGAGCAGCCAGCCCAGAGTCCCGTCAGTAAAGTCCCTAAATTTGATTTCAACAACCCTGCAAAATTTCAACCCGCGACATAACCCTCCCCTCACAGAGCTCGAGCCCCATCGAGCTACCTCAAAATTACAAATTGTCTTTTTCCATTAAACCATAACTATAAATTCCTCATTTCACAAAAATAATAATTTTCTTAGTTCCTTGCTGTCTGAACATACATCTAGATTCTGCATAAGATTTATTTTAAAACAACAAGTATTCATAAAATTAAATGTAAAACTTTTATCTGGTTTGTTCTCACAGGAACCTTCAGAGGCTCGAGTTCTCAATTCTAAAAAAATTGTTCTGTTAGTGAAGCTCTCTTTACAAATTAAATTACTGTTCTTAGTTTCTCAGTATTCGTTAAACAATGTGCAAATTCTTGATAATTATTATTATTTTTTTTTTTCAGTTTCCGTTTATTACCATACTTCTTTCGTTCTTCAAAAAAAATTAAGTGTCCTTACAGTGTTTCAATTAATTAAACTCTTATCTCGTGAAGGTTGGTGCAACTCCTCGAAGTCAGTGTTGTCGAGAAGAGTAGCTCCCTGGGCTGGCCATCAGCAAACACCACTCAACTCCAACAGCTACTGGACTGGCTTCCAGGGCAGCTCACAACTTCTCCCCACATCTGCTTCGGAGTTGTGCCATCCTCATCACGAACAGATTACAATTCTGAAACATCATCAACAGGCATTACCATCACGCCTGACAAATACAAAACTAACTACTAAACTGCAATCGATGGGCAAGGATGCAAACACACAAAAAAATAAAATTAATTAATACAACTGCTAACATAAAGTATCCCACCCTTAGCATAATCTAATCAGGCAAATAATTTGATAGGAAAAACTTAAGGAAGGGAAACATGACCTCCAATGATTTTCCCTAACTCTTGAGTCTTGATCTTCTCTATACAGCAAATAGTCCCCACGAAGTAACTGGGTTGAAGGTCAGTTCACATGACCCACCCATAACCTCTTCTACTCTTCTTTTCTTCTGGGGGCAACCACAATGCCCACCAATCTCTCTCCATGGTGCCGAACCAGCTATCCCATGAGAGTAAACAACGTAGTCAATAGAAGCGCAGAGGGGAAACACCAATCTCTGGCTTGTCGAGTCATAAAACTGCTTTATCTTCTTCTTCTTCTGAGTAAAAATATCTGACTAACCTTGCTTCTATTCTTCCAAACAGTAAAAGTTCATCAGGTATCTTCATGAAAGAAACATTCTAACTAATAATTCTTCATTTTTCTTCTTCTTTATTTCTGTTAGTTGTAATAGAAGGCCATGTTAGGGAGGTTATAGGGAAAAAGAGTGGCCAATTCCCACCCCATCACCCACCTAGATCATGACTAATTAACTTTTAAACTTTCTATTTCAAACAAATTAAAAAAAACCATTTTTTTTTATTCAAACTTTTAAACTATAATTACTTTTACTTCATAACCTCAAAAGCTAATCAATAATTCTAAATGAAATTGTGATTTACTGCATCCTTGTTCCATCCGATCTGTTTGTTAATAACCTTTCTTGTAAAGTATAAAATTTTCAAACATTACTAATTCAAAAAAAAATTAAATTCTGGTGTCCTTTGAGTTACAATTAACTTTACTATTTCTTAGCTTGAAATAATTTAAGTTTTCAGAACTATTTCATTGTCTAATTCACAACACTTAAAAATCAACTCAAAACAACAAATCATCAAAATCAATAAGATCATCTGACCTACCTATCAGTACTGTGAACTTGAACTGTTCGTACACATTTATAATAAGCTATTGTATTGAAATTCCAACCTAAATAAGGTTTTAAAAAAACTACTAATCCCTCTGTAAATTAAGAAAATTAACTTTAAAAATTAAACTTATGGTATTAGTTCTTTTTGACAGCTACCACAACTCACTAGTTCCATTACATTACTATAACCTAAAAAGTTCTGTAAATAATGTTTATAACAAAAAAAAACTCCAGTTACTGTCTTCCATAAAAAAAAATAAAACTTTACATGACCTTATTAATCTCCACTTGTAAGTCCATGGCTGCCAGCTTTCTCTTCTCTTGAATCTTCTTGGCTCTTGTTTCAGTGATCTTGTATCTTGTCTCTCGAACTCTTGTCATCTTGTAAACTGGACTGCTGCTCAGCTCATCTTAAGGAATCTGTAACAGTTTCAAAAATACATGTTAATTTAAATTACATAATTCCTGTTCTTTGGTCCTAAAAAAAAATTGTATTATTAGTACACATTACCCTGAAACAACATTATTATTCATTGTTTATTACTTAAAAAAAATGCTTTACCATAAAATCCTTTTTTGTTCTTTTCATTAGGCCTATTTATTTTCCTTCTTCTTAATTAAATTCTGCTTCAAATGTTAATCCTAACTTAAGACCTACCATCTATTTATTATTCATTACCTACATTATTTATGTTACCCTAAAATTCCCATAAGTTTCTAATACTTCCTATCAAAGACATTCTCTCTCAAAAAAAATTTACTTATGACTCTTAACTTAACAAACTTAAAAAAAACTTTTACACTAGACTTAACTTATTATTCATTCTTAGTTACTAAATTTCTATATGTAAACTTTAGTACTTACAAACAAAAACTGCCTATTTCTCTCTACCTCTTAATCTCTTTCAATTATTACAATAATAATGTTACCTTGCATCTTTAAACTTTCTTCTTTTCAATTAAATTAGACATCTCATAACAATAAAAATTCTGCCTATACTCTTCTTATGGGTGTACAAACCAACAACAAAATTTCAAATTCTCAAGTTTCCTTATATTTAAATTATGCAATGCACATAACCTCTGTGGTGCCTGTACCCTTTTAGGCCTACCACCTTCTCCTCTCACAGCATGACAACTCTTATTCCTCGGGGTCTGTATTCACTGTTCCAAATCAAATATCTCAAAAAAATTAAAAACAAATTTATTATTTTAAGAAAACAAAAATTTACATTGAATTTACTATGGAGCCTGGAAATCTCAATGTCTCACAGCAGCTAACATGACTAAATCCCATGGAACCCCAGGTTTACATAACCTGTGCCCAAAAATTTAAGCATACCAGGCTTTCCCTGCACTGGTTTTACAGCATCACACACTATTTAGGGCCCCTGATCTGCCATCAGTCCCAAGGAGTTTTCCCACAACCCCTCTCTACACAAGCGCCTACCGCATTCCTCTCAATTGGCTATCGGTTTTACGGCATTCTTTTGAGATCCGACCATCAAGTTAGGGCTAATCGAACACTAAACCTCCATACTTCCAAACTAATGTAAATCAATTAAATTTTCTCTGTAATTTCTTAAAATCCAAATAAAAATTATTCAAACATGCCCAAGAAACTTTCAAAAAAAAAATTCATAATCTTATCTTCAAACCCTTAAAATAAAAATAAATAGATTACTCTGTTTTCTCCTTAATAACTGTAAACTGTCAACAAATATTATGTCGTAAATTTAACTATGCTTACTGACTCTAAATCATAAAATCTCATTCGTCCTAATTAATAAACAACCAATTTCCTTGAAATCTCACTGTATCTCTCATACTCAAACTCCACTGGCTGAATATCTCAATAAATTCAAAAACAATTATCTAAACTCTTAAAGAAACTCCTCCCCAATTATTCAAATTACTTCACCTTATTTTATTTCATTACTTAAAACACCTTACTCAAAAAAAATTAATTAATTATCTAGCTATCTTCCATTATTATTTATTTACCGAACAAAACTTTCTCCTAAATTAATTTAGTAACATTCAATTTCACATTAGGCAAGTACACTAACTCTCTACAGCAATGTTTCTCATTTCCCTCCTTCCTAACTGAATCCAATCTTACTTAACCTCCAGGGAATTTACCTCACAAAATAACCAAAAATTTCACTGTAGTGCCTATCTGCTATAGGCCCACTACACAGGGGGCTCTAACCCCACCAACAAACTTCATTGAAATGGTACCCTATCCCATACAGGATAGCCACTTCGGTACTACCATGGGGAACTCCTGCCCCAAACTACTCACAACTCTCAGGATTCTCCTGACCCTTAATTCCGTAGTCAGCCCATCTCCTATGGTCTGCGCTACAATTCCCTTTCTTCCCAGGGACACAACGCCTCACCTTAGGGTCCCTCGCCCTAATGAAAACATTAATTTTGTCTCTCTGTTCTTTTGGAGTAAATTCCCTCTATACACAAAAACTATCCTTCCCACTTTTCTCAATGCTTATCGATTTTATAGTGTACCTCCTTAATAATGTTTACAAATCCCAAAAAAATATTTTTAAAACCGAGGTAGAATTTAACTAACAAAAACATAAACAACTTACAACGAAACACTTCTAGCCTATACATCATACACTTCTTAAAATAAATTACTTACATACTGAAAGTTCCTCTTCTTCTAAAACACACTTAAATTTAAATTTATTTAACCAATAGTCTATTTTCTTATCGCTAAGTTACCGTACAGCTGATCAAAACAAGGTCACGGCCTGTCCACGTCTCCGTATGAGCCCGTGACGTCACCGAATTCCATCAGGTGCGCCAACCCTCGCTTGCGGTTCCTCCGTTCTCCGCTAGGTCTCAGCACCTCCCCGTCACGTGTTCATTCTGCCACGTCCACTGACGTGTCGTTCTGAAACAACTCTCAACATTTTTCTAATTAAAACAAAACATCACTATAAATTCTATAACTCTCTTTTACATAAACTCTCGTTTTCTCTTTAATTCCTTTCTAACGTTTATCCTTCCCTCGACTGATTTAATTCGTACGTCTCGTCTCCTACGCGCACGAAAACAAAACAAACTTCTCTTGAAAATAATTCCTATTTACGACAAAAAATTTTTATTTTAAATTATAATTCTCTTAACCTACAATCTTAAATTAACTTTAATAAAACTAAACCACTTGCATTATCTCTAATAAGCATTTAACTTATAACGTATTCTCCTCACGTAATAATCCCCGATATAAATCTACAATAAATTCAACGACTTAAAACAACTTATCACTATAAACTTTATCCTTACAAGTATCCTCAAATAAACATTTGTTACGTCAAAAAAAAAATCTCAAAGACTTCCTCCACTATAGACTAAAATTCCGTAATCCTCTCCTCAATTAAACTCTTAATAACCTGCTATCAGAAGCTGAAACTAACTTAATAATAAACATAAAAATCTACCTCTCTCTCTCTCCAGAAATAGAACCTACCCGGCGCCTCCACCATTTCTGTCACGATCCACCTTCAGAGGGGGGAGAGAATCGTAGCTCTTTACATAGAAACAACTCGCTTGGCATCAACTAGTCTTAACTTCATAAAATACTTTACTGTACCTAGGATCATAGGTTCGTCATCCCGTACAGGATGTCTGGTGAGAGCTGAACTAAGGAGATTTTGCAAAATAACATAATACTTAATTAAAATTATTTTATTCTTAAAGTCAAATACTCAACATCATTTTAAAGAACATTTAAATAGCGGGATTACAATTTAAAACAATAATCTCTTTACTTCCTTAACGATTGAACGACCTTACAAGAGAGAGAATGAGAGAACTTCACTAAACACTTCCCTAGTCCTTCCGAATACCTCAAATCATAATTAATACTTAAAATTAAAACAAAGATAAGTCCATACTCACATTTTCCGAAAAGCCTTTCTTGATCGATTACTTAAAACTAACGTAGGGGCCTCTCCTGCCCTTAAAATCCGAACGAACATTACATTTTAAAAATTATAACTAAACGACTAGTGACGAAGGCCATTGCCTCCGCCCGAAAGCTTGAAGATGACTACATTATGACCTAACTTAAATTAAACGACTCGTGGCCTCTGGCGTCGGCCATAGCTTCTGCCCGAAAGCTTGAATTCCTACATCACGAACGAACTAACAACTCGTGACCACAGGTGAGACGCATAGCCTCCGCCTGAGTGAGCCTGAATTCCTACATCACGAACGAACTAACAACTCGTGACCACAGGTGAGACGCATAGCCTCCGCCTGAGTGAGCCCCGAGTCACCACTCACTTGCGCTTAAATTCGCGCGCCCTGCCGCGCCTACCATAACAAAAGCTCGTTATTGAAGTCAAATTTACTAAACAACTAACTAGAACATCTGGGAAGGCTACCCCCCTCTACCCCGATGTGCAGGCCACACCGCGCGGCTTGTTACGACAGCGCGCCCCAGTAACTGCGGCCCGTGGCTGCGCCAGCGCGCGGCCAAACAAACAAACAAAATTCTGCAAGCCCGCAGCGCGCCGCGCCGGCCCCGTGCCCCAATTACATGGTCACGCCACTTGCGCTGACGAGTGAACAGAGCAGCCAGCCCAGAGTCCCGTCAGTAAAGTCCCTAAATTTGATTTCAACAACCCTGCAAAATTTCAACCCGCGACAATATCATAAAATTTCAGGAAAAAAAATAATAAAAAATAAAAATAAATTAATAAAAAATTAAAAAAAAATAAAATAAAAAATACATAAATATATTCTGCTAGCTTGTGAACTTCTCATTGTTGAACAAAGATAGAGATCTAGTACAAGCCAGAATTTTATGTATTTTTTATTTTATTTTTTTTTAATTTTTTATTAATTTATTTTTATTTTTTATTTTTTTTTTCCCTGAATTTTATGATATCAAAGAAAACTTGCGGTGGTTTTCTCCGTGTGCTCCTGATTATTCTTGTCAATATTATGGTGGATTTCTCCGTGTGCTCCCGTTTATTCTTGACAATATTATGATGGTTTTCTCTGGGTGCTTCTGATTATTCCTGACTAGACATCTGATGGTTTTCTCCGAGTGCTTCTGGTTACTGATGAGGAATTGATCTCTGCATGAAGAATTTTTTACTTAATGAGTCATGTCATTTTTTTATTCAAGGTTGCATTTAATTATTGAAATTCTGTCAATAAATCAGCACTTGTAATATTTTTATCAGGTGGAAATTTAAAAAAAAAAAAATATCATTACTCAGTCAAATAATCTCTGAGAAATCTAAGAAGCACTAACAGGATGGACGAACTTCCTTCTCCTTGGAGTCTAGCGAAGCCATCCTTCTTTTGCGATCGTTAGTGAGCATCCCGCATCCCGCATAAAAGAACTAAATATTATTTACCTGCAAGTAACATGTGGCGACATCTGTTGTTGAAAAGCAGAACTACTTGCAACAAGTACCTTTGAATGAGATAAATTAATTCTCGCTGATGAAATAATTAAAAAATTCTATTTAAGTAATATATCTAATTTAAAACTCTTAGTTTGCATCTGGCATTAGTCTCAATAACTAATATGAATCCTGAAACGGGATTTGTTGCTGTATCAAAACGTCATCACTGTAGATACTGTAGCAAGGTGTTTACCTTGAGAAAGAATGCTAAACGACATGAGAGAAGCGAGTGTAATTTGGGTCCTTGTCAAAAACCATTTCATTGCAGTCAGTGTCAGAAATCCTTTGGTAGAAGATATTACTTGGATAGACATTACAAGACCTGTACAATTAAGATGAATAAAGATAACGAAGACTGGGCTACAACATCGCTGAAGAGGAACGAAGGCGAAAAAGCTAATGCTAAAATTACTGATCTAGATCAAGATAATAATTTAAAATTTAAAACAAACGAAGGAAGTTGTAACCACATTAGAAATGAAAATATATTTACTCCAATATCTAGTCGTCTCCATGAAAATGTGAAAGATGGAGAACCACCTGAAGCTTACAAGGTCGAAGACTTTGATGAATCATCTGAGGCTGGCATGATTGAAGATTGTGGTGACACATCTGAGGCTGACATGATTGAGTACTGTACTGAAACACCTAAAGCAGGCAAGATCGAAGACTGTGATGGCAGTCTGAGACCAAAACGATGGAAACGACGTAATAAAATAAATTATCCTGATCAAGTTTGTGGTGCTGACATGATTGAAGACTGTGGTGACACATCAGAAGCTGGCATGATTGAGTACTGTACTGAAGCACCAAAAGCATGCAAGAGCGAAGACTGTGATGGTGGTTTGAGACCAAAACGATGGAAACGACGTAATAAAATAAATTATCCTGATCAAGCTTGTGATAATCACTGGCAAGATGACGAAAGTGACCTTGTGGTTGGTGTTAAAACGATAGACACCAAAGATAATATTTATTATAAACATGCAAGGATGATGAAGGCAGCAGAAGAGATTGATTATACCTCATGGGAAGATCCTAACATATTGGTTAACAGGCTACGACTACTACATGGATCGCTTTGTGCAGGAAACTATTCGAACATTAAAGAAATATCCTTCATACTCAAAGAACTGAGGGAAGCTGGCTACATACAATAATGGATTAAATTAAATGTATGTGTATAAACTTGAAGATAAATTAATATATTTTCTTTCCAGATGGAAGCTATCATTTATCGAAATCTGATTTCTAAATAAAACTTATAACTTAAAGGTGTAAAAAACGTTACCACTGCCAGTCAAAATGTATACTGATAAAGACATGTTAGTAATCATGCCAAGTTCGATAAAAGTAATAGGAATCAGTTGGAACCAATTGAAGATGGAGCTCTTGGAGCAATTGGAGCCTTTTGAAGCATTTGGAGTCTTTTGGAGCTGTTGGAGCCATTTGGAGCATTTGGAGCCTTTTGAAGCATTTGGAGCTGCCAAGCATTTGGAGCCATTTGGAGCTGTGTTAAGCATTTGGAGGCTGTTGGAGCATTTGGAGCCTTTTTTTGGAGCTGTTGGAGCATTTGGAGTCTTTTGGAGCTGTTGGAGTCATTTGGAGCATTTGGAGCCTTTTGAAGCATTTGGAGCTGTCAAGAATTTGGAGCATTTGGAGCTGCTGGAAACATTTGGAGCTGTCAAGCATTTGGAGGCCGTTTGGAGCATTTGGAGCCATTTGGAACTGTGTTAAGCATTTGGAGGCTGTTTGAGCATTTGGAGCCTTTTTTTTTTGGAGCTGTTGGAGCATTTGGAGCCTTTTGGAGTCATTTGGAGCATTTGGAGCCTTTTGAAGCATTTGGAGCTGTCAAGAATTTGGAGCATTTGGAGCTGCTGGAAACATTTGGAGCTGTCAAGCATTTGGAGGCCGTTTGGAGCATTTGGAGCCATTTGGAACTGTGTTAAGCATTTGGAGGCTGTTGGAGCTTTTGGAGCCATTTGGAGGCCGTTTGGAGCATTTGGAGCCATTTGGAGCTAAGAAGTAGTCGTTGTACGTCTATGCAGGGCTAAATTTTTATAAGATTGCTGGCTTTCGCAAGTGATTCTGTAGTAGGATAGAAATTGTGTAATAAATATTATGTTTGTAAAAGACTTTTAGGTGTTTTATTCCTCGAACCTTACACTTTTCTGGTACTTTTTTAAAATTAAAGTTGTTTTGTATCGACAAGGGATCTAACCATGGACCTTAGTCGATCTAATCAGTATATAGATTACAAATTTATTTAATGAGTTTTGAACTTTTTCCCGAATCTCTAGCATTACAATTACGAATTTCCAATATGGTAGTCTTGACGTCTGATAGGATGATGGTAGTAGAGGATTTAAAGTCTCTTTATGAATGTTGAACATGGTTTATTGGAATTATTATTTTTTTTCATAAAATTAA
Source organism: Bacillus rossius redtenbacheri (assembly GCF_032445375.1). Taxonomy (NCBI): domain Eukaryota; kingdom Metazoa; phylum Arthropoda; class Insecta; order Phasmatodea; family Bacillidae; genus Bacillus; species Bacillus rossius. The sequence goes on along the minus strand of NC_086343.1, from coordinate 41,679,549 downwards.
ATGTTTTGCATCGATCGAGGATCGAGCCAAGGACTGGAGCGGATCGAATCGATATGTAAGTTAATGAGTGATTTATTTAATGAATTTTGGATGTTTTCCCGCTTTTCTAGCTACATTATTACATGATTTCAAGATGGCGGTCGAATTTCATGATGGCGGGGGCACCTCGGTAATAAATGATTACTGCACTGTAGCGGGTTAGAATAAAATTATCTAGATGGAAATGTACTCTATAATACAAGTACACACACAAGATGGCGTACTCCAGCAGGTGGTATCCTCTGGTAGCATGTACTGAACATAAAATGTCGGATCCATGATGGTCGACAAGGACAAAGTCAAATTTCCAGGACAAAGTCAAATTTCAAGGTCAAGGCCAAATTTCAAGGTCAAGGTCAAAGTTCAAGGTCAATGTTCAATGTCAACAGTTGAGGACACGAGTATAGTGACCAGATAATTATACTACATGGTATCGGCACACTCTAGCTGACGAAAACAAGATGGTGGTCTCCAGCGGATGAAGACAAGATGGCGGACATGATGTCATACCAGTTGATGATATATACCTTGGTACTGGTGGTGGTAGATCAGTCTAGGTAGCTTTCATGGAGGAAGGATCGACCGTTTACTCTCGCCGGGAATCGAACCAAGGACGTACATCGGTATAATCAAACAGAATTCAAATACGTTAATTTTTTGAAGAATTTTGGAATTTTTTTCATTAAAATCGGATAATAAATAAAGATTTTCAAGATGGCGTCCAAATTTAAAGATGGCGTACATGACGTCATACTGCCGGATGATATATGCTATGAAAAAAGTGGTGGGAGTCAGTATGCCAGCAGTCACTGTGAGGGAAGGATCGGTCGCCATTTTTTAATTTTTTTGCCCTCACCGGGTTCGAACCGAGGACTCCGAACTCCGTGTCGTAAAAGTTTATTTTTTAAATATTTTTATTAAAATTTTATTATTTGAATTTTTTTATATTTTTTAAAATTTTTTTCATTAAAATCGGATAATAAATAAAAAAGTTAAAGATGGCGGCCGTAACGAAAAATGCATCGGTGACGACATAATCCAAGATGGCGGTCATGGTATCCTTATTCCTAGAAATGGCTTATAGGCAGCTATCTCTTAGGAATTTTAAGCCAGTTTTAGGAATTAGGGTTCTTTCTAGGGCAAAACGACTTTTGAGGATTTTTCGAAATTCTAATTTTTGGATTGTGGAATTTTTTGAGATTTTTTGGCGGAATTTTTTTCACAGAAATGGAAATTTTGACGAATTTTGAGGAATTTTGGGCAATTTTTGCTCAATTTTGGCGGATTTTGACACATTTTGAAGGTCAAATGTCATGGTCAAAGGTCAAGGTCACAACCATCCAAGATGGCCGCCGTGACGTCACAATCCAAGATGGCGGATAACACCACCGACCACACACCACGCGCCAGCGCCGTGCGCCCGGAAATACTTTCCTATACTACTGTGAAGTGATACAATTTTCAAATTAAAGTTTTAATAATTCTTGTATTTCTATCAAAACAAGAAAACATACCATCCAGTAACACTGATACTAACTTGTACTTCACTGTCTTGTGAAAGAAAGTCATCCAGTTTTTTAATTTATATTTTTTATTTTACAAAAACCACCTGTCTCACTTCACCTCACAGGAAGGGGTTTAGTGATACAACAATTTATACATATGGATATATCACTTCAGAATAATAATGAGGTGATGTAATACAAATATTATTGTTTTAATTTGCTCTACAAAACTTACTAGCACTACGTATTGTCACAAAAAACACACATACTTGGGCAAATTAAATTTTTTCTAGATTGTTCAGATTATTGACATTCAACAAAACATGTTCTGATAGCTAATTTAGCATCTTGCCATGTAAAATTTGACGAGGCAAACACTTACTTACTACCCACAATTGAGTGGAAACATTTACAGAATATTAAACGGAAATTGCATTCGTCCATAACGAATCACTTTAGGTTCTGGCAATTTAGAAACGACTTCATGCGGATAGATAAAACTTGTATCCTCCACATCAGGCCATACAAATGTGTCCTTGTGAGCACGATATTGTTTCATAAACTTAACTTTCACAGTTCGCCTTAAACTATTACTGCTTGATGATTCAACACTGGTCACTTTTGCAGGAAACAGGTGATTCTTCTTTGCATCAGAACTTTTCGCACTAAACTTATTAGTAGCACATTCCAAGTTAATCAACAAGTACTGTCCATCTTCTATTTCTTCATACTTTGCAGGTATTATCTTCATTTTACCTGTAGCATTGTCTTCAGTTTCCATTTCCCATTCATGTTCGTCACTTTCACTGGAAGTGTCAACAAAGTTCTGCTCTTTATCATTAGTGAAGGAGCATCCTGGAGTGTCTGGTTCCGACTCATTTTCACTTGAGTCCAAATTACCTACACTCTTTCCCGGTTCTACATTTATCCTTCTTCTTTTTGGCAAGTTTCTTCTCTCAACACACTTTCCATACCTCATTTCACGCAGCAATCCTATGAAACTTTCATCAATCGAGGAACTAGTACTAGAAGCACTGGTGCCCACTGTGAGAGGATTTGCACCTATGCCTTGGTTGGGGAGCTGCTGCAAAATCTCCTGTCTCTGAAGTGGTACAAGTCCTGTCTTTCGGAATCCATTTCTTATGTTTTGTGCACAATTCTTCTCCACATTTTGCAGGAGCTGCTTGAGAAGAGGAGGAAATTGAACCTTGGATAATGTTCCTTTGTTACCCTTATTTCTCCATTCTGTTAGCAGTTTACGCCATTCAACTTTGAGAGGATGAAAGAAAGACACATCCAAGGGTTGTGCCAAATGGGTAGAACTTTTCGGCAAAGTCAAAAACCTTATATCATTTTCGTTACACAATGATATAACACTGTATGAAAAGTGACTGCCAAGATTGTCTCCGATGAGAACTCTGGGTGCTGGTTGAGTTTTTAGGTAAGGCAAAGCAATCGTCTTGAACCATTCTCCAAAATTAATTTGATCGAACCATCCTGATTTTGAATTGCCATATCTTGTTGACTTTGGGCCTCCAACAGTCCAGGATTCATACAGGTGCTCCGCCTTGTATACAACATATACAGGAAGCAATATTCCATTGGCACTGCATGAAAACATTAATGATGTTGAAGACTTTGCAAAGTCTATTATATTTTCAGGATGTTTTTTGCCACGTCTGCAGATGACCTTTTTTTTTGCCAGGATCATCAGTGAGATTAGTCTCGTCATAGTTAACTATACTGCAAGCTTGAACACCAGAAAGACTAACCTCCAGGTTATCAAAATACTGGTTCACTGTATCTGCAGATACCTCAGCTCTTGATCTTTTGATGTTCTCTGTGAGTCTGTCAGTTAAATCCTTTTTATGTCGTTGCATAAATGACTTCACCCAATCGAGACCTGGTAGATTATTACTACTAAATTTCTTGACTGAACGCCCAGTGGTATCAAGATAATTTTTGACAACCAGTCTCAAGTCCATTTGGGTCAATGGAAATCCCCATTCACTAATAGTCAGAAGTCTATCTGTAACATACAACAAAAATACATACAATAGTGATAATTACATTAAATGGTATACCTATGTATGTTTTCTGTACAGTTAATCTGGATTTTCTACTAAGCCTCCTGGCATACCTACCTTTCAGTAATGTTTCCTCAATTTCAGTTAGAGTTGTTTGCCCTCCATAAGTTTTTTGCTTAATGCCTTTTAATGTTCTGTAAATTTTCATTTTGTCAACACCGAATTGCTCAGCAGCCTCACGATATGATAGTTCTCCAGTCTGGCACATTTTGACAGCTTTTTCTAGACTTTCTTTATTGGCAGGAACATAGGGACGAGTCCCTGGTAGCCTCTTATAAGTTCTTGGCATTTTAGACCTAAAACAATTCACGTAATTGGCATCAGCTACAAGAATTGTAAATATGTGGGGTGTAGTGATACACTGGGGTGAAGTGATACAGTGTATCACATCACCCCTGAACAGCTGTTATTTTAAACAATGGCATAACCTATAAAACTAAAACCATATTAAAAACTTAACAATGGTAGAACTTCAAGTACGATATTGCTACTTACCAGCAAACAAGTCAACATCCAATATTTCAAATAAATTCTTCATGCAATATGGAAAGTTTTCTGACCTTCAAAAACATTAGTGCTTAAACAACCAAACTGTTGCATCCACAGAGCATAGAGAAATGGCGGGAAGAACACTGGATTCATCTGTAAACTCTGTACACATATCACTGCTGCCACCTGGTGGATGGGGAAGCGAAAATTGTAACTATATTATGTTTTGGGCTAATATTCCAGAGAAATGTCAAAATGTATCACATCACCCCTCTGTATCAAATCACCCCGTTTTACGGTAATTAACATTAGGACTTTTTTTTCCAAAAACAATTAGTAACTGGTGTTTTCATACATTAAAAGATTACGATTTTATCAAAAATTAAAAACAAAAAAAAAAACAGATACGTACATTAGTGAGCATACTATATCAATGTTTACATTTCAAATGTTTCTTCAGATTAGTCGTTGATGATTTATAACTCAGTTTTTGTTTACACAAATTACAATTAGCAAACTCATTTTCCGTAAAAAAATTCCACACAAATGAAGTATTTTTCCTGCACTTATCCATTCCTTATTTCACTATAAAGATACTAACTACAAAGCATGACAGCCAGGCCCGGACTGGCTTCTTCTGGGGCCCTCGGCCAGAAACTGAAAGGGGGCCCCTACCGAGAAGTCTGTGGGTTATGGAATACCACCCAGCAAACCGGGGGGGGGGGGGGGGGGGGGGAAGCAGGGGCGTTCCCTCCGGAAAATGTTTAGAAATTATGCGCCTGGAAAACGCATTTTACTCTATTTTAAGGCTTTAAAAGTAAATGAATTTTGATCAACATTTATGAAGAAAATATATTTTTAAGTAAGTAATAGTATTGTTTCCACTGATTAATTAAAACAGAACTTAATTTTTTTTAAAAGTAGCCTATGCCTTTATAAAACATAAATTGGTGAAACTTACAATAAGTTATTAAAATAAAAATATAGTAGGATAAGAAAATTACCAACAAGGAAACCAAGCCGAATTTTACTGCTGTATACTGTATTATATGCAAGCTAAATTAATAGAATATGACTTGTCCCAGGCAGAGAGGAGGAGCGGGATCGGTCCCCGAACAGGGGTCGCTGCCCAAGAGCAGAGGAAGATCAGGCAGAGGGGAGGAGTGGGAGCGGTCCCCAAGCAGGAGTCGCTGCCCAGGAGCAGGGGGGGGGGGGGAGAGAGCGGGAGCAGTCCCCGAGTAGGGGTCGCTGCCCAAGAGCAGGGAGAGGTAGGAAGGAGGAGCGGTCCTCCAGAGAGGTCGCTGCCTAAATAATACTGCTCAAGTATTCTTGTCACTTTTATTTACCCAGAATTACTGGGAAGAGCTTTTCTGCCTGGCGATTTCTTTTTTTTTTTCCTAACCTAAATTAAAACTAAGTGTGTTTGGGAGGGTTCTGGATAAGGGACAGACTCTAAGTGCGTCTCAGGCCGAAGCCTATACACTCTAATCATGCAGGGGTTAGCCATGCGGGAGAGGGTGCATGCATCGTGTGCTAGGAGGGGGATTGACCAGCCATGGCAGCGATTGGCGCCATGACTAACTCCCCTCACTGAGTATTCTAGACTAAAACTAGATAAGTTGGGCCCAGGTAAAACCTGCATAGACACAGGGAAAACCCTGGGCACTTACATGCAGGATGCAAAATTGCATGCATTAATTACATGCGGGTTGGCTACGGGAATAGAAGGATGGCTCAGGAAGAAGAGTTGGAAGAGTAGAAAATATCTACTAAGCAAGGGCGGGTACTTGGACATCTTTGTCCGCATTTGGGTGTTTGGTCATGACTGGTTTTTAGGGGGCGACTTCGTCGTTTCCCGCCAGGCTGCCAGCCAGCCAGGTGAGCTGAAAGAAAAGAAAGGTACATCTTACAACTATAAGTTATATGGCCGCAGCACCCAGGTTGCCCCAGTTACCACGGCTATGTATGCCCGACACATTGTGCTGCCAGCCTGGGCATGTCAATCATTGGCTAGTCCAATGTTGCATATTTGCACTCCAGGACGTGGTCAGGCACATGTTCAGAATTTTATTACTTAATGCTAATATTAGGACTTAAAGTTATGTCTTAAGAAATTAAAATGCTTAATACTAAGTCTGGAGCTGCCAGAAATACGGGTGTAAAAACTGCGCGATTCTTAAGCAGAATTTTCTCGCCAGTCCGCAACCACTCGGTTGGGGTCGGGCCTCGGCTGAGCGCAGGTGCGCTGTGATTGGCCGGAGCCTCCAGCCAATCACGGGCCACTACGGTGGTCGATGCGCCAGGATGGATTTCGGGCGTTTGTATTTTTGTGTTTCGTCGGGATCATAATTTCCGAGTGAGGAAATATGCGGATTTAAACTATTTACACATTTATCGTAAAAAGTTTGTGTTGTACGAGTGTAAAAGTCTTGCAAAGTCTCTGACTCTGTTTCACGATGCAATGCTTCTACAGGGCAGTATCGTGGGGCGTCTGTGGCGATTCGAATGCACCTATTCTGAATCCGCTGCAGTTTTATTAGGTGTGTGGGGGCAGCTGTTGCCCAGACTGGGGCTGCATATGTAATTATTGGGCATATTAGAGCATTGTACAGCAGTAGGCCGGTTTTAACCTTGCTGCCGCATCGTCTACTCATTACTGGGTATAGTGCACTGATCCTAGCCTGCGCTTGCGCTCGCCTGGTGTCAATGTGATTGCGCCAGAGTAGTTTCCTATCCATGTGAACACCTAGATATTTCACTACATCCTTATGCGGTATTTGTTCGTCAAACAAACGTATTTGCGGCCTGTGTTCTACAGGCGGGAGATTTTTACGAGTAAATACAATAACCTCTGATTTCGTTGTATTTACTTTTATACGCCAAGTCGTGCACCATTGTTCGAACTCAGTGAGCGCGACTTGCAGTCTGTTGGTAGCTAGCTGGAGGTTGTGGGACCTGCTATACAGCACTGTGTCATCTGCATAACAGTCCAGCTTTACTAGTCGGTGTGCGGGGCGTGGCATGTCACTGACATATATATTAAAGAGTACAGGTCCTAAGATGCTTCCCTGCGGTACACCTGCTCCTATTTGTTTTATGTCTGATAGAGCTCCTTCAGTAGATACTCTAAAGGTTCTGTCTGCTAAATAGGACGCGACTAGTTTAATATAACAGTCTGGAAATCCTGTTTGGTAGAGTTTGTAGATTAGCCCCGCATGAAATACTCTGTCGAAGGCTTTCTCTACGTCTATAAACGTAGCGACTACATAATCCTGTACATTAAATGCGCTTGTGATTTCTTCAGTCAGGTGCACGAGCTGATGTACTGTCGAGTGTGTACTGCGAAAGCCGAACTGTTCATCCGGCAGTATGTTATTCTCGTGGATGTGTACATAAAGTCTGTGTAGTATAATACTCTCCACGACTTTAGACACAGTACTTAGCAGACTGATAGGTCTGTAATTCTGTGGCAGTGTTTTATTTTTACCTGGCTTGTGAAAGACTATAACTCTAGCCTCTTTCCACTGTGAGGGAAAAATATTTAACCGAAACATTGCATTTATGCACTCGGCTAGATATTCGAGTGTTTCGTTCGGGAGTTGTTTGAGAACAACAGCCTGTATTCCGTCATTCCCAGGGGCTTTTCGCGGCTTCATTTTCTTGATAGCACGCTTTATTTCTTGCGCCTGTGTAAGTAAAGGCTCAGAGGTTGTGGGCAGTCACAATTTAACACGGAGTTCGCGGTAAATTTGCGCCGTAAATATCTTGTCGCAGGGCTGCATGATGGGCTGGAATGCTGCTTCCAGTGTGTCGGCGAAAGCTTGTGCCTTATCACAGGGCTGAAAAACTACACCATTGTTTGTTTCAAGGGGCGGGATTTTGTCCGATTTATTTAAAATCCGCTTCGTCATTGTCCAGGCACTTCCGTCCTGGGTGTCGAGTCGCGCGATTTTAGTTTCCCACTGGCTGCCTCGCCAGAGTGAGATTTCGTCTGAAATGATTGTTTGTAGTTCGTTTATTCGGCGTTTCGTCTCTTGTGTACGACGCCGTGTGTATTCACGCCACAGTCGATTTTTTTGTGAAATCAAGCTGCGGATGTATTCTGGCAACTCGTCGTGTGCTAACCTAACCTCCTTTTCTGGGATGCACTGGCTAATACCATCCTGGATTTTTTCTGTTAGTTCTAATATCGCGGAATTTAAATTATCGCTGTTTTCAATAGTTATTTCGGCTGCGTCGGGGAGATTTACTGTTAAATAGTTTTTAAATTGTTGCCAGTCCGCGTTTTTATATTCCCTGATTTTTCGTGGCTGGATGGAGTCTATATTTGCGTCATCAAATTTTAAATGAACAGGGAAATGATCCGATGACATGTCGTGTACAACCTCGAGTTCGAATCCCGTGTTGACACGTTTGTTCAGGGCGATATCTAAAATATCAGGCATGTCGTTCAGTCGACCAGAGTCATGTGTGGGCTCTGAGGGAGCATGTACAGTGTAGTTTTTGTTGAGTTGGTGAGTGTAGAGTAGTCTGCCATTCGCTGTAGCGCGCCTGCAGTTCCACTCTATGTGTTTGGCATTTATATCGCCTACAGCAAGGAAGCTCGGGGCCGCTCCATATAAAGTATCCAGGTCTGCCTCGCTGAGGGACCTGCCTGGTGGGGCGTACATTGCAATTAATTTAATTTGTTGCCGATTTATGTTTAAATTAATTCCTATAGCCTCCAGTTGTTGGAAATCAGGGAGCTGGCAGGCAGTGTGTTGTACACTAGTGTGTACAGCAAGGGCTACTCCACCGCCTCTTGCGTCTCGATCGCGCCTATAAATGACATAATTTAATATTGTCAGCCTGTCTGTCGGAGTCAGATGCGTTTCGTTTATCGCAGCTATTGTTATTTTATATTTATCCAGGTGGTTGATAAATTCCGGTAGTTTATTTTTAATGTCGCGTGCATTCCAGAAGAGGAGGGAATGTAACTTAAGACTAGTGGCTGCGTGTGTGCTGCAATTCGGTGCCGAATTATTGCTGGTCATTGACGACGACCCCAGCAAGCGCACACACGCAATCCATGGTGGCACGTATTTTGTCGGCCATGGATTTGGAGGTGTCTAGCCAGATGACTAGAAGCTGGCACAGAGGGCCGATGGCACTCTGCAGTTGGGCGTTGCCTCTGATGGCCTTGTGGGTGTGGATGACCGCCTGGATGTCCGCGAGCTGCGGTGCCTGGGCGCTGGTGGACGGTGTCAGCTGGGCAGTTGGCAGCTCTGGTGCTGCATCGACTGCCATTGCTGCCACGGGTGCGGCCTGCGGCTGGGTTGGGGCTGGCGTTCTCTTCGCCGGTGTGGGAGCTGGCTTGGTGGCTGCCAGCTTGTCCTGGGCGGGCTGTCGGGGCCTGTCCTGGGTGGGGCACGGGGGCTTTCCTTGGCCATTTTTGTGGCCGGTGGGGTTCTTCTTGAACCCCTTCTTCCTCTGCCACGGGTTGTTGGCAAGCACTGGGTAGTCCAGCTCATTGTGGCTGGGCTCCCAGTGCTGCTGCAGGGGCACAAAGCGGCTCCCGCTGGCCTGCGCCAGATAGTCGCCGAAGCTCGGCGGTGGTGGGCACCAGGGGTTGCGTCTTGGGGGGGCGTGATGTCCCTGCGGTGCCTGCTGTTGGGGCTGGGGCTGGTTGGTGGCGCGCGTGTTGTCGCGCATGTCGCGGCGGGACTGCAGCTCCCGCTTCTTTCGTTCTTGGGGGGGAAGGTGCCTCCGTGTCTCCTTCTTGTACGCACTGCACCCCTTGAAATTGGCGCAGTGCGGTTCCTCGCAGTGAGCACACTTTTTGTGCTCCTGCTGGCCCCCGTGCGGGCGCCTGTAGTCGTCCACGCGAATCCGCATTCCAGCGAATTCGCGCAGAGCCTGTATTATGGCGGAGTTGCACGACTGCGGCACCTCGATGACGAGGGCGTCGCACTTCTCCCGCCTCCGCCTGTTCTCCAGGAACCATTGGTTCTGGACGGGCAGGTTCAGTGCGGCGAACTCCTCTTGTAGGAAGTCCGTTGGTGTGTGACGGTGTACGCCGCGCAGTACGAATTTTTTTGGTACTTCGTGCTGTTGCAGAAGCACCGAATGCTGCGCACCAATGGCCTGAAGGGCGTTAATCGCGTGTGTGTAGTCCGCGATGGTGGCGGTGTGGACCATGATTTCGTCCTTCCCGCGGTTCGTGCAGGTGAAGCGCTTGGTGAGGGCGTTTTTGAGTGTATGGTACACTCGCGGGTATTGGTGCTCCTGGTCAAGGAACACGTAGAGTGGCTTGACGCGAGGGGCCTTGGGCGCTGTTGGTTGGGGGGGGCGGGGCCCGCCTGCTCGGTTGAGGAAGAGGCCGCCATCTCGTGGTGCGACCTCTTCGCCTTTTTCGTGGCGACTGTCTGCTAGTCGCCATCGGTTGCTTCCTCCTGAGGGGAGGGCATTGTGTCGTCCATCTCAGTCATTTTCAGTCCGTGCCTCACACTCTAGCGCACCCACTGACCGTCCCCCGGGGCTAAGTTAGCCGGGTTCAGGCTAGGCTGTAGGAGATCTAACTCCCCGGGTGTCGCAGAGCTCGTTGGTCGTCAATACCTTATTAACTTATCCTTTACAGCACAACTGTTAACGCCTGTGCGCACTAGGCACACAGGCACCTTTCAAAGATCGTCTGCTGCCAGTCGTGACGGCACTAAGAAGTGCTATCAACAACTGTACAAGCAAAACTGCTGGAGCTGCTCCGGGACACGCCCGTCTTCAACGAAAGCGCAGCTGGAACTCATTTCCTTTTCCCTTTTTCTGCCTGGCAATTTTTTTTAAAAATATTTTTCCTAGCCTAAGTTAATTCTAAGTGTGTAGGGGAGGGTCCAGGTTAGGGGAGGACCTAAGTGTGTCTCAGGCCGAAGCCTATACACTCTACCATGCGGGTTTTTAACCATGCAGGACAAGGGCGCGTGCATCATGTGCTTATTGGGGTTTATTGGCCAGCCATGGCTGCAATTGGCGCCATGACTGACGCCCCATTGGTCGCCTAGCTTAAAAGCTAGCTAAGTGTGGCCCAGGTAAAACCTGCATAGACACAGGGAAAACCCTGGGCCGGTTCATGCGGGGATCAATTAACATGCATTAAGCAAGCAGGTAACTACTGGACAAGAGGAAGAAGGGTCCAGGTAAGAAGAGTTGGAGGGGCTGAAAAATCAACCTTGGTGGAGTTGGGTGCTTGGGCCTTGCGGCCCGCATTTAAGTTGGGAGCTCCTGGGTTATTATTAGCCAGGGGCGCATGCGCCCCCCAGGGGCGGGCGACTTCACGTCAGCCCAGCCACAGCTGCCCAGGCAGCCACAGTTAAGACAGAAGCGGGCAGACGAGCCAGTAAACCGGCTCGAACTGCTGGCTCTCGGTGCGAAAGGCAGCCTGACGTTGCGCCATCTTCATCTTCCTTCTTCAGGTCAACAGCAGTACTTTTCAAGCCAGGGTGGGGGGAGGGAACCAACCTCGCCACCCAAAATCCCCGAGACGGTTGAAGGTCGCGCCGCTCGAGGCTACTGCTGCCACACCTACAGCAGCCCCAGCTGAAGGTTCCTGATGTCTTCCTTCAGAGTTCCGATGCATTTCAATTCCGTTGCGCGCGCAGCAGTTCACAGCTCCGCAAGTTCCAGCCCGCAGTTCGTCTACACTTCGCATTTTTTCAGCACCTCGAGCTCCCCTGTGGGCCTTCGCCGACGAAGCTGCTTCCTGCCACGCGCCGAGCTGCATTCAGGCTACCTTTCACCAGGGATGTTAGACGTACCAACTTGTTGGTACACATACCATTTTTCAGGGTCTTGTACCATGTACCAAGTATAAATTGTGCTGGTATGCAGAAATACCAACTTTGAACATCGACCATACGCGATGCGCCATGCATTACCAATTAACATTAGGCGTGGACGAATAATTAAAATAGTTGCGTTTTAATAATTCCATCTGTACACGTTTAATAAAACTGCATTTTAAGAGAAATTTTTAAGTGCTAATTTAATTAAAACCATTCATACTAGGTGCTAAAGTTTTTATGGCCATCTTATATTTTCAGAAGCTAGTTCTGTAGAAATTGATCACAGCGCCATGCCGTATTGCCGTCATGGCGTGCGGATTGAATAAAAAATAGGTTACCAACCTTATCATACTTTATTTGTTGACAATTGTGTAACCTTTTATGTTTCCAAAGTATATATCGTATTAAAGCAGTTTATATAAATATCATTATATATATATATCCTATATATATATATAATCTATGAAACAAAATCTACAGGATCTTTGTCAGTGTAAGATCTTGGAGTGTACCAGTTTTTCTTCTTCAGATACCAGCTTTTAGTGACATCTGTACCAGGTTCGTTGAGCCACTGTCTAACATCCCTGCCTTTCACAACCGACAGCCGTAATAACGACTCCGCAGGCCGGCCATTGGTCCGCGAACTGCTATTGGTTATTCGCAGCCACCCCAGCGAGATTGCAACTCTCGGGCTGGGATCCCGTATCCGCCACCCGCGAGACGCGGTCGGTAGCAGTTGGCGCTGCTAGGCCGCCCCCAGCACGCACACAAAACCAACACGCACTGCCAGCCTTCGGTTACCCAACAGCCCGCGAGAGAGATGCGCACGCCCCGAGAGACGACCACCGACCTGCCTGGCTTAGCTCAGCCAGAGTAAATATACAAGGTATGTACATATTCAACAGGGAGAGCACATTTGTACCCTTCCTGTGCATACATATTCGAATTACAATAATATTGACATTCACTTGTATAATGTAAAGGCTTCTTGTTACAATACTTGGTCTTTACATATTTGTCCTGAATTAGGCTGGGCAGGTAGACAAAGTTTCCTTAATTTACATTCCCCTTAGTCTGCCATCTAGGGGCGGTTGGCGAACTAGCTTTCCTCCCCATAGATTATGTAGGATGGGTGGCGCACTTGGGGCTTGTGCTATCATACCAGCCGAGGCCAAAATGGTGGACATGACAAATAATATAAATAGGCTATGTTTGTTACACTTTGAATAACAATTTTTAAAAAATAGCATTTTTTTTTAATTCAACAAACAAACAAAAATATTTTTCAAATTAAAATAACAAAATTATTACTTAGTTCCTCTTTTTGTCTATGATACCCTGTTGAATTGTAATACGAAAGCAATCTTTAAAAATAAATCTAAGTAATTATTTTAAGATAAACACAAATAAAATAATAAAATAATATTTAAAAGTAACTATCATAACTAACCCAACAGCTTTTTCGTAAGTTCTTTACTGGTTGCAGCTACTCCATCTATAATTTCGTCTTTATCTAATCCGTAAAATAAGCCTCTCTCAACATTAATAAAAAGTAGGCTTGACAAGAGCTCTTGGCTTAAAGCTGACCTTAGTCGGTTGTTAACAATTTTAAGTTTAGAAAAAACTCTTTCACATGTAACTTGTGTGCAAGGAATAGTTAGCACAAATTTATAAACTACATACAGATTTATATAGATTCCAGATTGTGTGAGATCAAAAAGTACAGAAAAAGCACATGACAAACATCGACAACATCGTTTCTTTTCGGAGCAGTTGACACCTATAGGTTTTTCTGGTGCTTTTTCTTTTTCTGATGCTGACTCAAAATCGCCATCTTGATCTTCACTGTCTGTGTTTTCTTCACCCACAATTTGTTTTTCTTCAATTTTATCTTCCTGTATGAAATTGCTGTACTGAGCTGCAAACTGTGTCAACTCTATCAGTACCCTGCTTCTGTCAACTTTACACAGTTTAGAGACGCTTGAAAGGGCTTCTGCAGGAAATTCATCCAGCTTCAAAATAGTATTAAATTTCTTTGGATCCGACCAGAAACAATCTTGTAAAGTTTCTTTGTTCGGGCAAAATCTCTCTTCGATACTTATCCTAGCACAGTCTAAAACAGTGAAAAAAATCAGTCTGTAGCTTTGAGTAGTTGACAGTTCAGAAGCTTCGTCTTTAGATTTTTCCCCAGGCATCATCTTCTTCTTTGACGTCCTTTTATTGTTAAAGTCTAACTCAATTTCAATGTCAACTTCGTTATGTTCTAACTTTTCATTGAGAGCACTGGCATATGTTTTTGTTTTTGAGTACAAAGCCTCAAAGTGTACATCATTTCTTTTATTTTTCACTTGCTGGAGTAATGTTTGAATCAGGTCCCAAGCGATAGAGTAGTCAATATTTTTACTTTGCAAGTACTTGGAAACAGGGGAAGTAACTAAAAATAAATCAAGCAATACAAAAGACATGAATAGGTTCTCAAATTTAGACCAATGACTTATCATATTCCTTGCTGTGAATTTTGATTTACAGTCAAAACTTCCAACTGATATTTTTTGTAAAACCGACATAAGATTAAATAATTTTGCAGTATTTGAATTTTCTTCACAATTCAAAAACTCTTCATCAACAATTGATGAATGAACTTTGTGTTTGCTCCACCATCGCGTCGCTCCTATTTTTTGTAATCTATATAACTTGTCATGTGCAGTGTGTTTTTTCTTTGTTTCTTTTTCCCACACTGCCATTCTTTTGTGCGACAAATTTTGAAAAACCGCCGTCTCTTCAACCAAACCAAATAAGTTTTCTGCTTGCAGTATTTTAACAGTCGTATCAGCAACTACTAAGTTTAGCACATGTGCCATACAATGGGTATACATAAGATCTCCGTTGTCCTTCTTGAGATTGGCTTGCAGGCCGTTGTAGCATCCTTTCATGTTACTAGCTCCATCAAAAGAACAAGCAATCATATTTGATGTAGCTATGCCACATTTTGCTAGAGTAGATTTCACAAGTTCATACAATGCAAGTCCACTTGAATCATCAACTACTGTCATATCTAAAAGTTTTTCATATATTTTTCCTTGCATTACATAGCGAACACATATAGCCAACTGATCCATTGCAGCAACATCATGTGTACTATCTACCATGATGCTGTAATTTATGCTATTTTGAAGGTCGTTCAAAATAATTTTACGACCTATTGAGCTTATTACTTTGATCAACTTGTTGATAAAGGTTTTCGATAAAAATGTCAGTCAAGAACCTCGTCCAATAGACGTAGGCCTTTGAGTGTTCTTTCCTGTGGCTATTCTCTTCTTTATTATTTTCTTTCGATGCTTTTTGCTTTCTTCAATACACATTGTGATGTGATTTTGCAAAATAACATCATAATTTGCGACCAGCATTACAAGTTCCAGAAAATTTCCATGGTTTTCCACAGAGCCAAGCGTATATGCTCCTTCTGCTTTATCACCTCTATAGGCGATTCCTTGCCTTCCAATAAATAAAACAATGTCAATCAAACATTGCACAACCAATCTCCTGGTCTGAACTTCTTTTTCTCGCTTTTTTGTTTGGTTGGTAGCTAAAAGAGTTGATATGTCAAAACCTTTTTGGCTTTGAAAAACTGCTGTCACCGCGAGTTCGTGGTAGTGAGAGTCTTCATGAATCTCAATAGCTTTGTAAACATGTTTGGGAGAAACGTCGTGACCAATAATAAAGGTAGAATCTCTATGATCTTTACTTCCAAACGCCATACAACAAGAGCAGTACACTTTGTTAAGCTGAACTGAGTATGATAACCATTTTCTGTGAACTTTATCACCATTTGGCAGAAGTCGATAATACAGCTTTGAAGGCTCAAATGGCAATTTAGTTCCTTTTCCTTCTTTCACTTGAATTGGGTGTTTCTCCATAAAAGCTTTTTTGACTCCGATCGGGTCATTTTCGTTTGGGCAGATGAAACAACCAAGTTGTTCCACAGCAGCATCAGGTGTCTCCTGGCCATCTCCTTCATCGGTGTTTTCTGAGTCGGAGCTCGAACTATTTCTTGATGAACCGCTGCCGAGATGAAAAGATGTTAATGATGGACTGTCTAAAACAGTATGATCGCAAGCAGGCGTAGTTTTTTCCTTCTCAACACTACAAAACGAAGTACTAGGAGTAGACATAGGCTGAAATGAAGGAGGCGACACTGGATCTTCAGTCTCTGAAAACAAATACATACCTAGTCGCACTGTAGCTAAAATATGACGTTAACAGTTTAGTTTTTTTAGAAATTAATTAAATCTTCTACTGTAAGTGTTGAACTTAGTCATCAAAAGACATCATAGTGTACACTTCAATATGTCAGCTTGGTGCCTTGCAGTAACTACAATTTTTAGTATTTCCTATGTGAAGCAATTTATTAATATTTAAGAAATGTAAATATTGTTAACAGTGTTATTGACACAACTTATATTAAAACCACAAGCAGGCAGTTACAAAAATAAATAGTTTGTCGCTGTAGCATAAAATACTTTCGGAAAGAGGTATTAAAAGTGCCCTGATCGAATGGTGGGTGGCGGGGGGTGGGATGGGTTCACAGCTTAAACAGAGATGACGAATGGAGAACGAGACAGCTGCGTTATCGCTTCCCACGGAAATGCCGTAGTGTTATCAACGTGTCTTCTGTCAAGTCTAGATGACATTCGAGAGGCAGTAAACAATTGCTGTTAAAACAGGCATAAGTAACGCAGTTACGAGGCAGAGCATGTTTTTCAACTAAGCTATCCCATCCCTCCGCCAGGCACGTGAAAATAAGGCGTTTGAGTCAGAAAAAAAAAAGTGAAAACGTTAAAAGTAGTTTTATTTACGTTTAAATTCGTGAAAAAACCTGAAATAATTAGAAAATCCCATTTTAACATCCAAACATCACAATTCGCATTATTTTTTTTAAAGTTTTTTGCGATCGTGATTTTTTCAGGTCCCTAGGATTGATAACTTATTCAACTTACCTGTATTTGAATTTTCATTGTGTTCTGAATGATGACTAAGTACCTGAGAACTGGAATTAGAACTAGCTAACCAAGTGTTCAAACTTTGCGAGCTTTTCACATTTTCTGAAATTTTATTTTTCTTTCCTTTTCTTTTACTAGCGCCACTTGGATACACACGTTTCATATTTTCTGAGCTTAATGATGCGGTTTTGTTCGAATCCGAACCACTTTTCGCGCACACATTAGTTGCTGTTAATTGTAAACATAAAACTGAACACAATTTACCCGATTACACACAGAATAAACGTGCTGAAATTGCGACATGCAATGCAACCCAGTTACTGAGCTGATACAGCATTGACTCAGCTTGTCACTTCCCCTAACGTCTGCAACCACCCCCCCCCCCCTCAATGGATAGAATTGCACGCGCAGCGAGGAGGAAGAGCGACATGAGTCATACTGATAAGAGTCTACGATGCCCCTCACCTGTCGCTAGCTGAATATGTGCTATATAGGAAAGTTTTAGGTGTATACGACGTAAAGTATCACCAACGTAAAACGTAAAATATGTGACCCAAAATGAAAAATACACACAGGCAATTTTGTAAATCTATTAAATATTTCGTAGAAAAAAATATTTATTTGGGGGCCCCATTGGGGGGCCCCCTGGCCCGGGGGCCCTCGGCGATCGCCGACTAGCCGACCTGACCAGTCCGGGCCTGATGACAGCCCGCAACAATGTACATGGTGGTAATTAATACACAGCCAGCACGAACTGCAGTGAATGTTAAACTGATTGATACTGGCTGTATCAGGCAGGCATGAGAGTAACAGAGGTAGAGAATTACCGGGCGTGATAAATAATGTATCAGAGACACCGATACCTTTTTACGCTGGTGATGACGGCACGGAGGATGTGTACCCTGTAACGAGAATGCTGATACCTTGTCGCATCCTGGGACCGCTACTACTCTGATACAAAAGTATCAGATACTTGTAACTAGGTACATTACTGTATCAGTTCAGGTTGGAACAGATACCGAAAATTGCTGTAACAACCCACCTCTAGCCTGCATTGATATGTTAACATGTAGTGGATACGAATAACACTTGACGCCAACCGCCGGTGCTCCCTCTGGTCCGCTAAGACCATTATGTCACAACAACACTTACTCTTAAGTGCATCGAACACGCCCGAGAATGATGTCCGCCGAGTGAGTGTAAGTGCACCGCGACGAACGCCACGTCGACTACAGCGCCTGGCCAGGTGTGGCAATGCGCTAAACTAAAGCAGTAATTATTCTTTTAACTCAAAAACAACCAAATTAATAACAATTAAAAGATGATTAATTCAAGGGAAATTATGTACAATTGTCCAATAATCATATATTGTGAAATATGTCTTTTAAGTCCAAAACTGGTCGGAGCTGTTTTCCCGCGCTTCACGTGTCTAGGCGCGAGGTCGCAGGGCGCCCTTGCGCTCAGTTGCCGTCGGGAACTCGCAGGGGTCGGTCGCTCCACGCACGCAGAGCCTTCAGATTTCACGCCTCATACAAGTCTGAGCAATAGTGTAAATTCTTCAAATCCTTTTACCAGCTCTGCGCCGACCCCACTCAGTCGCACGTCTTTTCGTGCGACTCGTTAACTAATAATTTATTCCCAACAGGGAGATTTTCAACTCTTTACGTTATTTTCCTGTCCAGAGTTTAAGGACAGCGTAAATGAGTCTTATGCAGTTTTCAGGCTTCGAAGCCAAGTAATCATTCTGGTCAAAGGCTCCTAGCCAGCCTCGTGTGTCGAGTTCTAATTCGTTAATCTACGTATCCAACTTTCATCTAATTTAAATGTGTAACTTCTACGTGTAATCTAACCACGTCATAACTGTTTAATAAGTGACTGTAACTTGTATGTTTGTATCTAACCGGACCTACGGACTTTTCGGGACTTTTATGTTTTGCAACAGGTTAGATTGCAACTAACTTTAGAACATTCATTCGTATGTGCTGTCTTGCATAATAACGTCAATCTCTGCATAAGCTGCGGCAGCATTGCCACTCCGCGAATATACGCCGCATCTTTCACGTTGATAATCGGCCACTGTAGAAGTCCGCACATACCACTTTGCAACCTATCCTGGCCGCGCATATCATCTACGCATAGAGACTCGTGTGCCACGACGGTCAGACAACAGACGCGGCCAGTACTTGGACCAGTGTGTGTAACGGTTCTCAATAAAGTGCAGTGTCGTGTCAACCAGTTTATTATAATTTCATAAGGCGTCCTGGGTGGCCTGAACAGCCCGGATAGGTTTCGAACTACGACGCACTCCTGCCTGTAGCCACGAGGCCGAACCCCCGTTAAAATCCCTGAGATCACTTTTTAAATTAATAATTACTTAAAAAACTTAGACATGCAGCGGGAGTGGCGTCACATTTTTACACTGACGTCGTACCTCCGTGCCTTGGGGTTAAAGCCCGGATCACAGCCCTGTCCGCAGTGCGCCGCGGCTTTGGGAATTACGTCACTTTCGCTCCGTGCGCGCGAAAGCAGTGCGCCAGCGTCCTGGTCTCCAGTCCCGTGCGAGCCACCTTCGAGGCTAGACGCGGCCGCGAGGCACTCCATAAACTCGCTGCTATTATCGTTTTTGTTTTCTATTCTATAGTGTGTTATAATTTCTTTTATCGTTTACTTTACCGTGTGTGTGAGTGTTGATTTTGTATCTGGTGTGTCCGCGGCCCAAAACATGTGGACTAACACAACTAGCCTGCACCGCACATTTCACTTGTTGATATAATGAAACAGTATTAGAATACAGTATTAGAATAAATTCAAAAACAAATATTCTTGTGAGTATTGACGTCGTCTGGCCGAGGGCCTCCTTAAGCCCGACCTGCAACCGCCAGCATCTGATCCTGCTGACAGAACGCACCCCTAGACAAACCAATCTGTGTCAGGAAAGCCTCCCAACTCTAAGGTAAAACTGTTGCCATGGCACTTAACCACCATACCACTTGACTCCCACACCTAATAATTAGACACCACTCACCAGTGTTTTTTATATAATTTCCCAACCCTGTCTGGGGAAAGTGCGACGCAGGAGTGACTGGGTCACTCCCGTGGGAACGTGTTCATCTATGAGCGTGAGTGTCCCCCTTGCGGCCTTCTGCCTTAATAAAGTGTAGTGTTATGTCTACCAAATTAGGCCTCCATGTTTTTACGCATAAGCAATAACTAGAGTAGTCAACAAATGACGAACAATCTCTAGCATGACTTTGGATTTTCATACATAATTTTACGTAAATTTCACTAGCATAATTATTATAGGCCTTCTGCCGCCTAATTTCTCTTTAACTAATTATTAATAGAATATGTGTACAATCATAACTTACTCATGTTTCCTATTTTTCGAAAAACGGCACTTTAGGAACCTTGGCGCGAGAGAGTGCTTACCCCCTCCCTCGCACAAGGGCCAGACGCCAGTACAGCGCGACTCGCGAACCGGGGTGGACCTAGTGTTCCACAGGGAGCTACATTTTTGTCTTCACTGAAATGTGCATTTTGGTAATTATTAACTCATCATCCTAACCCTTTTTTCTAACTACCCCTTGCGTCCTTTTACGGTGCTGGGCTTATCCCGGCCATTAATGCCTCACTCACTTGTGACTTAGATCCACAGTGTAGTCACTTCATGGCACGGGCCGACTCCCGAGAACTCAGAACTTTATTTAACGTGTCAGGTACACGAGTGCCGATATTCACAGCATAACAGAATTGTTCGCTAAATATAATTCGGATAGCGGCTCACACAGGTGAGCCCGGCCTCCACTCGGCTTGTAATTTACGGGATTAGCCACCTCCAATCACCACTGACATTAGGGTATCACATAGGATGCAGTGCCTTTCTACCTACGTAGTTTTACAGTGTAATGTGTTGTGTAACTTCCTGTGTAATGTATCGTGTAACTTCGTATGTAATTGCAAATATTCGTACAGTGTAGGCTATGCCCAATCAGTGCGCGCTGCGTAATTAATAGACGTCTCAGAAAACGAGTGTACATTATTAGTTGTAAGTACCGCTGACGATACTAGTAGACCACACAAGGGGCGAAACACATACACCCACATCATGGTTAGAGCAGCTAGCCTGGCACCCACATGGAGAAACACCTAAAAGCCACATATCTGCTAGGACACATGCCCGGTCTCGAACACGAGACCCCAGTCGACGGCAATCCGCACCCACTGCGTGGGGCGAAGAAACAGCCAGCAATTTTTTTTCTCTTTTCGGACAATTTTTACAATAAATCCAACATCAAGCGACGACGTGAGCACGAATCGGCCATTTTGCGCACAAGAAGGGATTAGGGCCAAACCTGCACGACGAGACGAGCGGACAAAGGACCTTCCATCCCTTCCCCTCCGCGCGACATTCTGACAAAGCAAGCAGCGAGGGCGAGTGACGTTAAGACTGGCATCCCCTCTCCACACAGACCGTTTTCGCCTCCGCTTTGTGCGGCTGTTCGGGCGCTCTCTCCCTTTCACCGGCCATCCGCTAGTCCGCTTTGCGCCACCCCTTCTACCTAACCCACCGCCTGTTTTGCACCCTATATTTTGTGCGGCTCTCCGGGCATCTGTCCAGCCGCTGGCATCACAACCGCGAGCACAACACGCGTGCGTGCTCTATTCAGCTCTAGTAAACAATAAACGCTAACTCGGAACAACCATAACAACATGAAGGTACCAACTACGAGCGTCATGTGCGCACACTGTCTACTGCCCAAAGAAGTAGACCTACTGACGGGATCACTGCCATGGTACAGGACGTGTCAGTGCACAGCCCACCGGAATGAGGCCCCCGATCACACAATGGATCAGGCCATGGGACGAGACGCCACTGGGAAAACCTCATGTACCATTACTTTGGCAAAGGGTACCACTCAAGACAGAAGCAATGACCAGTACTACATTGGTAGACACGCTACCAAATATGTGTCAGACGGGTACACAAGCCAACCCGGCCCCTACTTACGCCTGAAAACCAACATCACTCACTGGGCCAAACACCAACATTTACAGCCACAGCCCATGCTACTCAGGAGAAATAGTGCTACCGGAATTCAGCGAAGTAGGTCACGAGGATCTGAGGGATTTTCTAGCGCATTGCGAAGCAAGACTAGTAAGGTCCAGGATACCGACAGACGAGTGGTCGGGACATGTCAGTGAACAACTGAAGGGCACCGCCCGCCAGTGGTGTAACCTCTGGGAACAGTTCGGCATGCCCTGGGAGGAGTTCACGACATCACTCAACCGCTGGTTCATCACTGACCAGGCACTGGTCAAGTTCACCTCTCGATTCTAGGGCGAGCGCCAATGCGATGGTGAACCTGTCGAACACTTTGTGGCCCAGAAGATGCAACTGTTCAAGCGAGTGACGCCCAGTGTCAAACAAATCGCCACCCTCACCACAGTGACGGCCCTACTGCGAAATGAGCTGCAACCCTTCATGCGGTGTTGTCGACCCGAATCGATAGAGGACTATGTCCAACAGGCCATAGAAACTGAGCGTAACCTCCAAGGTACTGCGGTGCCGCGACACACCGAACGCGGTATGGGGGCATACCAGCCTCACACTGGGAGCAAGGTCACCTGTGGTGGATAATCCCGAGACAGGTGGATACCAGCCACCCAAATTGCAATGAGCCATCGAGGGCGCACCACTGCACCACGAACCAGCAAGGCCAGGATGGCAAGATGGGACACCATGATGGGGTGACCCCCACTACCACAGTATCGACTGGGATGCCCCACCGGCACATACTATTTGCACAACAACTGCCCCTCACGCCAGCAATTGCCACTACCCACCACCAAGATGGGAAACACAAACTTAGGGGTGTGGCACTAAACTACATGCCTCCAAGCACCATGATTCAACCCACGCAAAACGCGGATGCACCGCCCAGGTTGAACCAGCTGGCCCGCCCTCGAGACGACCTGCTCCGCATCCTGGTGGAAGACAATGGACGCCCAGCGGTGGCCCTGGTGGACACAGGCGCAAGCCACATCTTTGTGGCCCCTCACCTAGTGCTGCCCAGCATGCTGCAGCCGTGCCTGGCCGAGCTGAGGTTAGCAACCAGCACCCAACCAGGAGTGATGGTCGGACAAGCAGAGCTCAAGGTAAGCCTTTGGGACTTCACCACCACAGTGACCGCCCTTTTTGCATGAGGAGATAGTGCTAGGCCAACCATGGTTAGCAAAGCAGGATGCAGTGATAGAAATGAAACTAACACGAGTCTACATCGGTACCCGATAGAGCCTCACAGTGTATGCTATCGGGGCCACCCCTGAAACACCTGCGGAGAGCTTAACCTTGGAACAGTTATGCCACAATGTCCCTCTTGAGTACCAGACAGCTGTCAACTGCGTATTAGCAGAGAGGCGGGACATCTTCGCTGTAACCGACTCCTTCAGGCGCACCACCATCATGGAGCATCATATCCCAACAACACATAACAACTCCGTGCACGAACCCCCGAGAAGATATGGGTTCCGTGAGCAGAGAGCCATTCGCGAATAGGTGTTCGACATGCTCAGGGACGGGGGTAATTGTACCTGCGAGCAGCCTTTATAACACTTGCATGGTGTTGGCCACCAAGAAAGACGGCTCATTGCATTTTTGCATTGACTTCCGTCCGTTGAATGCAATCACGATCAGTTCTCCCCCGCATCAAATCAGCGTCGAGGCCGCCATTGCTGGATTTGGTCGAGCTAGAGTCTTCAGCACCCACAAACTGAAGGCCAGCTACTGACAGGTGCCCATATGAGCTGCAGACAGGGAAGATCCCTGACGGACGGAAGTTACAGTTTCGCTCCATGCCTTTTGGTTTGAAATGCACCCCAGCCACCTTTCAAGTTTTAATGACCCGGGTGTTAGAAGGTTACCTAGGCCAATTCGCAATCGCGTACCTTGATGACGAGATAGTCTTCCAGAGACGTGGGAAGATCACGTCAGGCACCTAGCGCTGGTCTTGGAACGCCTGGCCATACACCACCTAACGGCAGCACACCACAAGTAACACATCAGCATTTAATTGGCCTCGTGAACTAGCTTAGAGGCTACATACCCGAATTTTCACAGACAATAGTCGCACTGACGGACCTGCTATCCCCTCAGTCGCGGCAACGATGGGGCGAACACGCCCAACGCGCCTTTGACGAGATAAAAGCCGCCTTCACCCGATGCCATACTCTCATGCAAGTGCACCCATGCGCCACCTCTACCTTCAGACAGATGCCAGCGCACTCGGTGTGGGCGCGGTGCTTTTTCACATGGGCCAGAACGGTGAAAGGGAGGTCGTCGATTATGCTAGCACGAAGCTCGGGCCGGCCGAACGCCGGTACCACAGTAATGAGCAGGAGTGCCTGGCAGTAGTCTGGGACATTAAGAAATACCGGCCCCACCTAAAGAGGAGCTTCACTTTGAGGACAGACATTCGCTGTCTGATGTAGCTGCACACGATGCAGGGGAGAAAAGGCAAGCTTATTCGGTGGGCCCTGTTCCTCCAGTCGTTTGACTTTGAGGTAGAGCATATTCCCGGCACCGAAAACCAGCTACCCGATTTGCTGTCGTGGGAACCCGATGGACAGGCGGAGCTAGCGGACGAAGTCGCCTGGGAGGAGATACTGCAAGCTTAAAAGCTTAAAGGCGAGGAGGGAGAGCCATAGCATGGCTGGGACTGTGGTAAGGTGTTTGGGAGCAGGTTTAATTACTGGAAATACATTAAGATTAACATTGGTTTTTAATACTGACGTGTTAAAGAGAAAAAGCATGACAGACTATGTTTGTTTTTATGTTTACAAGTTTCACTTTATGAATGACATAAATAGTTAGACAATTGTAATAGTGACATTAATAATTAACAAAGAAAATACACTATGAATATTGAGGTAGACGAGCAATCTCTCAAGGCCAAGAAAAATGCAAGCGACACCTGCTTAACAGTGCGTGGTCCCTAATCGGACCATCAAAAGGGGCGTTATGTCCGGACAAAACAAACGTCTCAAATACGTAAAAGTTACATCGAATAAAACTACAAAAACGAAAAAAAATACGCGAAAAACAACTAATGCGCGACAGGAAGTTACATGCTATTACAAAATTACTTAAATTATTTTAAGTACTTTATGTACGTTTTACATACGCCGATGCCTCAGGGGAGAACCATTACAACAAGTTAAGTTTATAAAGTAAATTCAGTTAAGCCAAATATAATTTTCGAAAGGGAATTTAAACAATATAACCTATTATTTTAAGTTACATTAGGGCAAGGGCTACCGCCTCACTCGCAAACAAGAATAACACTTACATTATTTCCCCCGAGGTCGCTCTCTCACATCGTTACAATATATAGTTTAACAGACTACATGCCACAACCGACAATGTAGCCCCTCAAACTACTGGACAAGTCCAGACCAGACGAGTGAATCAGGCTAACAAGAACGAATTACTACCTAACAGCGGCTTTTATTAAATCGGTGCGGCACAGCGCACATGCGCCAACCCCAGGGGGGGAGGCGAGGAGCAATCAAACACACACTAGGAGGGGGAAGGAGGAAGGGGGAGGTGCACCGACGCCCGCACAGACGTGCAAGTTGGTGGTAGCAGACTCGACCACTACAACTCCCCTGCCCTTGAACAACCATGCCCGCCGACATCACAATAATGAGGGTCAAAAATCCAATTCCAAACGATTTCAAACAATTTGCACAATACTTGAAGTGTCCACGAAATGGTTTAACTGCAAGTCCAAACCAATAAATTTCAAACATGTAAACCAACATCCAAAAATACATGTGATTACATATGCCACATACATAGGCCAAGTTTTCTTGAATGAATACAAAGGTCAGTTACATATACCAGGAGGCATCTTCAGCGCTAACGACTAGTCTTGAAGTTGTGGGATGTCCCATAGAAGTCGACAGGCAGATGCGTCACCGGGCACGGCAGCATCAGGCGTCCCCAAAGCTGCATACGCCCAGGCGCCTGGCTGACTCGGCTCTTACCTCGCACCCTTGTCGAGTGGGTTTCTTGCTCACAGGGGCGAGGAATTCCAGGTGCAACCACGTGCGTCCAGCTGACTCGTTTCTTCGCCTCGCACCCCTGTCGAGCGAGTTGCTTGCTCACAGGGGCGAGGACTTCCAGGTACACCTGCGTGCATCCAGCTGACTCGGCTCAAGACGAGCGGGACGAGAACCACCATCGCCAACGCCGGTACGCCGGCACGCCAGCACGCCAGCACCGCAGAGTAGCTGGCCGCTCGCTCTGCCAGGCACAGCATCGAGCGTACCGTGGCGAGTCAAAGAAGACTCCTCAGGGTGGGCCCCTGCCCTTAGAGCCAAGGAAGAGCGGCACAGCAACATGTTGATGCTGTGTTCCGGGTGACGAACTCGCATCGATGTTGTCACGATGGCAGATGAGGCGGGCGGCCTCGTAGACGCAGCGGAAAACGGACGGGCACCATCGACCACAATGGAGCCGGCAGGCTGAGGAGCATCAGGTCCACAGCGGCGCGAACCCTCTTGTGGGCGTGGCGTCCGCAACTGGGAAGGAAGGAGGGAAACAGAATCAACCAAACTGAAAAAAAAACACAAAGCCAGACGCGAATGCCCAAACAACTGCAAACCATCAAGGCTAAACGTTAAATTTCTTTAGTTGTCCAACATGGGCTTTTTTGAATTTTTTTGAATCGGCAGCACTATGCATCAAAACAGTATTATCTCCCAAAAATCTATTAATAATGTATGGACCAACGTACGGAGGAATTAATTTATAATTAATATTATCAGCCAAACTAGGCAACAAAAAATTCTTTACCAACACAAGATCTCCAATTACAAAACCATAAGGTCTCCGGGAAGCGTTATACAAATTAGCCATGGCTTGACGAGCCTTCGTGAGATTACACTCAACACTATCAAGCACATCCTCCAGTGACTCATCATCAGAGGTGGATTCCAGTGGCGGCAGTCCCCACGGGTTAAGGAGGGGGTGAGTCAACTCTCTACCTAGGAAAGGGATCGAAGGAGGGAATCGAGTGGCCGAATGCACTGCAGAGTTAAGCCCTACATTAATGAAATCCATATCACTATCCCAAAGCGACTGATCATCCCTGTAGAAAGCTGTAAGGATACCTTTAAGCACTTTATTAATGCGCTCAGATTGATTTCCCTGCGGACAGTATGGACTGCTGTAAATGGGCTTAATGGCCCATTGGAAACACATGTCTTTAAACTGTACAGAATGGAAATAATGTGCGTTATCACAAGTTATCATGGCAGGCGCACGAAAAAAATTTCCACACCTGCTCTCGTAAGGCTCTAACAATACTAACGGCTTTCATATTTTTTAAGGGAATGAACAAAACATTTAGAAAATATATCCAAAATGACCAAAATACTATTATTACCTTTTTTGATCATGTGAGGGGACCGAAAATGTCAAAGTGAAGCACATGCCAAGGGGCGACAGGAGCATCAGCGCAATACAAGCCGACTTTGGCACACTGCAGGGGCTTCGAGACTTGACAATCTTGACATGATCGCACGTGTTTATGATCAGCTAGCAATTCAGGCCAGGCTAAATGCGCGCTAATTCGACGAAAAGTTTTGTCGATGCCCAAGTGCGCACCCAACAAGGAGTCGTGAAAGTATTTCAACACCATAGGGCGAAGGGAGGCGGGAACAACAGCCTTCTTTTGCCTACCGGATTTCCCGGTATAATACACTACACCCTGTTCCTCAATGTCTGGCACAGCTTTGCCGGCACTCAAATCCTTCCGGATTTGAATACACAACGGATGCTCCTGCTGACATTGACGAATGCTAAAGAAAGACTCGGGAAATACTTTACAAACAGTGGCGCAAATCGGCTTTGTTTCAGCTGCAGAAAAAACACGTGTATCAAACTCATCCTGGGAGAACATTCGCGCGAAAGCGCATCAGCCACCACATTATCACTACCCTTAATATGATGTAATTTAAATTTAAAGCGAGACAACCCAAACACCCAGTGCCCAAGCTTACCGAGCTGGTTCGGATGGTTAAAGAGCCAGCTGAGCACCTGATTGTCTGTTAACAAATCAAATTCGTGACAATCAAGATAAGATGCTAACTTCTCGAACCCAAACAAACATGCTAAGGCTTCCTTCTCGTAAGTACCCAGACATCGTTCCCCATCAGTGAGTGTTCTACTGGCATAAGCGATAGGGCGTAACCTATCGTTTTCCATATGCCCAAGTACGGCACCTACAGCGATGCTTGATGCATCTACCTGCAGGGCGAACCTGCTTTGAAATTCAGGCAGAACCAAGACAGGGGGAGAAAACACCAAAACCTTAAAGCTGTCAAAGGCCTTCCGTTGAACGTCGCCCCACTCGAAAACAACATCCTTTTTATGCAGTTTATTTAGCGGACTACAGACCGCAGCATAATCGGGAATGAAGCGAGCCTAATATCCCGTCATGCCCAGAAATCTTTGAACTCCTCTGACGTTCCTAGGAGGAGGGAAATTTTCAATAGGGGAGACTTTATCGGGATCCATGATAAGTTTACCTTTAGAAATGATGTAACCTAAAAATTTAACATAATATTTTCCCAAGTGAATCTTATCGTGCTTTACGGTTAAATTAGCGGCTCTGAGGCGATCAAACACCTGGCACAAATGTTGTTTATGCTGCTCCAGATTAGCACTGTAGACGATAATATCGTCAATGTAATTAAAGACTGATTTATACTTCAAGTCACCCAGAATGTGATCAAGCACTCGGTTCATCGCCTGGCTACCAAAAGACACACCCATAGGCACTCGATTAAATTGAAATTGCCCCCAAGGGGTAGAAAATGCAGTGTATTTGCGACAATCAGGATGCACGAGACACTGGTGGAAGCTAGCATTTAAATCAATAACAGAAAACATGGCAGCATTCCCGAGGTGTTGGAGAGCGCTCTCTACGGTTAGCAACTCGTAGCCGTCCTCTTTAATCTTATCGTTAAGCTCTTTGTAATTATGAACCAGCCTAAATTCCCCAGCCTCCTTCTTAGGAACTAAAAAGAAAGGCGAACTAAAATAGAAAACAGAGGGAGCAATGACTCCTGCATCTAAGAGACAATCGATGATGTTTTTCAATTTTTTGCAACTTAGGGGGTGAGATTTTATGTCCCTTTGCCCTGATGGGAGTCGTGTCCTTAAGAAAGAATTTATAGGGCATGACATCACACCGGCCTATTCGGCTGGTAATTACATCAGAATACTTATTCATGACATCAGCTATAACAGCTTCCCTATTAATGACGTCAGAATTGTCGGAACACGACATGACGATAGGCGCGGAGTCTTGATGAATGAGTCTAATCTTTTTAGATGGATGAAAGCCGAATACAATTTGAATCGGGAATTTGAGAAACAACATAAGTCCACATTTTGGCGAAAATGAGTTACCAACAATAACAGTTTGTTGGAGGGTAGTTGTACATGCTGGTAAATAACCATGTAAGTCCACACAATCATTTAATAATATAGCCTTCTCTAATTGCTATGTATTTGAGAAACAACATAAGTCCAGGACTTATGTTGTTTCTCAAATACCCCGCTCAAACACCACAAAGCACCAATTTGCTTGATTCCTGTATAGCCATAGATTTAGTGTGTTAAGGCCGGACATGCCTCGCCATCTTCAATTGTTACATTTATCACTATAACTAGCAATTAATGTGTATTTTGTAACTCGATTTATAACGATAAGCTATAGGATATAACTTTACTATAAAAGAAATGTGCATTTATAACTTAATTTTTGGAACTACAAGTCATAACATAGTGCATTTTATAAATCCAGTGTTGATCTGCTGCTGCTGCTGTTATTATTATTTCAGGAACAGTCCCCATTAAATATTGCATTTATATATATTTTATAACAGAGCTGCCACATTAAAAATAATAAATATATAAAAACTGTAATCATCTTATGAAGTTTGGTAAACTCTCATTTATGTTATGTCATAACGAAACATTCTATACACAGAACAGAAGCTGTGATGAAAAATTATAAAATCCAATATGGCAGTTCTTGGCTGGCCTCAAAGCTATTCTCACCAGATAGCACTGATGCATGGTGACATATTATTTGTCTATGGTACTGTAGTAATGTAGTTTCAACACCATAGACAAAGAAACCGTTTGATGTGTTTGTTGCTGTGCTTAAGATATGGAACCTTCCAGTGACAATGAATGTGTGGCTGACAGTAAAAAGCGCAAGAAAGGGTGTCGAAATACATTTAGATATAAGTCTGAACAGATAAAAAGAGCACGTGTAAAGTGTGAAGCATATACTAGTTGGAGTGGAAAAATAATCCCTGCAAAAAACAGGGTGAAAATTGCAAGTAAGTTAACTATATGCATTTTGAATCCATAAGCATACCATGTTTTACACTTATTTCAAAACATTCCTAAAAAATATTTAATGTTTGGTTAAAGGAAATTCTGTTCAATTCTGTCGCATAAAAAACATTTAGATATTCATAGATGTTTTGCATATTTTGTTTAATTTTTTATCAAGTTTTATCGATTTAACATTTGTGTACGTTTGTAGAGTTTTATTACATTTTTGTGAGACAACATAATGCACATAGGTACTTTTAACAATACTTTAATGCACAATGAATTTACCTGACAAGTTGTTAGTGCACAGGGAATAATTGCAGAAAAATTATGCTGTAATTATTCTCTGTGTTGCAGATGCAGACGAAAATGTTTCTTGGTTGTATCTCCACCACAACAGGAAGAAGTCTTTAACAAATTTACAAGTTTAGATACCAAAAATGAACAGGATTGTTACCTCCAGAGTCTTATTTCCACGAAAAAGGTGATGCGACGTAGACGTCGCATTTCAAAGGAAGCTTCTTCAAAACCATCAAGAGGATGTACATATGTATACGAGATATCAACGAGTTCAGGAAAACATCAAGTATGTAAAACAGCTTTTTGTAACATACATGCTATCTCGGAGGAACGTGTTCATAGACTCTGTAAGTTGCTCTCTGAAGGTAAAAGTCCACATGATATGCGTGGGAAATCAATCCCACGTAATACCATATCAGTGTTGGTAATAGATGCTATTAAGCAGCATATATCCTCTTTTCCAGTTAAAATATCACACTACAGTAGCAAAGAATACCACTACTTAAGCGAGAAGCTAGACGTCAAGATCATGTACTCGCTCTTCCAAGAGAGGTACCCTGAAATGTCAGCTGCAAACTATCGCTTCTATCTGAAAGTTTTCAGAGAGCATTTTTCTCTGTCGTTTGGACAACCCCAGGTAGATTCATGTGCGACTTGTGAGGATTCGGATATAAAACTTAAAAGCCCCTTATTAAACCAAAAAGCAAAGAAAGTAGCTTAAGCAGAAAAATGTGTGCATTTGCATCGGGCTAAGAAATTTTCAGCGAAAATAAAGGAAATCAGCGAGATAATCAAAGCTGATAAAACGGGTGATTAGGGAGCCATAGGCATAGATTTCATGCAGAATTTACAGTTGCCTTGCATTCCAGTCCAGGAGGTGTTTTACCTTAGACAGTTAACCATCAGTGTTT
Organism: Bacillus rossius redtenbacheri; assembly: GCF_032445375.1. Classification (NCBI taxonomy): domain Eukaryota; kingdom Metazoa; phylum Arthropoda; class Insecta; order Phasmatodea; family Bacillidae; genus Bacillus; species Bacillus rossius. The sequence goes on along the minus strand of NC_086343.1, from coordinate 41,647,987 downwards.
TCTGCATACATAATCTCAAAGATGGCAATGCAACTTTCTTTGTGTACCATGAGGGAATTGGAACAAAGGGGCCTAATGAGGTATGTTCATTTGTTTTGGAGTTCTTGAATACGTCAGTGAAGGGAGTCAAAGAGTTGTACATATTTTCTGATGGGTGCAGCGCACAAAATAAGAACCATACATTCATCAGAATGTTGTCTGCTTTGACTTCTCTTAAACGTTTTAGACATATCGATCACTACTTCCCAATAAGAGGACACTCTTTCCTGCCCTGCGATAGGGATTTCTCAGTACTCAAGAGAAAAATCAAGAAGTACGACAGAGTGTACACCATCAAGGAGTATTTTGAGATAATTGTAACTTCATCCTGCAAGAGATCCTTCACGGTTGTAATAGCAGATTTCATCAGCATTCTCGACTTCAATCAATGGTGGCCCAAGTATTTTAAGAGGAATGTGCTGTCACAAGAGTCCTATGGAAAATCTGTGCCTAGAGACCAGAAAACAAGCTTCAAACCAAGTCAGTTCATGCACTTCAGTTATGCAAGTGACAATGCTGGACTTGTTGTGGCACGACCATTCATTGTTTCCCTTGTCAAGCACCATTTTAGGGTTCTCAATTGCACACTTGCGGACCTTGTTCTTCCAAAAAACATGGTGTGTCCTGCAGGTTGCATCCCTATCAACCAGAACAAAATAGATGACCTCCGCAAGTTGCAAAACTACTTGCGACACACAGAAGATTGCCAGTCATTCTATAATGAATTATTCTTGTGGCCAACACGTGTAACAGAAGTAACGCAAAAACATCCTGATGATTAATCACATCAATGTTGTAACCAGTACCACTGTTTACAGTTATATATTATTATTTTTATTATGATTGTAATATTACTTGTATATTCCATGAGGGAATATTATGTATTTAATTGTTTTGATTGTAAAGAGGACAACCAAGGCATAAAAAATATGACACATATTATTACCATAGACGACACACTTTCAACTTCAGGGTCTTCTAAGAATTATTCCTTGGAAACTTTGTTCATTTGGTCTTAGTTCGATTCTTTTACACTCCAACATCCACGTTTTTATTTCACTATGCAGCTTATTCTGTTTACTGATATCGATAGCTCCTTGGTTGCTAGGGACGGTCAGTAAATAGATATTAGGAGGAAGAAGGGAGACGCCATCGCCATCTTGCGGAAAGAAGACGTTTCTCGGGCTGGGGCAAACCAAAGCCTTGGTTGCCGCCCGAGAAATAGAAGATTTCGCGTCATCCGCGATCGTGTCCTGCTTAGCATTCTCCTCTCTACGAGTTGAGAAAATTGTATCTGGATTAAATAAATCCTAGATAGGGAGTATCGGCGACTTCGAGTGCCAACTTCCGCGTCGGTCCCGTTTTCGTCTCGTAGTGGTTCCAGACATCTGAGGGCAGCGCCAGCTGAGATTCGACCACGAAGATTGGTGAGACCAATCCAGAATTCAACCAGACTTTCCAGGACGAGAGGGATGTCGAGTCTTCAGCTGATACCCGGCGACCTCAGCACCTCTGTAGTTCGCTAATTACAGCATTACAGCATCCAGAGTTACAGTGTAGCAGCAGACCACCTGGAGGTCCTGTGAAGAGAGCCTCAAGCCTCCGACGACGGATAGCTAGACCCGGCAGGATATTCAACGTGTTCTAGTGACGTCATTTGCATCTAATTTCCGACACCTAGATTTGACACCTTGGTTGTTTCTCAATTAATCTCATTTTAAACGTAATTTCACACCAATATTTAAGAACCATTAAAATCATATGTTTTTCAATTATTATTATTTCATTTATACGCAAATTTCCACTATTCACGTAACACCACTAAATATAATTTTTATAATTACTCTCCATACAGTAACCCAGGGCAGTGACGTGCTAGCTGGACTATCAGTCTGGGCAGACCATCCAGCAGTAGCGGTCCTGGTATTTACTGCAACGAGGGTAGATGCCAAGAACCCCGTGAGAACACATCAATACAATAGCAAGGAGGTTTATTACAGTGGCTACCACAAGCTAGGTGTAGCAAGCATAATTGTTTCAGTGGCGCCCAACGTGGGGCCAACAGTTTACTTTCAGTGGCGAGCCAACTTAGGGGCATCGACGAGGGTCTACGCTCACTGGACCGTCTACCAAAGTGAAATTGTGTAGTTTGCTGTAGCTTTGCATACTAGTACGTCGGAACCACAACAAGATGGCCGACGAAGGTATGTATTTCCTGAGGCACAAAAAGACCAGCTCCGACAAGGAGGAAACGTCAGTCGAGGGCCAGAAAGAAATGCTAGGCTGTGTTGACAACGAAAACAAAGAGGATACACCCACACTAAGCGTTGAGGCAGGTCAAGAAATCAGCTTTGCTCCCGAACCCGCGCGCATAGAGGAAAGTAACGCGTCCGCACCAGTTGTGCAGGCAGCTAAAGAAAACACGAACAATATTTCCATGGAGGATTTAATGCGAGCATTGAATGTGGTTACTATAAAAATTAATACTGCGTTAGAATCACAGCGTATGGAACAGGCAAAAACATTATCTGACGAGATGGTTAGGCAGAGGTCAGAAGCAGCAGAACAGGCAAAAACATTATCTGACGAGATGGCTAGGCAAATTAATAATGTGTTAGAATGTCAGCGTACCGAAGCGGCGGAACAGTCTAAAAATTTGTCTGAAGAGCTAGCGCGACAACACTTTGAATTGATAGGCAAAGTAGAAGCTAAAATTGGTGACGTAACCAGACAGCTAGCTACACAAATTCGCGACACGCAAGAGGAAGTTCATAACATACGCGAAACGGTAATGAACAGATTTGAGGAAATTGATGCGCAAGTAACCGAGTTACAACAACACGTAATCAACACGGAAACTACGTGCATAGAGGTCGCAAAACGTGCTGCAGAGGAACAGTTCAACAGTTACGTTCAACTTAGCGAAACACAATTCGCTAACGTAAACACCGCGCTACAACGACATGAAGCGACTAGTGCAGACGACATTCGAACCGTGAATATAAAATTGATCCAGCTCGAGAACTGCGTGCAGCATTTGTCATTGTCCGGAGCGGCAGCGCATACACCGATAAACGTTGACACAACGAGCGCGTCTGCGGCGGAAACGATGACGTCAGCGCAGCGAGACCCGTCCGCGTCGTCACACCAGGCTACGCCTACTTACCGTTCACAAGACGTGATTACCAACACTGCAACCGGACAACAAGTAATATTAGTGGATACAGCAGCCTTAAACCACCCTGCATGGCATTGGTCAGAGGAAATGCCTGTATTTTCCTCAAAATCCACGGAAAATCTACGTAAATTTATAAAATTATTTGAAGAATACGCGGAGAGATTCAATCTTTCGGACACAGAAAAATTGCGATGTTTGAACAACTGCTTGAAAAGTACCACATATTATTGGTGGGAAGTTCACCAAACTTCCATCTCATCATTTGGACAGTTTGAAGCAGCTTTCCTACAACAACACTGGAGTTTAAAAATTCAGGGGAATTTACGCGCTCAGTTACACGGAGAAAAGTATGATCCTAAGAAAAACAAAACACTCGAGGCTCATTTAAGCGACATGTTCGAGCGTACCCGCTATCTAGACGTTGTCATGAGCGACGATGAATTCGTGGCAATGATTTTAGGCCAACTTCCGATGCGCTACCAATTACATCTGACAGGTAGAAGCTTTGACGGGATAGCAGATTTCCGGGAACAGCTACTCGCATATGACAGGCTCGACCGTCAGAATAGAAGTAGCCAGCGAGAGGAATCTGAAAAATCACCGGTGAACCGACAACCACCGCTGTATCAGCCTTGGAATCAGCGGCGTAATGAAAATTACCCGGACAATAACCAACGTAAACAGCCGCACATGAACAGTCTAATTTGGGGCAAGAATAAGCCGGCCCATAGACGAAACACTTGGTATTCAGGCCGTGACAACAACGATGTTTACCATAGAGGTTCGAAGTCACGCGAGTATGAACGCTCAAAACACAACCGCTCGTGGCGTAACAGCGAGGAACGCGGAGAATACAGACGCGTAGGAATTATTTATGATTCAACGCCTAGGCGAGAAGGTAGGGGCGAACAGTCTAGAACCCCGCCTACCTCACCGAGACGGCCACCCAGGTCGCCGCGCTATAAGGACGACAGACATTCGCCCAAATATTCGAGTAAGAACTACGACAACTCGAAACATTATTACGAAAATCGAGGAGAAGCGAAGTCATCCGGTAGTCCGCGGAACCGACAGCCACACAAACCAAACTCCCCTAGCAAGTTATCGGTTAACCAACTGAGAAGTGAAGCCGCCGGTAATGAAGCTATTCAATTCTCACAGAATACATTCCAGAATCAACCTTCATCGTCATCACAGTACGCAGGGTATTTTGCGAGACAAGAACCCGTCAATCCTATCACCTACTATGCAAATCCACAAGTCATAGAACCGATACTGGCTAAGTCTACGTCCAGTACCGTGACGTTTGGCGCCGGTAATAGCCAGGAAAATAGAAAGTTAAACTAGAAGAGGTCGGTGATGGTACGCCCCGAGCACCGATCGCGAATAGTAATAAGGGGTTAATCCTAGTCCAAGACAGTAAGAGTATGTGTACAATAGTAATGCATGAAAATGAGAGAGATTTCTTGTCAAACGAAGATGACATTGTTACTAAAATTCCAGAAGCATTTTGTCCGGAATTAAATTTATTTGTTTGCGGATTACTCACACCTGTGTTATTGGATAGTGGTGCTGAGATAAGTTGCATTAGCGAAAGTTTAGTATCTGAAATTGAAGATACAGCTTTTAAATTACCTATATTACCCATTTCAAGTCTCAAGATATTAGGAGTCACATCTAGAGCAAGCCCAGTAGTGAATCGACAGGCAATGATTACTATAGAAGGATTGGGACATACTAAAACAGCTAACCCATTGATTGTTAGAGGTCTAGCTAAACCAGTCATTCTAGGAACAGACTTCTTAACAAAGTACGGAATTATACTAGACTTTGGAGGATGGTTAGTAACTACTACTGACAGCACAGTACCAAACACTACAACAAAAAGGCAGGTATCTGATAAATTAGTCGGATTGCTACAGCAAGAGATAAGGCTACACCAGATATCTAATGTGAGTGAAGGAAAATCTTTAATGGCCACATCCGAAGATTTGTTGCAAGCCGTTTTAGAGGTAAAGACGATCGAGAATAATCAGAAGCAGGAGTTGTATAATTTATTGGAAAACAATAAAATTGTATTTTCAGATAAACCAGGTCGGAACAACTTGTATGAAGCTAAAATAGTTGTGAAAGCAAGAGAACCGTTCCACAAGAAATCGTATCCGATACCTGCGAAGTATTTCCGGGAAGCCGAAGAATATTTAAATTTAATGTTAGACTGGAAAGTAGTTCACAGAGAAGCTAGTCCATTCGCTAATCCGATGGTCTGCGTAAGAAAGAAGGATGGTAGTGTAAGGCTATGTTTGGACGCGCGAGAAATAAACAAAATAACTGTAAGAGATCGTGAAAGTCCGCACAACACGAGCGATATACTGAGATTATACCAGGGAGTCAAGTACTTAACTACTCTTGATTTATCTGCAGGCTATTGGCAGATTCCGCTCAAACGAGAGTCACAGGAGTACACCGCATTTCTATTCAGAAATCATCAATACGTGTTCAAAGTCATGCCATTCGGACTTTGCAATGCGGTGGCGGAGTTCACTCGTTGTTTAGATGCGACATTGGGTCCGGAATGCAAGAGTTTTGCACGCGCATACGTGGACGACATATTGATAACTTCCAGTACGTTTGAAGAACACATGCAACATCTAAACATGGTAATATCGAAACTGAGATCCGCAGGAATGACAATCAAGCTAAAGAAATCGCTATTTTGCAGGGAAGAGGTACCTTTCTTAGGTCACATACTCACACCTTCAGGTATTAGAACTGCACCTGATAAGCTAAATGCTATCGTGAATTTTCCTACACCGAGGAATGTAAAGCAGCTCAGAGCTTTTATCGGAGTGATAGGTTTCTACAGAAATTATTCTGATCAAGTTGCTAAGATCGCATTACCACTTTTTGCATTACTTAAGAAAAGTAAAGAATGGAACTGGACTGAAATTGAACAGCAAGCGTTTGAATCGTTAAAAGCTATATTTTTGAACGAACATGTAATTCACCATCCAATCCAAGGACAAACGTTTATTTTGTACACTGACGCATCAGCGTATGCATTGGGCGTGAAACTAGCGCAATATGATGAATTGGGCATAGAGAAAACAGTTGCTATGGCGAGTCGTACTATGAACGCAGCGGAAAGAAATTATACAGTAACCAAGCGAGAAGCGTTGGCAATCGTCTGGTCTTTGCAGAAGTTTAGAGATTTACTCCTTGGCGAGAAAATTAAATTAATGACAGATCATCAGGCACTGACGTGTCTAAAAACTGGCAAGACATTCGGTAGCAGATTAACGCGCTGGTGCTTACTGATCCAGGAATACGACATTGAAATACACCACGTGAAAGGTCAAGACAATATAGCAGCTGACTATTTGAGCCGAGCTCCGGACATGTTAGGCGAGTCGTCAATTCAAAACAGAAATAGTAAGGAGTACCTGGTAGCGAAATTAATCACGCAAGCCATAGAGGAAAATCCTAAGTTACAGGATATATTTCACAATCTTAAGGGAGCGCAAGAAACGGACGAGTTTTGCCAAGCTGTCAAAACTAAATTATTGGAATTACCACAAACTCACAAGATACATCCATTGTATAGTATATCAGAGGAAGGAATTCTCTTTAGGAATAACGCACCTAAAACACCAGTGGAAAAGTATTGGAAACCAGTGATACCAGCTAGCATGCAAAACACTATAGTTCGAGAAATACACGAATTGGTAGGTCACATTGGTTCTCCTAAGCTCTACGAAATGCTACGAAGACAAGTTTACTGGAATAATATGCCGAAGTGTATATTAAAAATAGTGTCTACGTGTGACCTATGTCAGAAATCCAAACACGCTAACGAAAGTATGGAAGGGACATTTCAGCCAATTTTACCTGAAAAACCGCTACAGCTAGTCTCTATTGATCTGTATGGACCCCTACCCACATCCAAGGCAGGCGTAAAATACGTTGTAGTAATTATGGATATATTTTCCAAATATACTAAGCTTTTTGCTATTAAGCAAGCAAACGCTGAGACAGTGTTAAGGAAGATGAAATCATTCATTTCGCAAATAGGAAAAGTAGAGCGCGTTTTGTCAGACCGTGGAACGCAATTCACCAGCGCTAAGTGGCAGCGAGGTATGCAAAGTTTAGGTGTGATCCCTACTACTTCTTCTGTCCGTCATCCTCAAAGTAATCCTGTGGAGCGGCAGATGAGGAATCTAGGAAATATGCAGTACACAGTTCGACAGGATTAACACCCCATGCAATTATTACTGCGGAACGATCAGAGGCGTTACCGATTACCATATTACCCGACCACGATAATAACATGAAAGAACCGGAAACGATAAGCGAAGATATGAGGGAACAAATAGAGAAGTTTGTTACAGCTCGTCAACATCTAGCTGCAGAACGTCGAAGTAAGCTACAGAAGCCGAAACGAATAACGAAGTTAAATATAGGAGACCTAGTGCTTAAACGAACTAATCCTGTTAGTGACATGTGGAAACAGGTGACGAAGAAGTTGTTTTTATTATACGAAGGGCCATTTCAAGTTTGTGAACGAATAAATGAGAACTGTTACACTCTCAAGGAAACTGACAATGACAAGGTCATCGGAAGATTTAATTTAACACAGCTAAGGTTTTATAAGCAACCTAAGGCTTAGATACGCTGATCTATAACGTATATGTAATAGTTGATGTTTGGTCAAGTCATCAGTGACATTCGACATGAAGTAGATTTATTGTTTGGCTATAATTAATGTTTATCCCAACAGTAAGGGAGTACTATGTTGCATCGCTAAAACAAGCACGCATGCTTGAGGCTAATTTAGTGTCCACTGTGTCGGAGTACCAGTGAGGACATTTCTGTGCATAGAGCACTTATCGACGATAGTAGTATAGGATAGGGCATCCGAGGACTGGGTTCTGGGTGTGGAGCCGGAGCCGGTGTCCGCCATATTGGATTGTGACGTCACGGCGGCCATCTTGGATGAGTGTAACGGGACACAGCGTAACGGGACAAGTTTGACCTTGAATTTGACCTTCAAAATCCGCCAAAATTGGGCAAAATTTGCCCAAAATTCCTCAAAATTCGTCAAAATTTCCATTTATGTGGAAAAAAGTCCCACCAAAAAATCTCAAAAAATTCCACAAATTAATAATTTCTCTTTTCGAGGGAAAAATTTCCCGTTTCGAGGGAAAAATTCCCGTTTTTAGTCCTTAAAAATCCCAGTGGCTGAAAATTCCTAAAACTGGCTTAAGCATCCTTAACTCAAGCCAACATTAAGCCATTTATAGGATTATGATGTCACCGTTGCAATTTCCGTTACGGCCGCCATCTTTAACTTTTTTATTTATTATCCGATTTTAATGAATTTTTTTTTTAAAAATTAATAAAAAATTAAATTAATAAAATTTTAATAAAATACTTATAAAAAATATACTTTTTAGACACGGAGCTCGGAGTCCTCGGTTCGAACCCGACGAGTGCAAAAAAAATTAAAAATGGCGACCGATCCTTCCCCCGTGGTGGGTGCTAGCAGACTGACTCCCACCACTTTTTTTCAAAGCATATATATCGTCACCTAGTATGACGTCATGTCCGCCATATTGTCTTCGATGCTGGAAGCCATCATCAATGTATCGTCGGCTAGAGTGCGCCGATAACATGTTAGTTTAATTCGTATCCGCTAGAGTGCAGTAATCATTTATTACTGTGACACCCGCCATCTTGTCATTTGGTCGCCATCTTGAAAATCCGTAATTATTTAGCTAGAAATTCGTAAAAAATTCCAAAATTCATTAAATAAATCACTCATTAATTTACAGATTGATTCGATCAGTTTCAGTCCTTGGTTCGATACCCGATCGATGCAATAATGTTTAATTTGATGTAAAAAAATAATAATTTCATTATTCCATGTTCAACATTCTTAAAGAGACATTAAAACCTTTACTGTCATCATCATCCTATAAGCCACCAACACCAACATATTAGTAATTCATAATTTTAATGCTAGAGATTCGGGAAAAAGTTCAGATATCATTAAATAAATTTCCAATCAATGTACTGATTAATTAGATCAACTTAGGTCCTTGGTACGATTCTGGACGATGAAAAAAATATCAATTTAACATAATAGTAACAGGTTCGAGGAATTAAACACCACAAGTTCTTTCACAAACATAATATTTATTACATAATTTCTATTCTACTACAGGATCACTTACGAAAGCCAGCAAATTTACAATCATTTAGTTCCGCAGCGGTGTGAAATGACTAATTCTTAGCTCCAATCGGTTTATACTAGACAGAGTCCAGCCAGAACCTTTACAGACATAGTCCACCTCTTCTTGACAGAGTTTCTGGATACCGTTTTTAACAGTTTGCTTCACATCGTTAGAACTGTAAATTACTGCAGCCGATGTCTTGAATGCACACTTCTTCACTTTGTCATCGAACGGATATGGCTTTCCATATATACAGTCCAACCACAAGTTATATTTCAAAGGTCCGTTTGTTGCTACATCATCAGTAAGCTGATTGATTATCTTCTGTCTGATATCGTCAAGAAAATTACAAATGTCCTTCGACTCACCGAACGTATTTAGATAATAGTAGTCTTTCAACGTTCCACGAAATGCAGACTGCGCCAAGTAGAAGCCATTATCGTTCACTTGTAATGCTCCGAACACAGTCTTAGGTTTAGTTCCATGTTCAGACGTCATAACAATCGGTTGCTGGGCATCTGTTCTTTTGGTTGTACGCTTTCGTGTCTCCAATCTAAAGCGAGGAGTCGAAATGTCGGCAGGTAGTTCAACAGTAGGAGCACAGACTCCACCTTTACATTTTTTCGCATGATGTCGCAAACTGTCAATTCGAGTAAACCATTTAAGGCACTCATCACATCGAAACTTCATGCGAGAAGGATTCTTCGTACATTTGCTCCGCTCATGTCTTCGTGCATCATGGGAAAATGCGAACGACGTATCACAGTAGCTGCAAGGATACCGTGGTGATGAAGACGATCCTTTCAGACCCGATCCAGATCCAGACGTTGCAACAGTAGTACCATTTCCAGGCATTCTCTTATGCACATCGATGCATCGTTGTTGCGACGAAACCTTTACTTTCTGCCGCACAGCAGGACCTTTGCATGCCTTCATGTGCGTTTTCATATTATCTTTTCTGGCAAACTGCTTATGACATTTCTCACAAACAAACATTTGACGATATAGGTTCTTGACACATTCGCTCCTCACGTGTCGTCGAGCATTGCTGCTGTTTGAGAAAATCTTGTCACAGTAACAACACCGATGTTCGTTAGTTGTTGTCGATTCGGCATCCATTGAAGCCTCCATCGAGGGCGAAACGAAGTTCGTCGAGTTTTCCTGCACAGCCAGCACTACCGGCATTAAAGTCTCTTCTGCTGGTGGTATCGCGTCTGATGAAGTCTCCTCCAGTGTTGTCGCCGTGGTTGTCAACGGAATCTGCTCCTTCTCCGTCGTAGCTGTCGTCAAGGTTCCCGTAGTCGACGGTACAACCTCCATCGAGTTCGACGTTAAAGACGGTAAAGATGCCATCGAGGTCTCAAGAACAGATAATTGACACGACTTATGCACCAGAAGAAACAAACTATACGATCCTTACACCGCCGACGTCAGAAACAAACTGAGCGATCTACTGTCTAGGACTCGCTTATATACATGCACCGTATGGAATAATACGCTCGTCAAATCAAGAACCATGTACAATAATACTAGAGTCAAATCTACAAAATTAAAAAAGAGGATCATTTGATCGAAAAAAAATTCGATCTCTCCAATATACGCCAGGCTCCAAGAGCTACAATTCACGTCATCAGATCCATCTACATTTTGCTCCTATGCTTCAATTGACCATTAGCTGCAAGTTCTCCAACAGCTCCATCAGCTCCAACACGTAATGTACGCAATGTACGCGCAATACATGCAATTTACGTACAATAAATGTAATGATCACACAGTACACACAGGAAACGGAACGTACACACAGTACACACAGAAAACGGAACGTACACACAGTACACACAGGAAACTGAACGTACACACAGTACACACAGGAAACAGAACGTACACACAGTACACACAGGAAACGGAATGTACACACAGTACACACAGGAAACGGAACGTACACGCAATTTACGCAAAGTACACGCAATGTACGCAATGTACACAATATATATGCAATGTACACACAATGACTACGCTTCGTTCGCGCAGGACAAGCATTTAATGAAAACGAAGCACGTTTGGACGGAAATTCTATAAAACGAAAGCTCATTTAACGAAAAGGAGGCACATTCTCTCGTTCATTCAACTTGGTAGGATACGATCGTCAATGATAAGTTAGGATATAATCTCTCCAACAGTCTATGAATCCAACAGTTTATATTTCCATTAGCCATCGACTCCAACAGTCATTGGCTCCAACAGTCATTGGCTCCAACAGTCATTGGCTCCAACAGTCATTGCCTCCAACAGTCATTGGCTCCAACGGCCTTTTGGTTCATCAGCTCCAATTATATTTGGTTAGAATGCTACGACTCTAAGAGACTATGAGACTACAATTCTACGAGTGTACAAGACTCCTCCAACTACCTTCAAGTGTACAAAGCTCCAACTACTTCAGCAGCATTATGTTATAAGATTACATGACTGCTTGTTTACATAGCTACAAGTCAACGAGGCTACTTGGCTACGTAGCTACAAGTATACGAGGCTCCAAGCCATCATGACTACGCGACTACGAGCCATGAGGTAACGAGACTACGTGACTACGGGTATTCAAGCTTACGAGACTGCGAGGCTACAGAGCTACGAAGCTTCTAGAACATAAGTTTACGAGACTGCGAGAATACAGGACTACAAGTGTACACGAGTACTTGACTACTTCTTAGCTTCATCAGCTCCAAATGGCTCCAACAGGTCCAACAGCCTCCAAATGCTTAACACAGCTCCAAAAAAAGGCTCCAAATGCTCCAATAGCCTCCAAATGCTTGACAGCTCCAAATGTCTCCAGCAGCTCCAAATGCTCCAACAGCTCCAAAAAAAAGGCTCCAAATGCTTAACACAGCTCCAAATGGCTCCAAATGCTTGACAGCTCCAAATGCATAACACAGCTCCAAATGGCTCCAAATGCTCCAAACGACCTCCAAATGCTTGACAGCTCCAAATGTCTCCAGCAGCTCCAAATGCTCCAACAGCTCCAAAAAAAGGCTCCAAATGCTCCAACAGCCTCCAAATGCTCCAAATGGCTCCAAATGCTCCAAACAGCCTCCAAATGCTTGACAGCTCCAAAAGGCTCCAAATGCTTAACACAGCTCCAAATGCTTCAAAAGGCTCCAATTATCGCATCTGTCTTCGTCGGCATTTTCTCTTTTGCTCCCACTGCTCCAACAGCATTATGTTATATGATTCCATGGATACTTTGTTACGTAGCTACAGGTCTACGAGGTTCCAATGCATCATGTTTACGAAGCTTCCAGAACACAAGGTTACGAGACTGCGAGGCTACAGGACTACGAAGCTTCCAGGACACGAGGCTACATGGCTACGAGACTACATGACTCTAACTGATTACAATAGCACCACTCAGTGGTGAGAGTTAGGTTATCTAATGCAAAGCAAATTGATGCAAGTAGTTCTGGCTGTCATCAACAGATGTAGCCACGTGTTGCTTGCAGGTGAATATTAATTAGTTATTTTATGTGGGATGCGGGATGCTCACTAACGATCGCAAAAGAAGGAGGGCTTCGCTAGACACCAAGGAGAAGGAAGTTCGTCCATCCTGTTAGTGCTTCTTAGATTTCTCAGAGATTATTTGACTGAATAATGATATATTTTTTTTTTTAATTTCCACCTGATAAAAATTTACAAGTGCTGATTTATTGGCAGAATTTCAATAATTAAATGCAACCTTGAATAAAAAATGACATGACTCATTAAGTAAAAAATTCTTCATGCAGAGATCAATTCCTCATCAGTAACCAGAAGCACTCGGAGAAAACCATCAGATGTCTAGTCAGGAATAATCAGGAGGACACGGAGAAAACCATAATAAAATTAGCAAGAATAATCAGCAGCACACGGAGAAAACCAACAAAATATTGACAAGAATAATCAGGAGCACACGGAGAAAACCACCAAAATATTGACAAGAATAATCAGGAGCACACGGAGAAAACCGCCGAAAGTTTGCTTTGATATCATAAAATTTCAGGAAAAAATAGTAATAAAAAATTAAAAAAAATAAAATAAAAAAAATACACAAACAGATTCTGCTAGCTTGTGAACTTCTCATTGTTGAACAAAGATAGAGTTCTAGTACAAGCCAGAATTTTATGTATTTTTTTTATTTTATTTTTTTTTAATTTTTTATTACTATTTTTTCCTGAAATTTTATGATATCAAAGAAAACTTTCGGCGGTTTTCTCCGTGTGCTCCTGATTATTCTTGTCAATATTTTGGTGGTTTTCTCCGTGTGCTCCTGATTATTCTTGTCAATATTTTGTTGGTTTTCTCCGTGTGCTGCTGATTATTCTTGCTAATTTTATTATGGTTTTCTCCGTGTCCTCCTGATTATTCCTGACTAGACATCTGATGGTTTTCTCCGAGTGCTTCTGGTTACTGATGAGGAATTGATCTCTGCATGAAGAATTTTTTACTTAATGAGTCATGTCATTTTTTATTCAAGGTTGCATTTAATTATTGAAATTCTGCCAATAAATCAGCACTTGTAAATTTTTATCAGGTGGAAATTAAAAAAAAAAAAAAATATATCATTATTCAGTCAAATAATCTCTGAGAAATCTAAGAAGCACTAACAGGATGGACGAACTTCCTTCTCCTTGGTGTCTAGCGAAGCCCTCCTTCTTTTGCGATCGTTAGTGAGCATCCCGCATCCCACATAAAATAACTAATTAATATTCACCTGCAAGCAACACGTGGCTACATCTGTTGATGACAGCCAGAACTACTTGCATCAATTTGCTTTGCATTAGATAACCTAACTCTCACCACTGAGTGGTGCTATTGTAATCAGTTAGAGTCATGTAGTCTCGTAGCCATGTAGCCTCGTGTCCTGGAAGCTTCGTAGTCCTGTAGCCTCGCAGTCTCGTAACCTTGTGTTCTGGAAGCTTCGTAAACATGATGCATTGGAACCTCGTAGACCTGTAGCTACGTAACAAAGTATCCATGGAATCATATAACATAATGCTGTTGGAGCAGTGGGAGCAAAAGAGAAAATGCCGACGAAGACAGATGCGATAATTGGAGCCTTTTGAAGCATTTGGAGCTGTGTTAAGCATTTGGAGCCTTTTGGAGCTGTCAAGCATTTGGAGGCTGTTTGGAGCATTTGGAGCCATTTGGAGCATTTGGAGGCTGTTGGAGCATTTGGAGCCTTTTTTTGGAGCTGTTGGAGCATTTGGAGCTGCTGGAGACATTTGGAGCTGTCAAGCATTTGGAGGTCGTTTGGAGCATTTGGAGCCATTTGGAGCTGTGTTATGCATTTGGAGCTGTCAAGCATTTGGAGCCATTTGGAGCTGTGTTAAGCATTTGGAGCCTTTTTTTTGGAGCTGTTGGAGCATTTGGAGCTGCTGGAGACATTTGGAGCTGTCAAGCATTTGGAGGCTATTGGAGCATTTGGAGCCTTTTTTTGGAGCTGTGTTAAGCATTTGGAGGCTGTTGGACCTGTTGGAGCCATTTGGAGCTGATGAAGCTAAGAAGTAGTCAAGTACTCGTGTACACTTGTAGTCCTGTATTCTCGCAGTCTCGTAAACTTATGTTCTAGAAGCTTCGTAGCTCTGTAGCCTCGCAGTCTCGTAAGCTTGAATACCCGTAGTCACGTAGTCTCGTTACCTCATGGCTCGTAGTCGCGTAGTCATGATGGCTTGGAGCCTCGTATACTTGTAGCTACGTAGCCAAGTAGCCTCGTTGACTTGTAGCTATGTAAACAAGCAGTCATGTAATCTTATAACATAATGCTGCTGAAGTAGTTGGAGCTTTGTACACTTGAAGGTAGTTGGAGGAGTCTTGTACACTCGTAGAATTGTAGTCTCATAGTCTCTTAGAGTCGTAGCATTCTAACCAAATATAATTGGAGCTGATGAACCAAAAGGCCGTTGGAGCCAATGACTGTTGGAGGCAATGACTGTTGGAGCCAATGACTGTTGGAGCCAATGACTGTTGGAGCCAATGACTGTTGGAGTCGATGGCTAATGGA
This sequence comes from Bacillus rossius redtenbacheri, assembly GCF_032445375.1. Classification (NCBI taxonomy): domain Eukaryota; kingdom Metazoa; phylum Arthropoda; class Insecta; order Phasmatodea; family Bacillidae; genus Bacillus; species Bacillus rossius. The sequence continues at coordinate 41,632,506 of NC_086343.1, read as the reverse complement.
AATATAAACTGTTGGATTCATAGACTGTTGGAGAGATTATATCCTAACTTATCATTGACGATCGTATCCTACCAAGTTGAATGAACGAGAGAATGTGCCTCCTTTTCGTTAAATGAGCTTTCGTTTTATAGAATTTCCGTCCAAACGTGCTTCGTTTTCATTAAATGCTTGTCCTGCGCGAACGAAGCGTAGTCATTGTGTGTACATTGCATATATATTGTGTACATTGCGTACATTGCGTGTACTTTGCGTAAATTGCGTGTACGTTCCGTTTCCTGTGTGTACTGTGTGTACATTCCGTTTCCTGTGTGTACTGTGTGTACGTTCTGTTTCCTGTGTGTACTGTGTGTACGTTCAGTTTCCTGTGTGTACTGTGTGTACGTTCCGTTTTCTGTGTGTACTGTGTGTACGTTCCGTTTCCTGTGTGTACTGTGTGATCATTACATTTATTGTACGTAAATTGCATGTATTGCGCGTACATTGCGTACATTACGTGTTGGAGCTGATGGAGCTGTTGGAGAACTTGCAGCTAATGGTCAATTGAAGCATAGGAGCAAAATGTAGATGGATCTGATGACGTGAATTGTAGCTCTTGGAGCCTGGCGTATATTGGAGAGATCGAATTTTTTTTCGATCAAATGATCCTCTTTTTTAATTTTGTAGATTTGACTCTAGTATTATTGTACATGGTTCTTGATTTGACGAGCGTATTATTCCATACGGTGCATGTATATAAGCGAGTCCTAGACAGTAGATCGCTCAGTTTGTTTCTGACGTCGGCGGTGTAAGGATCGTATAGTTTGTTTCTTCTGGTGCATAAGTCGTGTCAATTATCTGTTCTTGAGACCTCGATGGCATCTTTACCGTCTTTAACGTCGAACTCGATGGAGGTTGTACCGTCGACTACGGGAACCTTGACGACAGCTACGACGGAGAAGGAGCAGATTCCGTTGACAACCACGGCGACAACACTGGAGGAGACTTCATCAGACGCGATACCACCAGCAGAAGAGACTTTAATGCCGGTAGTGCTGGCTGTGCAGGAAAACTCGACGAACTTCGTTTCGCCCTCGATGGAGGCTTCAATGGATGCCGAATCGACAACAACTAACGAACATCGGTGTTGTTACTGTGACAAGATTTTCTCAAACAGCAGCAATGCTCGACGACACGTGAGGAGCGAATGTGTCAAGAACCTATATCGTCAAATGTTTGTTTGTGAGAAATGTCATAAGCAGTTTGCCAGAAAAGATAATATGAAAACGCACATGAAGGCATGCAAAGGTCCTGCTGTGCGGCAGAAAGTAAAGGTTTCGTCGCAACAACGATGCATCGATGTGCATAAGAGAATGCCTGGAAATGGTACTACTGTTGCAACGTCTGGATCTGGATCGGGTCTGAAAGGATCGTCTTCATCACCACGGTATCCTTGCAGCTACTGTGATACGTCGTTCGCATTTTCCCATGATGCACGAAGACATGAGCGGAGCAAATGTACGAAGAATCCTTCTCGCATGAAGTTTCGATGTGATGAGTGCCTTAAATGGTTTACTCGAATTGACAGTTTGCGACATCATGCGAAAAAATGTAAAGGTGGAGTCTGTGCTCCTACTGTTGAACTACCTGCCGACATTTCGACTCCTCGCTTTAGATTGGAGACACGAAAGCGTACAACCAAAAGAACAGATGCCCAGCAACCGATTGTTATGACGTCTGAACATGGAACTAAACCTAAGACTGTGTTCGGAGCATTACAAGTGAACGATAATGGCTTCTACTTGGCGCAGTCTGCATTTCGTGGAACGTTGAAAGACTACTATTATCTAAATACGTTCGGTGAGTCGAAGGACATTTGTAATTTTCTTGACGATATCAGACAGAAGATAATCAATCAGCTTACTGATGATGTAGCAACAAACGGACCTTTGAAATATAACTTGTGGTTGGACTGTATATATGGAAAGCCATATCCGTTCGATGACAAAGTGAAGAAGTGTGCATTCAAGACATCGGCTGCAGTAATTTACAGTTCTAACGATGTGAAGCAAACTGTTAAAAACGGTATCCAGAAACTCTGTCAAGAAGAGGTGGACTATGTCTGTAAAGGTTCTGGCTGGACTCTGTCTAGTATAAACCGATTGGAGCTAAGAATTAGTCATTTCACACCGCTGCGGAACTAAATGATTGTAAATTTGCTGGCTTTCGTAAGTGATCCTGTAGTAGAATAGAAATTATGTAATAAATATTATGTTTGTGAAAGAACTTGTGGTGTTTAATTCCTCGAACCTGTTACTATTATGTTAAATTGATATTTTTTTCATCGTCCAGAATCGTACCAAGGACCTAAGTTGATCTAATTAATCAGTACATTGATTGGAAATTTATTTAATGATATCTGAACTTTTTCCCGAATCTCTAGCATTAAAATTATGAATTACTAATATGTTGGTGTTGGTGGCTTATAGGATGATGATGACAGTAAAGGTTTTAATGTCTCTTTAAGAATGTTGAACATGGAATAATGAAATTATTATTTTTTTACATCAAATTAAACATTATTGCATCGATCGGGTATCGAACCAAGGACTGAAACTGATCGAATCAATCTGTAAATTAATGAGTGATTTATTTAATGAATTTTGGAATTTTTTACGAATTTCTAGCTAAATAATTACGGATTTTCAAGATGGCGACCAAATGACAAGATGGCGGGTGTCACAGTAATAAATGATTACTGCACTCTAGCGGATACGAATTAAACTAACATGTTATCGGCGCACTCTAGCCGACGATACATTGATGATGGCTTCCAGCATCGAAGACAAGATGGCGGACATGACGTCATACTAGGTGACGATATATATGCTTTGAAAAAAAGTGGTGGGAGTCAGTCTGCTAGCACCCACCACGGGGGAAGGATCGGTCGCCATTTTTAATTTTTTTTTGCACTCGTCGGGTTCGAACCGAGGACTCCGAGCTCCGTGTCTAAAAAGTATATTTTTTATAAGTATTTTATTAAAATTTTATTAATTTAATTTTTTATTAATTTTTTAAAAAAAATTCATTAAAATCGGATAATAAATAAAAAAGTTAAAGATGGCGGCCGTAACGGAAATTGCAACGGTGACATCATAATCCTATAAATGGCTTAATGTTGGCTTGAGTTAAGGATGCTTAAGCCAGTTTTAGGAATTTTCAGCCACTGGGATTTTTAAGGACTAAAAACGGGAATTTTTCCCTCGAAACGGGAAATTTTTCCCTCGAAAAGAGAAATTATTAATTTGTGGAATTTTTTGAGATTTTTTGGTGGGACTTTTTTCCACATAAATGGAAATTTTGACGAATTTTGAGGAATTTTGGGCAAATTTTGCCCAATTTTGGCGGATTTTGAAGGTCAAATTCAAGGTCAAACTTGTCCCGTTACGCTGTGTCCCGTTACACTCATCCAAGATGGCCGCCGTGACGTCACAATCCAATATGGCGGACACCGGCTCCGGCTCCACACCCAGAACCCAGTCCTCGGATGCCCTATCCTATACTACTGACGATTTGTTTTTGTCCACTGAGCATGTAGGCCAGTGCGGACATTTGTCGCGGATATGCGATTTTCGTCGTCGATGTTTGTCACACCTATAGGTGGTGTGAATTTTTATTAGCCAGTGCGTAAGATTTGAGCCATGCCACATAATTATTTTATCTTTGAAATTATTGAAGAATTTGATATCTACTATATGTCTACGTCATAGAAGATTTGAAGATCATGAAGATAACTCGTTAAGATCCAGTAGCGTTCGTCGAGAGGCGTCATCTAAGAGAGAAGAGCCAGCTGTTAGTCAGGCGAAACACGTCACTGTCACATACACTATCATTAATACCTGAGATTCTTTTGAGATATAGTTCACGTTACCGTTCGTCCTTCAACTTACTTACATATCTGAACACCGTTCCGTCACTATTGCACTGACACATACACTACTTCGTTTCATTTCTCCTAGCTTCGACATTCATATTATTTTCTATTTAGGAATTGTTCCTACCCTACACGCTAAGCTAAACAAAGAGATAGTATTTCATTACTCTTGTTATAAATATATGAATCTGATGAGATTTCATTTAATCGAATTTGTCATTTGGCACATGCTTATTACTAAAGAAAAAGCTTGCCTTATGAGCTAATTTTGAGAATCATTACACTCAACCACTAGTATTGAGCTTATAATAAAGACTTTTCAATACTATTATAAACAATTTTGCCTAAGCAGAGAACAACCATTTATTTAAAATATTTTTGTCAGACAAACTAAGTAAGTGAACACTAGTGAGTGCATTTTCGTCGACAACGAGGAAGGGTTCAAGAACACGAGTGTGTATACGTGATAACTACGTAATGTTTTATTTGTGATTCATAACTTCGTGCATTATCTGAACTGAAAACATTGTCAGATATTTTGTCAACGATCTACGAATTTGTCAATAACATTTCTACGTACTTGTGTCTATTGTACATGTTTATTCTATTATTTTATTAATCTTTATCTACAAAAGAAAACAAAAACACTAAGTCACTTTATTCAGGACTAGATACTGATGATATGTGATATTGTGTATATATATAATATGAGAATTTGATTTGTTTTAAATAATTAATTGATGTTGATTGAAAAGATAACAACATGTTACCTATTAGTTTAAAACAAGGGATATGAGTAGGTATATATAGTATGTTCTGGGACACCGGTGGGTGGTGGGGGATTCAGGGATTCGAGGCGGCCATCTTGGATTACGTCACTTCCGGCGGCCATCTTGGATTACGTCACTTCCGGCGGCCATCTTGGATTACGTCACTTCCGGCGGCCATCTTGGATTGCGTCACTTCCGGCGGCCATCTTGGGTTACATCACTTCCGGCCGCCATCTTGGATTTGACTTTAACCTTTGACCCCGACGACCATTTTGTTTTCTAGAACATTCCACCTTATTATGACGTAATGTCCGCCATCTTGAAAATCCTTATTTATTATCCGATTTTAATTAGAAAAAATAAAAATTAATAATTTAATTTTAATTAAATGTTACAATTATCTAGCACCACACTCCTATACATTACGTTTACATCATCGAGCGCCCCACTCTTCTACATTACGATTACATCATCGAACACCCCACTCATCCCTGTCGCAATTTTTCGTAACACCACCATCTTTAAAATAAATTTATTATAAAAACAATAATCTAAACCATTATCGTCTGCCGGAGGCAGCCATCTTATTTAGTGGAGACCGCCATCTTGATTTCATCTGATGGATGTTATCATCGGGTGTAGGTTTCTAAAGTACGTTAGTGTATGTAAGGTCGAGTTCCTATCCCTTACCAGCATTATTATGATCCTTATAGACAAAAAACCACAAAAATCCACAAAATCCACAAAAATCCACAAAATCCACAAGACCATAAAATCCAGTCATTTCGTTGTTTTAACCACCATTTTTCCTTAAAGTCCTACCATTTATAGGTTTTAACTAAAATATATGTTATCAATACTATCGTTGTGGATGTGATAGTTAAAGTAATGATAATTTAAAAAAAACATTTATTACTCCATCTTAGCGGACCAGAAATTTTCAGAGTCTTAACCCACAAGTAGATAAGTATCTCTTCTAAGTAGGAACATGTTTGCGTACACGTGTTTAAAGAGCTGCACGGAAGCAAATATTTTAAATGTTTGGGTATACATCCATCCCCCTCCCATAAAATTTTTAATGACAGAAAAAACACAAGCAGCTTTAATCGTTCATGAGAATATTATGCTACAAACAAAAATACCGAATCAAATTTGTACAGTATTAGATGTTCCCCTATCTTCACGAGAGAGGCCACATCCGACACATAACATTTTACGTTTCAACTTAATGTCTGATCGCTATAGTGTATATGATGCAGTTACAACACTCACCTCAGCCATTACCTACTGCTGCACGAGATGCACTTCATATCAAATGAAAATAGTATTTTTTTAAGTCGTGGCAAGAAGTCGAAGTAAATAAAATATTAAAAAAAATATTTAACATATTTAATAAAAAACACACAATCCTTCGCACCATCTTCTCCCCCTGTTAACAGAAGGCGTTACCGACCCTCTTCACAACACCCCGCTCCGCAGTACTTTCCATGCTAGCATCAAATACTTTGCCCACACAACTATACAAGCACCACACAGCTCCAAAGTCGATAATTGAGGAATAAGCGCCTAATATCCCCCCTTCACAGCAACAATATCCTCCACAGTCAGAGTGGAGGTGTTCACAGGTACATCTGAGATGTCTTCCCTGGACTCTTCGTCTTCATCCATCGCAAGAACTTCTTCCTGGCCGCTAGCCTCCTGACAGCACGCATAGAACTCATCCTCAACAATCTTCTCATAGGTGGCCCGACACATCTTACTAGCTCTGTTGATAACTACGAATGATACATCCTAAGGCTGCAATTGTTCAACTGTCCCCACCCCTCTACCCTTTCTATTGCAGTCCTGTTCGTGCGTGCCAAGCACACACGTCACTGACGCACGGCCTTTGACGTCAGCAGACCTACCCCCTCCCCCCTCACCCTGAACCATCCACACCCCAAATAGCTGCGTCATTTAGACCTGTCGCCACGCGTCCCCAGCCTCCTAATACCATTTTAAGCACCTTCGACGAACATCCCGACCTCTGGTAACTAGTGAAAAGTTTCAAACAGCACATGAATAAATACATTTTTTATTTATTTTAGACTTGCATTTATTAATATAAAAATTTACAACATTTCAAAACATTATAATTTATATGGCATCAGTAGATTTTATCCAACTGATTTTCACATTTATCGAATCCTAGCCACTTCACAAACAAGGCATCATCTTTCTAATCTATCAATTTTTCTACTTAATAATCGCTTGGGTACTTGGTAGGCTGAATTTGTTCCCCATAGAATCCGCCACGTATCACCAAACCTCGTAAATCTTCCAAATAGTAACATCTCGGATGGTAATTATGTGTTTTAACAACACGGAATATTTATGTTAACCATTTATAAATACATACAAAATATTCAATTTTAGCTCTAAGTTTTATTACGCCTAGTTTATTTGCATCAAAATAAACAGTTTCCAGGAGTGAGTTATCTTTTACATTAACAGGCACCATGCCAGTTTTTCTGTATTTTCTGTAACATGTAAATCCACATAATATAACTCCCTTTTGCTGCGAACTCCCTTCACATGACTTCCTTTAGAGCAGGAATAAATCATTCATCCGACCATCCTTTATCTCGGTGAACATATAGTTTAATTATTTATTTCGAACAAGGCTACAAGACTTCTTGGCTACAAAGCTACAAGCTACAAGGTTCCAATCGGCTACGTGTCTACAATACTACCAGGCTACAAGACCACGAGGCTACAAGAATACATCAAACACATAGAAAAAATCTGGGTATAAAAATACCAACTCAGCAAATTTAAAGCTTACTGTAGAGCCGAAACATCCCTGAAATATGTATTTTATGCTTCCTACAAGACCAAGGGGTTTTGAACCATTAAATATTCAGCCCTGGCTACAGACTTGACAACAAACATTCAATGAAACGGACACACATTTGGGTAAAACATTGAACTCAGTAGGATATGATATCTAGGATACAGTAGTTAAAATACTAAAGGAAACGATAGAATCCAGCTCAAGCCGGCTACAATGCCTCCATCCACATTTGGCTCCAAATGATTTCAGTTACAATGTAGCACGTACCCGCCACAATTGCCAGAAATACGTTATTATGACTCTCCATTTTGTTAGTCATTTATTACGAATTTTACATCTTTAAGTCAGAAGTTGTACTACGAGAACCCAACCTCAGCTAGAAATTAGATTACAATAAATAAAACAAACTATTTATCCAAAGTATAATTTGGTTTTTAACTTTTATACACATGCAGACAAAACAAGTTGTTATTGTATGTAGCATACATTTCTTATTTCACGAAGTATAGAGCATAATTGTTTGGTATTGGGTAAATTTTCTTCATTTTTGCGAGACAAGTAGAAGTCTTAACCTATCTACCAATATGTTAGAATATTTCCATGTGGCATAATAAATATCTTCGGCTTCTAACATCTTACGCAAATTTTCATTACTAATACTTTTAAGACCTCTAAAGTTCCGTTTTTAATACCAGCCTTAAAGTCATTAAAATTGTAATCGCCCCACCGACCATCATAAGCCTAATCTGAATAATTTAGTTTAATAAGTCGTTTCCATCATTTTGGCCTCAACACTTTATCACAGTATTCGATCTTGTGAGCTTCAAGTTCTTAATCATAGTCTTAGTTCTTGTAAGCTTCAGGTGAATAATCGCAGTCTTCGACATGTTCAGCCTTAGGCTGTTCTAATGTGCTCTCAATTTCATGGAGGCGACTAGAACTTGGTGTAAAATTTTTTTTAATTACCCATGAAAATGCTACTTTCTTCGTTAACTTTTAATTCCAAATAATTAACAAGACCTGGGATAGTACTATTAGAATCATCATCTTCACATTTCTCGTGATCATTATAGTCGTCTAATATTTCACTTCCTTGCTTTTATAGACACACAATTCTTAACATTAATCAGCCTTGTTTAACCAGACCTCAAGGGGGGAGAGAATCATGTTACAAACGAGTGTTTCTCGGCTGTACTTAGCATATTTAACGAATGAGTAATGGATATTTTTATTCAAGTACCACCTGATTAAAATGCGGAAATTTCTTATTCGGTGTCAGGAATTCACAATACAAACGGATATCTCTCAATATATTCCAAGACCAATACAAAAAATAAAACTCAATAAAAGATATATGACTCAAGAAAATCTGGAAGCACATTCCTCTAAAAGAATACAGACGTGTCTATTACTAATGTGAACACACATTTAAACACTAATACTCCTATTTCAAACACAATTCATCATATTTCAAACACATCTCAGCATATTTCAAACAATTATCCACACAATTCACAAAAACTGCATATTTCAAGACCAAGAACAGAAGTTTGAAAGATGTTCTTTTCTCTTCTAGAGCGACTCATGATGTTACAATCATCTGGTTTTCGTCGATGCTATAGATGTTTATGCAGGCACGAGGATTCTGTTTCTCTAACAGAGGTATCTGGCGAAGTTAATTTGGAAACTCGTTGTTAGTGAAGTTGAACTTCCCCTCCAAGTCATTGTAGCACTGACTAACATGCTCAGATGCTCACCCGCATTTAACTTGACCAGAATTGCACACTAAAACATATGTGCTCATCTAAGTATTTACAGATTGACCACCGCATATTTTTCTTTGATGCAGGTAGGTATTTCGATGTAGGAGCTAGCTCGAAGTGGATCAAGCTTGTTAATGTGTAGTTGTAGTCGCCAGACAAAGACCATCCGGACCCCTTTCATAATTAGTATTCTTCCTCTTTACATATCTTAAATATGTATTCAGTAATGACATCCTCCACTTCACGAACTGCAAAGAGTGGAACATTCGTGGTTTTGAAGGCCTTCTTGTCTTCACACGTACCCATTGGCTTTTCACAATTGCACTCAAGCACGATGTAATACTTGAGTGGACCATCCTCTTCAATTTCCTCTAGAAGTTGGCTTATTAGTTTAACCTTGATAGAGTCCAGGTATGTACATGTGTCCTTGACAGAACTGGTATTATTTTCTACCACACAAGTCTTCAAGTTACCCCAGATTCCCACTTCTGCAATGATGAAGTCGTGGATGTTGGCCAAAACCCGCCTCTGTCACCAGCAATGTTCGGCTGGTGCTTGGCTTAGGTATGACTACAGGCTTAAGCGCGGCCATTCTCTGCTTCTTAGTTGATAGTGGATCAGGACCCTTGCACACTTTGGTATGTGCTTTCAACTTACCAGCCCTGGCGAACACTTTAGCATAGTTCCCACACAAATACATTTTATGGCTAGGTTTGAGACCGCAAGCCGTCTTCTCATGATGTGTGACATGGCTGGAGTTTTCGAAGGTTTTGAAGCAGAAGCTACACCAGGTGACTGAAGTCGTGAGGGCAGCACCAGTACATGTTGTAAGATATTACCGCAATTTATCACTGCGAGCAACCATCTTTCCACACAGATGACACTGCTTGAGGTCATGCTGCTGGTTGTCAGCACACTGACGTTCATAACGGTAGCAGTTATTAGCTGCCGTATAGGTAGTAGGGAAGAAACGTCATTTCTGCATGGTTGATGTCATCACAACAATCGGTAGTCTGTGCTCAATGCACGGAACACACGAAGGAAGCCCGACGTACGGAGAACTATAACAGAAGTCTTAAGAAAACAATGTAGCTACCCATTACATGAAAATGTTTGCATTAATAACTTCAAACCTACAAACTACAGCTTCAACAAACCAATCCTTAAGTTAGCAATACCTGACCCCGAAAAAATCTAAAAATCACTAAAATGTTAAAGTACTGTAACTGACAAGTTACACAGAAGTAGTCAAAAAATATTCAAAGTCCTGGTAACTGGTAACATTTACAAATTTTTAAGTACAGAGAAGCATTTAGCTCGAAAATATTCAAAGTCCACACAACTCCCTCTCCACACAAATGTTTAAGTACAGAGAAGCATTAAACTGAAAAATATTCAAAAGCCCGCACAGCCACCTTTTCACACAATAGTTTTAAGTACACAGAAGAAGCTAGCAGAAAAAAATTTTCAAAGTTCTGATAGCTAACAAAATTATTTAAAAGATCATATAGATAGCTATCTAAAAAAGGAAATAAAATGAATACACATTCTCAAATCCACTCATTTACACGAAATCCAAAAAATTAACCCACAAACTACAACTAATCATACTACCCCTCAATATAACAAAGAAGCCCCTTGCTTGAAACCAATCAAACATAAAAATTGTTACAATTTTAGCACAAAACGTAGCTCATGTGCAGGTTTTCATAACTCCTGAGTTTTGGTAGGTATGTGATGTGTGCAGGGGTATGGGGTAAAAACATGTAGCAACCATGCAACAAGTATGATTAACCTCTATAGCTTGGACCAAGTACAACCACTTTTGGCTTTGCCAATTAGAGATGAGGTCGCTAGGTACTTTCGCAATCATGTCTCATCTCTCAAAAATGTCTGAGAGCCTGAGCTATCCACAACAGTCTCAAGCAATTCACGGTATCGTGGACCCATGAATCCGTCAACACACAACCATTATCTACACACACAGTTAAACTTCTACATGGCAATACTTGACATGGTAAATGTTATAGTTGTGAAAGGAAATAGTTAGAAACATTGAAATCCAATACTTTTTTTTTGGATTCAGAACACACACATACATGTGTGAAACTAAGCATGGGACTTGAGCGAAAACACTAGTTGCTCAGGAAACATTTTGTGTAAATAACTTCATACCTACAAACCCACATTAAATCCATAATTCATAGTGATAAATTATCAAACCAACCCACAACACCATCAAATTAATCCGCACATTAGCATATTGCAGCTACCCCCACCACCCTTTGAATTCAATCTAACATAAAAATCACTCAAATACCACCAATGTAAAAATTACAAGTCGAAAAATTATGCATGAGTTCAAGTATGGAGGTGATCTCATCCATATCAGTACAGGCTCCTACACAAAAAGAAACAATTAAATGTATCACCCCGGCCACCAAATCATTTAGACCATCCCAAGACACATATAATATCTCTTATGCTGCCATTATTCTGAAAATCAGAAGATTCTTTGTTTTTAACACCAGCTACATGGTCATTATCCTCATCATCTTCTCTGATATCATCGACACAGTCATCATCATGATCAACATAATCATCCAGATTACTGTCATATTTCGTAATCTTAGGCGTCGAAGCTTCTTCTTTGTATTGAAACATTCTTTATAAGTGTCCATCAATTCTCCAAGTTCGAAGGCTCCGGAGAAATGGGCTGAAACATATTCTCACTATTCACAATAATGATACTTCCACCATCTTCGGTCTTCCTTAAACCTGCAACATCCTTAATTTCAAGTTCTTTGTCGAGATCAGAAGAGCTACAAACATTCATCCCAAGGAATAACATTCATCAGTGAGCATAACTTTACAAGTCTTACAATGTCTTTTTAAGCTCTCTTAGAACAAAATACCTGTCACACCGATCAAAACTTAACATTTTATATAGTTGGTTTTTGACATCATTCCTTCTCAGTGTAAAACCCCTGTCACAATAACAACACCAGTGACCTTTTCATGACGTTAATAGCACCGATCCAGAATCCATATTAGTTTCTACGACAAATGTCAGAAGCAACCTGAAAGTTAAACGCAAACACAAAACTTAAATAGAACATTAAAATAAACTATCAGCGAGAGTTAATTCCGAATTTTAAATAATACATGGTTAAGTAGTTCCGCTTGTCACCAACATATTTTGCAACATGCCGATTTAAAGTAACTAATTATTTATTTCTAATGAAGTAAACCTTATACAAAGTACATAATATAAGTTAAGTAAACATAAATGTTACCCACATATGACTACAAATGTAGTAATTCGGCAGAAAATGTAACCAATTTTCTCCATCTGTCTACAAATGTAACCCTGTAGCCTATGTATTCCGATCTTCAACCCACTTCGTTTCAGAGTATAATGGGTGCATTCATACTGTTTATAAAGCTATGTTATTATGTAGCATGCAGGATGTATACTTGGTGTTCTCAAGAGAAGTAAGGATTCGATAGGTCTCAAGGGAAAGAAAATCAAATTTGTGTTGTCCTCGTAACAAGCTACCTTTTGCTTATATGTAACAAAATAGTGA